>NW_027556098.1:20749662-21179662 GCF_003287225.1 Phascolarctos cinereus | reverse complement strand
TATCATTATTTTATGCAAGTGTTAGTATGGAAATCACCTCCTCTGATGTAGATCAGCAACTTCTGAAATCTACAGTTTTACAGAAATCTCTGAGGCTCAGAGAAGATAAAGCTTTGGTATTGCTGACAGCTGTGAAGAAAGAGAATCAAGAATTTCACCCTCAGAACTGAAAAGAAGTGGAATAACCAGTGATAGCAGGATAAGGTAAAGCCAATACCTCAAGACAAATGTTAGGCCTGCAATTAGAAAGACCTGAGTTTAAATCCAGCCTCATACACTTAATAGCTATAATACCCTAGACAAAGTCACTTAACCCCTGATTGCTTCAGTTTCCTCAACTGTAAAATGAGGAAAATGCTTAATGAAATGAATACAAAATAATGTTAATTTGTAGTTTTCTAAATCAACATGTGACCCACAAGTATCCATTTCTATTTCAGTGTGACACCACTGCTTAAAGGTAGCAGTATTTCTACCAAGGCAATATAGCTACAAAACTCAATTCTGTTATCTTGGACCCACTGTATTATTATCACTGTCTTGAAACTCTGACTCTATTCAGATATCCATACAATTTACTAGAACTATGGATCAACAATCTGAAGAAGAGCTTAGAGTTCATCTTGGCTAATCCTCTCATTTTATAGATAAAGAAACCATGTCAGAAGTTTAAGTGACTCACCAAGGTCACATAAATAGTGAATAGCCAAGATTAAAATTCAGTCACTAAGTTAACAAGAACAAACATTTGCAATTGTTTCAGTAACTAAAGAAGAATATATAGAGACTATAAACAACTGAAAATAGTTTTGTTTTAAAAAAACAATCCTAACAATGAAATCTTTCTCTATACATTTTTGTTTTTTACCCTTCATTCCTTCTCTATGCTTCCTATCCCTTTACCAAGTAAGCTTTTCTTTCTACGTAGTCACCCTTCCTAGAATCCCTTCAGACTAAGGTATTATATCTGAGGCTCTGTATACCAACTGCAAATTTCCTAACTGCTACTCAGAACCAGACTAAAATGTATTTGGAAAATGCTTAATAAAATTAACACAACATAGTGTTAATTTGTAGTTTTCTAAATCAATATGTGACCCACAAGTATCCATTTCTATTTCAGTGTGACACCACTGCTTAAAGGTAGCAGTATTTCTTGGAAGAAGTTTAATTGCATCACACAGTCACATAAACACATTAAATGATTGGAATAAAGAGAAAGAGGATAACCTAACAATAGGCTATCCCGTTGTAAGAGCTGGGAATCACCCCACAATATTAAGTGAAGTGATATTTATACCAATTTTTTTTACCAATGGCTACTGGTTAGTCCTGTATTTTAAAAATTCTCTATATAAATGATTTCTCTTTATATATTAGACATTCCTAAATGAAGTTCTCATGGGTATGTGATGAAAGCATTGTAGATATCATTAAAGAACACCAAGCCTTTGAACCTAGTATAAAAGACTGGATCTTAGAAGAACAACTGTGTTTTGGTGCCACTGACCACCAGTAAGCATCCCTTTGTAATTTCTTTATGTCCAGTTCCCTTCTCTTTTTCCCTCTCTCACCACCTGGCCTCATGGTCTCTCTACTCCACCATTAAAACATATGTTCAGACAACGATGGAACAGAATACAGCTCATTAATCTGACAGACAGGTAGAATAAAGACAACACTCCCAGGTCAATGATTGCTACCCTGCCCATAACATTCCCTCGACATTGGCTATCTCAGAACCCATCCACATGACTTGACTGGTCACACAGTTTAGATATGATAGGAATTACCAACTCTGTTCTTCCCAAAGTAACAGAATACCACTAGGCTTTACTATGTACCATTCAGTCAACAATCATTTATTAAGCACTAACTATACGCTAACTACTGGGGATACAAAAAATAAAAGGCAAAACCAAACATGGCTACTGCCCTCAAAGGCAGCATTCACTTCCTAATGCAGGAAATAACATGGAAATAATTATGTACATACAAGACCAGTCTGTCTGTCTGTCTATCTATGTATCTGTATATCTAATACATTCAGTATATATGGAAGGGATTCTCAATGGAATACATTGAAAATGTATGTGTGTGTGATGGGAAGGGAGGAACTGAGAAAGTCTTCCTCCAGAAGGAGGGATTTGAGCTGAAAAGTCACAGTTCAGAAAAGCCAGGAGGTAGAGGTGAGAAGGGAGAACATGCCAGGCATGGAGAACAGCCAATGAAAAGACACTTGAGTGGGGAAATGGAGCTTTTATGGGAGAGACAGCAAGTAATTCATGCAGTTGGATCATAAAGACTATATGGCAGTGAATAAAGTATAAAAAAGACTAGAAAAGTAGTCAGGGTTTGGGTTGCAAGGGCTTTGAATTCCAAACAAATGATTTACTCCAAAATTTTAGTTCAGTTTTAAGCTATTAAAATTTTAAAATAGCTTAAAACTACACTAAGACTTTTGAGATGCTCTATATTTGTACCTGGAGGTTTATTGTATAGCATAATGACAGGGTCAGACCTACATTTTAAGAGAAAAACAAAAGACTTTGTTAGCTGAGTGGAGGATAGACTAGTGTTGAGAGGACCTTGAGCCATTTAAGACCAACTAGAAGTCCAGGCATAAAGTGATAAGACCTTGCAGTAGGATGATGGCTGTTTGAGTGAAACTAGGAAAGATGTAGATATGGAAGTGACATTGCTTGAAAACAGATCAGGTACGTAGGGTGTATTTGTGAAGAATTGAGGTTAACAGTAAGGTTGCAAGTCCAGTTGACTGGGAGAATGGTTGTGCTCTTGACAATGGAAAAGTTGGGAGGAGCAGAGGGTTTGGAAAGAAAGAGTGAATTCTGGTTTTAATTTGTTGCTTTTAAGATGACTATAGAACATGAAGTTTAAGTTGCTCAATAGGAAGTTGGTGATGAGATAGTATAGAAAGAGAAAAGAAGGGTGTTCAGGGACAGTATTAATGTTTGGTCCTCATGTTTGGTCTAAGAGTAAACAAAAGACTCAGAAATCCTAGAGAAGAGAGAGTATCCAGGTGTAGTGAGTGATAAATAATGTAAAAGGAACTGTTACCTAAGGTCCTAGGCTCTATCATCTCTCTTGCCTTGATGCCCTGAGCACCCCTGACATTTTTAACTATCTTACTGATATAGCGTAACAATGCTGAGTTCTAACATCTCTTTAGCTGTGCCCTTAAATGTCTTTCCTTAAAGGCTGAAGCTAAAGTTTCTTGTATATGTTTCTTACCCAGTTAGAATGGGAGCTCCTACAGAACCAGAATGTTTTTACTTTTTCTCCTTATGTCCCCAGTGTTTAGCACAGTGCTCAAAGCATAGTAAGCCCCTACTCACACACACACACACACACACACACACACACACACACACACACACACTACATTGTAATACATTCTTTCTAGACTTTTTGTTCTTGCAGTTTTAGTTTTACCTTTAAATGTGGAATACAGGAGAATGCATCCCATAAAAGACATTCTGATATTAGTGAGCAGATTGGTTAGGCATATGCGGGCATGGACAGTATTTCTGAAATTCTTCTTATAGCCAGCTTCCAACCACTCATACGAAACAAGCTCACTTATTTATTTGTTGCAGTGCATATCTAGACATCACTGGATTAGCAAAGGACTTCTTCACGCCCCTAGGACCATAAGATAATCAGCTAGAGAGAGGATAGGCTGTATAACAAATGAAAGACTTTTTAGGGTTTCTATTATAGCAAACATTTTGCCTGGAACCTTCCTCTGAAAGAAACAGTAGTTTCAAAACAAATGTCTTCCTTCCTGTTGAAATAGCTTCAGCCTAAATAAACCAATAGTTAAATTCTAATTTGCAATTTTATCCCATCCTCCATTCCCTACTATGATACATAATGATGAATATGAAGATGATGGTAACATTTATATATTTACAAAATGCATTCTTGTAAAAAATTCTATGAAGTAAATAACAATTTTGCATGAGAACTAGACATTTAAGAGACTGATGGAAAAGGATGCCTTTTTAGGTACAAGATTCATTAGTGTTTAAAGAAATGCAGAAAGGAATGATGTTTAAAATTTCCTATAAAGATTTAAAAGTTACTCCTTTATTAGAAGCTTTAGAGTTCACAGTGATTTGGGAGCAAACATGTTGAGAGTAGCATTAGCTCTTATGCAATAACCTTAGTTTTGTTTCATTGTTAGATAATAACTACATTATGGATGTCTAAATTGTGTATATTAATAGTCAACATTATTGTTACTTCCCAAATAATATAATAAAAATAATTACACATTTCATGAAAGTATCTTCCAAAAGCTTTAGGCAACTGAGCAGCTTGGGTTATTCAGTTCTTTCCTAGTAATTGATGACCATACAAAGAAGGTGGTTATTGCTATGCTTGACAGCATTTTGGTATGCATTTTGTTAATGGAGTAATTACATGGGAGCTTTCATTTGGATATAGAAATCTCAAAAGAATTAGTGAATCACTATTATATTGACCAAAACATTGAGGATATTACTTGCAAGCAGTACAAAACTGTTCCTGGCCTTATTAACTTGTGAAGAAAAATAAGGGAAAAGCCATGATTCCAACTTTATATTTTGAATCAATCAAGTAAGCAACTAGTATTTTATTTATTTTTTTTTTTCTAGGCAATTGGGGTTAAGTGACTTGCCCAGGGTCACAGAGCTAGTCAGTGTCAAGTGTCTGGTTTCAGACTGGACTTGAATTCAGGTCTTTCTGACTCCAGGGCTGGTGCTCTATCCACTACACCACCTAGCTGCCCCTCAACTAGTATTTATTAACTATCAACTGCATGGCAGGCACTCTGATATGTGCTGGAGATTAACCAAATAATGAAATCATCTCTGTCCTCAAGAAGATTATGTTTTATTTGTGGAGAAAATATGTATCTGAAAAAGGAGTAGGGGTATGCTAGGAAACAGTTTTAACAACTGGCTTTCTGAAAAGAATTATCTTTTAAATTTAAGTTGCATAATTAACATTTTCCCATTATTTTTCAAGTCTAGATATCAACAAAATAATAAATCAAACTCCTGTTTGTAGCATTTGCTGATCTCCAAGATTTAAATGCTCATAATGAAAAATTAATCATTGGCTCATTAAGTTGATGGAACAAGCTTAATCCATGAATCACCTAAATGGGATCTGGTGCCCATGCAGACTACCAGCTCACTCTACAGATTCAACTCCTCTACACAGAGAAGCTGAGGAGTTTATTTCCTGGAGAAAAGTGATGCCATGTAAATGCAATATCTTGGAGAGACTGTGGGTCATGTACAGACATTCTGTAATTTGTTCTGGTTGGCTAACCAGGTGGTAGTGAATGGAAGGTTCTTTGACTGTGAATACATTCAGAAGGTTTAGCTGGCTTTTTCTGTGTCTTTCTTGCCTTAGTCACTTTTGGTTGCTTTGTTTCCGTGGTGTCCAGTAAAAGACAATGGTGTAATTATCTTCTTTCTGGGGCAATGTGGCCTCAGAAAAAGGTACTGGTAATTTGCCTTTCTATTTGTTCTTATTTTATTTTAGGCGAAAGTAATGGAGCTTATGGCTTTGTGAATTATAAAGGTCTGGAAAAATCTGACATCACAGAGTCTGGATTTGAAGACACTGTAGCATTAATGCTTCTAAGAGTGAGGCAACATTTCTAGAAGTCAACCTCTAGGCTGAGGCCAGGGGAAGCTTAGAAGAAGGCGCATATAGCAGTCATGCCATTTATGGCCATCATTATGGTGAGACCAATGCTATGTAAGAGCTGAGCTAAGTTTTGAGCCTACTCCCTTGTATCCTGAAAACTCAAGGTATTTTTGGGGAGAGGATGCCTTCATGGTATGTAGGAAAATGTTAGTATATTTATTCTTGCTACATATTTGAAGTAAATATCCTTTTTTAAATGCAAATTGCTATTAAGAAGTGAAATGAAATTGGAATACTATCCACAGATGACTAAAATGGGGATAGCACAGCCAGTGGAGCTTGAACAAATGTTAGTAGAGAAGAGAGTATTCTTTTCAAAGTTCTCTAAGTTCTAGGTACCCTGGAACTCTGAAGAGGTGCTTTGGTAGCCTGAGATTCTGGGGATAGAGTATCTGAGTCCTCACTACATATACAGCCATATACAAAATACTTCTCCTCCTCCTTTTCCTCTACCTCCTTCTCCTTTTCTCTTTTTTCCTCCTTTTCCTCTTCTTACTACTACTACTACTACTACTACTACTACTACTACTACTACTACTACTACTACTACACTACTATTGATACTACTACTAGCTAGCAATTATACAGTGCTTTTAGATTAGTAAGGTACTTATATATTTTATTTCATTTGATCCTCACAGTAATCCAGTGAGATGATTAAGTGGGGAAATAGAGGCATGTTAGGACACTGAAGAGGCTAGATACCTCACAAACACCCTGTTGAGTTTTAAAAAGGTCCAAGAAATAACAATGATAAAGAAAAGCAAAGAGAATAAAAAATAAATTCCTCTAGACGGTCCAGGACTGTTTTTTTTTTTTTTAAAAGAAGCCTTTAACAAAAACAAGCCAGGAGCTATAGAAGATACATTGTGATGCATCCTACTCTAAAAGCTAGACAGGTCTACCTCTGCCGCAATCATGGTATTGCTACAGACTAACAGTGGCAGGCTTTTACTTTCAAAATTCATATTTGGAAATAAGCAAGGGAGATAGATTAATTTTTTTAAACAGATGCATTAAAATTCCATTCTTAGTTTCTGAACACACAAGGTACATGGGCCTAAAATTTTTATATTTATCAAATAAAATTCATTTTAATATTAAATTTAGAAACCAGAATTCTATTTGGGCAAAAATGTGGGTGAACTCAGGTGCTGTGTATGAGCCATACTTAATCATCAAGGGCAAACAGGGTTCATTCCCAAGCCAAGGTGCTGAAATGTCACTTGTTCACCAGCAAAAGAGGAGTGCTTGTGCCCACGTTGATCAGACGGGCTGGATGTCAGACAGTAGAAAGTCATCTAATGACCCACTGGGTGAAAAACTGAAAAATGACTGACTCTAAGCAACACCAATTAAAGAGATGGTAGGGATACAACTTGAAGCAACATCGTATGTAGCAAGTAGTTTTGAAAACCAACCAATGACCTAATTAATCAGCAATGGCTTGTCACACAACAATAATGAGGGTATGAGATGCTTGCTTTTGTGGAGACAAAATGGATGCAGTGGGAAGGAGGCAGAAATAATTACAAACTAGATCTTCAGGGCAATTGATGCTTGGAAGAATGGTTTGGGTCACAGCTTCTTCAAGTCATCAGTCTCCATATGTAAAGAACAAAGCCAAATGGACACAAGGTCAAAGTTTTCCAAAGATAGCTGAGGACCTATCCAAATATAGGCATTCTTTTTGAAAAATATCTCTGGATATTAAATCATTCTCAAAGACATTTGTAATCATAAGAAAATAGCAAAATTTCATTCCTTTCTAGAACCTTTGGTTGATTTACTGAACATAGACCCTAACACAGATCTAGAGCTGGAAGGAACCTCAAAGGTGAAGCCACCTAGACCAATTACCCTGTTTTATGGAGGAGGAAACTGAGGTTCAATGATATTGAATGATTTGTCTAAGATTACACAGGTAAAGGGCCTATGAATGAGGCCCTCTGCTTCCAGAACCTCATGTTCTATCTACTCACAGTGCTTAGTCCATCCTTTCCCTTTTACAAATGAGAAAACTGGGCCAAAAGGAGTGAAATGACTAACATAAAAACACAGATGGTAAGGGCTGAACTGGAACTAGAATCCAGGTCTATGGATTGCTACTTAAGTCATCAACAATCTTTCAGTCTGGTGATTTTCATTTTACTTGAGGGTGAAAAGCCTAAACTTACAAGTGGTGATATTCCCCTTTTACTAGCACATAAATGGTATTTCTTATTTATGTAATTTAAATGCAGCATGTCATTGTAATGGTACTTGGTAATGTTTGCATAACCACTTCTACAATAAAAATTTGTTACTGTGAATGTTTTGCTTCTAAAAATAAATTTCAGTGAAATTTGCTAAAAAAATAAAACAAAAATAAAAGCTAGACAGGCCTAGAAGAAGGATCATAGTTCTGGAAGGAGTCAAGTCCCTAGCATTGTAAAGGAAGCCTTTGCCTAACCCACCACCCAAGCAGCCCCATTGAATTCCAGCATCTAGGCAGCTTAGGCTTGAACAGAAGGAGACAAGACTAGAAAATTCCTGCAGAAAGTAGTGCCTGGTGTTAGACAACACATTCAGGATGAATCAAGGCCTGCCTATACTATCCAAGAGTGTGGGAACAAAATTTGACTCAGTCACAAGCCCCCATCAGATAAATTGAGGCTGTAGATGTGAGAGTAGAGTAGAAAATGTTCAAATTCAGTGAAGAAATACATTAGACTGAAATACTCAAGGTGTAAATAGACCCAGAAGAAGAAAGTAGCTCCACAATAAGTTAATGAAAAGCATCAGAGAAAAGAATCTTATGGTCACAAGCACTATAACAGTAGCTAGAAGAAATTAGACAAGTTATAGAAAATGGGACTACTAAAGAATAAAAAAAAAATGACAAGGGTAATAAATACCTTAGGACAAGTGGTAGTAATCTTTATGCAGGATTGAATACTCTAGAAATTAATTTGAATACACCAAATAGAAATCAGCAACTCAATGAGATAAATTATATATATGCACATAGACACATGTCTATGTGCATATGTGTGTACTTATGTGTTTGATGTAAGTAATATTATATGAAAATCAACTAACCCAGAAAACAGCTAAACAAGATATACTCAAAGAATCATTAAATTACTTTAAAATCATGATCATTACAGCTCTCTGAGTAAGATGCATTATTATACTCACTTTATAAATGAAATAACTTGGGATTAGAGAAGATGTGTGACTTGCCTAGGGTCTCATAACTAGTAAATTTATGAGTCAGAATTCAAAATCAGCTCTTCCTGATGTCAAGTCCTGTCACCTGCAGGTGACAGGGGAAAAAAGCTTTTTCTAGGAGGTGTTAGTTGAGAAGAATTTTAGAAGAAATGAGTATGATACGAAGTCAATTGAAGTAGATATCTATTTCAAGTGTGAAGGATAGTCAGTGAAAAAGCACAGATACAGGAAATAGATTGTATGAGGGGAATAGTAAGAAAATGGATTTTGGCTAGTAAGATTTAAACTACAATCTATTCCCAATTATCCATTTGTGAATTGTTTTCAGATCAGATTATTCATGGACACTTAAGTCCTCATACTAGTTATTTGAATTTCTATTCAACTACTCTAACCTTTACATTAATAGTCTAGATTCACTTTGCCACTAGGTCAAAAGCTAGGAAAGGGATCTTCTGTCCCCCCCCCCCTTTGCTTTCTTTTTTAGCCAACTATTATAATCCTTGGTTACCTGTCCTTGTCAATCATTTCCCCTGGTAGTAATTAGTTGGGGCTGAAGAAAGAGAAGTTGAATTTCTGAATTTGTATCTCTCTTTGTGTATTTGTGTACTACCATGAGCTATTTTAGTAGTTACACTTCTTAAAAAAATTAACACACCTTGTAGAGGAATAATATTTAATGTATCCTATACAACTGCATATGCTAAAAAGTTCAGAAATTCATGCTGAATCCAAATAGGGAAATATTCTTTGAATTAAAAAATATTTTTGTATTATCTATATTCTCTCTACAGTGACCATATAGCATCATATCTCTAGAGCTCAACGCATTTAAGAGGATTTGAAATCCATCCCACTCCCCAGTTTTATAAATGAGATAACCAGACAATAAAATTTCTCTAGACAAATGAAAAAATGCTCTAAATCACTATTGATTAGAGAAATGCAAATCAAAACAACTCTGAGGTAGTACACCACACCAATCAGATTAGCTAACATGACAACACAAGAAAATGATAAATGTTGGAGAAGATTTGGGAAAATTGGAACACTAATGCATTGTTGGTGGAGTTGTGAACTGATCTAACCATTTTGGAGAGCAATTTGGAACTATGCCCAAAGGGCTATGAAAACGTGCATATTCTTTGACCCAGCAACACCACTTCTAGGGCCACATTCCAAAGAGATCATAAAAACTGGAAAAAGAACCCACATGTACAAAAATATTTAAAGCAGCTCTTTCTGTAATAGCAAAGAATTGGAAATTGAGGGGATGCCCATCAATTGGGGAATGGCTGAACAAGTTGAGTGATATGAAGGTAATGGAATACTATTGTGGTATAAGAAATGATGAACAAGCAGACTTCAGGAAAACCTGGAAAGATTTGTATGGACTGATACTGAGTGAAATGAGCAGAACCAGGACAACATTGCACATAGTAACAGCCACCTTGTGCGATGACTAACTTTGATAGACTTAGCTCTTCTCAGCAATTCAAGGATCTAAGACATCTCTAAAAGTTTCATGAGAGAAAATGCTATCTACATCTAGAGAAAAAAACTATGGAGTTTAAATGCAGATCAAAGCATACTATTTGCTTTGTTTTTTCCTTCTGCTTTGTTTTGTTTCTTCTTTCTTGTGATTCCTCCTCTTGGTTCTAATTCTTCTTTACAACATGACTAATGTGAAAATAAAAAAAAAAATAAAGTATCTTAGACAGATTTGAGCTCAAGTCCTCCTGACTCCAGGCCCACTGCTCTATCCACTCTGCCACTTAGCTGCCCACATAATGATCGTTTTTCCATGTGTCATACCTTAGATTCAAAGTATATTTAGAAACAATGGGAATATTTACAATCAGAATTTTATTGAACCAGGAGATACCTGACTTATGATAATATTGATTTTTATACTTGTTAGTCAAATATTAGTCTTGGTCAATAATATGAATGCTGAAATTCTCTTATCTAACCACAATTTTCTTCCTTTCCATCCTTCTCATTGATTTTCAACTTATAATCCACCCTCTTGTTAATTGCCAATCCTTTAATTTCTCCCTTTTCTCCCAGAGTATCATTTCTACCCCATGATTGACTGCACTCCTCAAATAATAATTCAGGAGAGGGAGTCATCAGTTAGGAGAGTGAGGTCTCAGGGTCATGCTTTCTCCAGGGTGGAAAGTTGGTGGGTGAAGAGTTAGAAATCTAGTTGAGCTCAATATTTATCACCTATGTGGAAAAACTAGAACAGATAGTTTTGGCATCCCCCTTTTAACTGGAAAACTTCACCTGACAAACTTTTCCTAATCATGAAATCATCTGGCCAGTGCAAAAGTTTATACTCAAAATAGGCGAGTCAATCAAAATAAATTCCTTGTTACACAGGGATGTAACTGCCCAGCAACATTATGATCATTTATATATTTGTCACACCTTACATTCAAAGTACATTTAGAAATGATGAGAAGGCTTGTAATCAGAATTTTATTGACTCAAGAGATACTTGACCCATAATGTATTTGATATTTATACCTGTTAATGCTGATGGTCTTTAAACAGCCAAAAACAAAACAAAACAAAACAAAACAGAACAAAACATAGCCTACCTTAGGTAGGTAAGAAGCTCTATTTAAAATTGGATTCATTGTGTTATTTGCCAGTAATATAAATCCCTCCTTTTGAATAGAAAAAAAAAAGCATAGCACTTTAGTTTTATAGAGGAAATCTACAAGGAAGTCACATTGTAACTATTTTTTATATTTGATTCAACTATAATATAGATGTGATATTTGGAAGAAATTTAAATCTGAATAGTGTGCCAACTTTTCTTTTTTTTGTATGTGTGTGTCAGATTTTGAACTTTTATTCAGGAATGAGGGATTAGAAAGTTAATGGGATAGTTATATACGAAATTTTTAGAAATACTGTCAAAAGGCACATGGTGACTTTTTAGTCACTGATTAGTACATTGTTGAAAACGTATGAAGGAAGAACTATGACAAAGAGAAAATTACAGATCAAAGGAAAGAAAGAAGTGTGTAGGAAAGATAGAGAAAGAATTAGGATTAATAATTTTTCTAAACACAAAGTAGACTAAATATGACCACATGCTTAGCTAGATTAATTTTATCTATCCATAATATAATTTTATTTGAAATTAATGATGAGGTCAGGCATATTTGGAATTCAAATTCTCTTGATTCAAATTTCTACTTTTTTCTTTTTTTCTCTTCTATTTTTCTCCTTATTTCTGCCTTTCAGGGGTGGCATAAACTTTAATTAACTGTGGAAAAAATTGGATTGAAAGAAAAATCTTGTTATAGAATTCTACAATCCGCTAGCAAAAGAAGAATTTCCCAATAGTAGTATCTGGGGATTACTATATGCATTCAGTGAATCCCAAAGATCTGTTACCCAAGTTAATCTAAAGATGGGCTGGATCACTCAAAATTAGCCTTTGGCACAATGCTCCTCACCAGGCTCAGCTACTGACAGACTCTGTTATCCACACCTATCTTTCAACCAGTAGTAGCACGTCTAACTTTTTAGAGCTCACAAGATGGTAGCCAAATTAGTTTCTCTCACAATTTAGTCCCTAAAGCAAGAAGGAATGAAGACAATCAAATCTGCAAGCTGGTACAAGTGGGGAAGAGTAGGGCATTGGCACTACCTCTCTCTCTCCCCATTGAGAGATTCAGAGCAAATTTTGCCTAGACCCCCCCCCCGGAAAGAATGGTTTAGCTACTTAAGATCTATATTATTCGGGCTCATTTCTCAGCAACGTATTAAAATATTTTTCTTAACAATACATTATATAGAGAGGAAAGAAACATTGCATGCTTGCAAATGCTCTAACGCGGACGTCCAGACCCTTCACTTCCAAATCATTCAATAATGACCTCTCAGGAGCAGAGAATCCACAAAATTACTCAAACATTACTCAAACTAGACGATACTGATCACACCTTCATTACATGTAGTTTTTGCTTAGAACTTGATTAGAAGAATTGGGTCTAAGTCTTAGCTCTGCCATGTGCTAATTGTAGTAATTTACTTAAACTCCTTAAGACTCAAATTCCCTTACTCATCTGCAAAATAGGTATAGTAATATTTCATGTGGATGTAGGAAGGATGAAACAAGATAATGTAGTTACAATTAATTGTATCTATCAAATATTATGTACTTTTAACATATATACATATATGTAACATTTAAAGTAATATACCATATATATATATATATATATATATATATATTTAATTTGTATTCATCACAACCACCAAGTACTAATAGCCCCATTTTGTAATATTACACACACACACACACACACATACACACACACACACACACACTACTCTGAAAAGCTCAACTTTAATCTTTTTCAAGTGTAGTTTGCAAGGTCATTTTCAAAGCATGTCTGTGTGTATATGTTGGTGTACCTATGGTGATTGTTGATCTATGCACTACTTGATAGAATCAAGTTTTTAAATTTGATACAAGTATTGGGATGTGAGCTTTGGTCCTTTGAAAACATTGTTGGGAAAACTCAAGTGGCAGACAGAATGATAGGTTCAATTTTGACTTCTATCACTAGGTCATTATATTTTGTAAGCTTTTCATTCCGTGTAGTTTGGAAATTATGAGTATGTGTTATTGAAACATCCATTAAAACTTAACAACCTGCTATGATGCACAGCATCTATCATTTCCTTACATAATTAGTTTTGTTCAATATGTATAGGCTTCTTAAAGATAACCTGTTAGTAATTTATGGTGGCAACAACTTGATATCAAATTACCATCATAAACCTTTCCCTTTTATATTCAAATCTGTGTGATAGAGATGTTTGTCCAGTACTTCTTTGTTGATATAACATTGTTTTGAGTTCATGTGATGTCACTCATGGAGAATTTTTTGTTTATGCTTTTGAATCTTTGTCATTCCATTGGCTCTATATGCAATTAAGCCACTTATGATTTTATTTTACAATTTTAATGGACTGTACATTTTGTTAGCCTTTCCTATTTGTCAGTGAATTGATATCTTGTTTCAAAAGTATTTATGAATGTTTTCAAATTGTTTATCATGTCCTCTGAAAACTATAAAATTTTCTCCTTTTTGATGAGGAGGCACTGCACCTTTCTTTAATTTCACTGGGGTCCTTTATTTCATCAATGTTATTTGGATCAGTACGCTTTCCAAATGGATTGTGTTCCATTTTACAAATCAAAAAGAGAATGTAAGACCATTTATGCAGATGTTATTTTAAGTGTGTTGTTCCCATTCAACTTTTAGTTCAAGATTTATTGTATTTCAATATTTCATTAAGATTCTTTAAAGGAATTGGCATGGCGGCACACATTTGTAATCCCTGTAACTGAGTAGGCTAAAGTAGGAGGATTTCTTGAGATTGGGATAACTAAGTTCCATTGGACTAAGTTGATTTCATCTCTACTCTAAGCCTGGCACTAATGGAAACCTGCTGGGACCAGAAGCCACCAGACTGTCTAAGGAGGACTAAACTTTGTCAGGTTAGAAATGGGACAGATCAAAGAAAACATGCCAATCAATAGTGGGCATGAGGCCTCTGAGTGACATATGCAATTTTAGGCTAGGTGTGAAGGGAAGACTCAGTCTTTAAAACAACTGCCCATGCAAAACCACAGCTTTCTTTTCAATACCTTGATGTTTGATGAAGGCCAAGGTGCTTATAAATATCATCTTCATCTATTGGTTTAGTTTTTATCTCTAGAGTAAAAGTCAAGGCTTACATTCTCTCTTTCCTTGTACACTAAGTATTTTATTCTTACTAAAAATGAAATTTTAATGTAAATGAATAGACTTTTCATGAGACAGAATAGCTGTTATATACAATTTCTCAATATAACTTTGCAACTTGATGTCATCCATGTACATCAAGTGAATAATAAGATGTTTTGATAGGACTCACTCATTAAATTGGTTGCCTCACAGTGATATTCAAGAGAGATGATACATTTTAAGCCTCAACAAAATCATGAGAGCTTATACCTTTCTGGAAACCAGCAGTGTCTCCTTTAGGTTGTTCTTAAAATCATGATGCTGTAAGCATATTTTAGAGAATAGTTTTCCATGTGGACATCAAATTATCTAGCTTTTTCACTATAATAAGGTGTATTTGATATATCTGTAGGGCAATAATAATCTATGAGTTAAGAAGCCAATCCAAATAATGAAAATCAATAAATGCATTATTATATCAATTTTAGCTTGTTCAGCAATTACAAAGTAGACTAGGGGTAGAAAAATTATGGCCCAAGGACCAAATCTTGCCCTCAGTCTGTTTTTATATGACCAGCCAACTAAGAATGCTTTTTAAACCTGTCTTGGTATGGTCTGATAGCCAAGAATGCTTTTTATATTTTAGATGTAATTATTTAAAAATATAAGAACTCAGATCCAGGCTGTATAAAAGTGATGGCCTGTGGGTTATAGTTGCTGACTCTTTTTAGCTCTGGGAGTTTTTCCACACATTCTTTTTAATTTTTTTGTTTTCTTGTAAGTGTTCACATTTTTTTAATGTACAAGCCAAGAAAGATTTTATGAAGTGCGCAAGAACATTTTTTTTTCTGCTTTTGGAGAAATTACTAGCATTATCATCTTTTGTTAATATGTAATAGCTCCTGTTAAGAAAGGTGGAATATTAATGGATAAGCAAAACTGAAAAACATAAAAAATGATATGTTGGAGGACTTACAGGTAAACAATCACATTAATTCACTACTGGTGGAACAGTGAAACGGTCGAGCCATTGTGCAAAAGAATTAGGAATCAAGCCTCCAAAAGTACTAAATTTTGAATACAATTTAACCCAGAAGTTCCTTTATTAAGTCTATACTCTAAAGAGCTCAAAGAAAGAAAAGTATTTATACGTACAAAATATTTAAAAGATCCTTGTTTTTGTATGGTGTCAAAGAACTGTAAACTAAGGGCATACCATCTTTTGGGAAATGGTCGAATTATTATTTATGAGTATAACTGAATACTCTTTTATAACAAGAAATGGTGAAAGAGATGGCTTCAGGAAAAAAAAATATGAGAAGTCTTACATAAACTGATGCAAAATTAAGTTAGGAGAAAAATTTATAAAGTATAAGAAACTGTGATCAATATAAAGACCAACCATGATTTCAGAGTAATAATCATAAGTCATATTATGGACTCTTTCCTAGAGAAGTGATGAATTCAGGGTGCAGAATAATGCACATATATTTTTGGATATGCACAGGGCAGTATTTTTTCTTGACCATGAACATTTTTGCAGGGTTTTCTGTCAATCTGTCCATCTTTCTGTCTTTCTCTGAGTCAAGAAGATTTGGGTTCAAGGTTCAACTTATTCTGCCTATAACACATACTCATTTCATACTTATAGTTTCACTCAACTACTTCAATGTTAACATGTCTGCATCTTCTCTTTCCTTTTGATTTCACTAATTCTGTCTCTCTGCTATCTTTGTAACCCTGATTTTTCCCTCGGCCATTTCACTCAATTTCTTCAATGCAACAAAATCCTGTACATTCTATCCCCCACAGCTTTTGAGTTTATTCTTTTTTCTATAAGCTCATTATTATAAGTATTCTGAAAAGTTCATTACCACATGTTCTAAAAGTCTTAGTGAAGTTTTAAGTTTTAATACCTTAAATAACTGTTAAATCATAGTGCTCAAACCTTAAAAAATAAGACTTCTGGATTATGCTATATATTCTCCATATACATATATCTCACCACCATTCTCTACACCTACAAAACCACCCTTCAAAATACTGCCAGATTTATTTTCCTGACTCAAAATCTAGACTTCTGTAAACTACTCCACAATGCCACACTGCCATGGCAACAATACATAGTAACACTTAGAAGATCCAATCAGAGCAAAAAAAAACCAATGGCTCACTATGCCCTAGAGGGTTAAGTTCAATTCTAGTCAAGGTCAAGTTTCTTTGTCTGATATTGAGTCCCCTCCTCAGTCTATTTCTTGAACCTGAAACAATCACTAAAATAAAATCATTCCATTATAATATACATGGGCTAATTCATCCTTCCAAAATAATTTTCATTTACATGAATTGCTTAAGATATACATGTATCTATCTATCTTAATAAATCTATCTCCCTATCTATATCTAGCTATCTTTCTATTTATATCTATTTCTCTCTCTCTCTCTCTCTCTCTCTCTCTCTCTCTCTCTCTCTCTCTCTCTCTCTCTTTCTCTCTCTCTCTCTTTCATTCTAGTAGCAATAACCTAGAGATGGAAGGAATCACATATGTCATCTAGTAAAGCCTCATTTTATAAATGAAGAATGTGAGTCCCAAGAAGCTTAGGTAATTTGCTCAAGATCATGTACGTATAATTATTAGAAGTCTCTGTATCTAGAGCTCATGTTTTTTGGAGTTGTGACTCTAACACCAACACTGTCTTAGTTCAGGTTCAATGCTGAGATGAAATGAGGCACTCACTCACAAGTCACTACAAAAGAAGGCTTATTTTGCCCTAACACAACAAAGACATATAGCAAGGATACAGCAACACTTAGCTTCTCTGGATATGGCTAGTTTCTGGTCAATAGGTCTTTACAGTATGGTAATTCGCCTGGTCTTAGAAACCCACATAGTTGGAGAATTTTAAAGCCCAGATGACCAAGAAGATGGTCAGGGAAGCTGAGGCCACCAATTCTTAGGGACAGCATTGTCCTGGTCCTATTCCATGTTGACTGGGGATAGGAGGAGGGAAGACGGCAGGAAAGGAGATGGAAAAAAATTGTAAAAGTAGCTAGGACCATTTATGTAGGTTACTCAGGTTTTAGAAGTAACTTTTTGCTCCTTTAGATAAAGCATCCTCATGCTGGGAGTAGAAAGAAATAAATTGTGTCAAGGAATCACTTGTCCTATAACAAGATGCTCTATGCATATATGTACACACATATATGTATGCATGCATACAAATATGCGAGTATTTTTTAAATAAAAAATTGCCCAAAGAAAAATGAATATAGAACTATATATGCTTGTTTTTACTGTAGTGCATTTATGAAATTACTATGCAGTTTCATCATCATTCATTGAGTGAATGACTTTTATAAGTGATAGGCCATATAGTTTTAATGCAGAATGGAAAGATGCTTATGCAGTTTTTTGCCTCTCAAATTTTAATTGACTGTTTCATTAATGCTGTTAGTATTATTCCCATGGGCAATTCTCTTTTATATCTTGTATGTCATTTGAAAAATATAAATGAGGGTCAGTGCACTCCAAACCATTTCTGGACATTAAACTCAGTTTTTCTAGATATTTGATCAAACAGATCAGTGTGAAAGGACAAAATACCCTGAAAGAAATGAGCTCTCCTTCTATGGATGTGTACAGCTACACTCACAAAAACTCACAAAATCCTGAATAGCAGAGTAGCCCAAGATGTAGCAAAGGAAGAGGGCAATGGGGATATATAGTAAGCTTATCATCAAAGAGGTTACCTCCTTTTCTGGGACACTCTTCCAGTGACTGTAGGGCTATTCCTTCCCTCTCCATTTCCTAAAGGTTAGAGAAACTTGATTGAAAGACAACATATTTAGTTTTCTGCCCAAGCACTACTTAATGGTTATTTTTTGGGCCCTCCAGTCTCAGAGTGAATGTAAATAGAAACTATTTCTCTTTTGGCCATCAACCCTGAGGGTCTTCCACTCCTAGTTTGATTTTTTTAATTAAAGGGGCCATCCCATGACTCACTTATTAAAGAGGCTTGTTCAAGTAATGGGCTTTACCTCACTCAAAGTGAGAATTCTGAAAGACCTTAGCTTAAGAAGGCCAAGGTCTCTTGGGCCATCTCCAGTCATCCTGATCTATATCTGGCTGCTGGACCCAGATGGCTCTGGAGGAGAAAGTGAGGCTGCTGACTTTGTACAGCCCTCCCTCCCTCAAAAACAAGTCAATTGCAAATGATGTCATCATCTCCCTGATACATATGAGTTACTCTATGAGAATGAAGGACCTACCACACACAGCCACAGCCACATTGGAGAGAATGTAAATAGAGTTCTTCTATCCTCATGTTTATACTTCTTAGGCTAAAAAAGTGGTGCTATCTCCATGGTCTAAGAAAATATGAGCTGGATGTATTTTAATAATATTGCATTGTGACAAAGACAGCAAGGCTGTGTGGAGTAATACATAGAGACCAAGAATTTTTTTTAGATAAGAAAATCTATCCAAATTCTGTCTCTGCCACTATCTCTGTGGCCATGAGAAAATCACTTAACTTCTCTGAAGTTCAAATAATTCTCCAAGAATGATCCATTAAATTATTGCAGGACTATGACGCAGCCCTGAAGGGATGATGCTGGAAGGAATTTCCTCACTGATAAAATCATATTGAAATATTATGACAATGATATATGCCAAGGAAAATATCCCCAATCTAAAAATACCTCCAGACACACTATAGAAAAACAAGGTAGAATTAATCTTACTTAGTTTAATTGGAGGCAGCTACAAGGCATAGTGGGCTTAGAGACAGAAAGACTTAAGTTCCAATCCATCTCAGGTATTTAATGGCTGTGTGACTTTGGACAAATCACTTAACCCTTAGTTTCTTAAGCTATGAAATGGGAACAATAATAGCACCAACCCTTAGATTGTTGTTAGGTTTAAATTAGATATTTGTAAAGCACTAAGCACAGTGTCTGGTATATGAATATTAGCTAATTAAGTCAGCGAGCTACTATTTAGCTATGACTCTTCCTACAGAGATGAACCATTTTCCCTCTTCACAATAAAAACATTTGACATATCCAGTTGGTTATAATTTTGCTCACTTCAAAATTTCCAAGGAAAGTAACAATTAAATGATCTCTTATGATCTCTGAGGGTTGACCTTCTTTAGACTTCATCACATTTCTAGCCAAAAATTGCAATTCCAGTTTCATTTCTCTGCAATCTGACTTCCTGTATTCTCTGCTTTCTTTCTTTTTTTTAAACAATTTTTTTTGTCTTCAATTTCTTCAGTCTCAAAAATAAGTTTGATTTAAGACATTCAGTATGTTCAAGAAAGAAGCCTAAGAATAGTCTATGACAAAATGATTGACTTGCTTTTTGTTATTTGTCATCTTCTAGCTGCCACACTGATATTTCTGTCTATGTGCATCAGCCCCAAAAGCTCCTGAAAATTGTTTCACCAACTTTGCCACCATACCAACTATGCCAGCTGAAATAAGAAAAGTAATCAGTCATATACATGTTGTCTTATGCTGGAGGCATTAAAAGCATTGGGAAATAGCTCTTTTGAAAAAATGCTGAACAATTTCAATCATGGCTGTCTCTGGAGTTTCTGTATTTTCCACAGGCTAGCAATGTGTTAGGCATACAGTAAAGGCTCAATTAATTTTTTTCTGGACTTATGATAAACCACAGGCATGCCATATTTTAAAAAGGGTCCTCTGAGGAAGGGCTATAGAATCCCCCCAAAATTTATAATTTTGATGATGTAGAAATTCTGAGGACAGTGGGGCAATCACTCTATTAATGCAGATGAGTAACTACTCAACTTTTAGACAGAGAGAATTCACTGGGGTACCGAATTTACATGATGCGTCCATATTCACCCAGCCATTATGCAATCAAATCAAGACTTGAATCCATAACTTTCTGACTCTGAGGTCAGTTATCTTTTCAGACTATCAACCTGACACATTATATATTATTAATATTAATCACTGATATTTCTATAGTACTTTGAGGGCTTCAAAACACATGAAATGTCTTCTCTCACTTGATCCTCAAAATCGTCCTGTGAGGAAACTAGGTACATCTAGACATCTACGTGCACAATGGGAAGAGCACTGCATCTAAAGTTATGAAGATCTTAGTTCAAGTCTGGCCTCAGACATTTCCTAGCTGTGTGACCCTGGGCAAGTCACTTAACCTCTATTAGCTTCAGTGTGTTATTGTTGCTATTGTTGCTCAGTTGTTTCAGTTGTGTCCAATTCCTAGTGACCCCAATTGGGTTTTCTTAGCAAAGATACTGGGGTGATTTGCCATTTCCTTCTCCAGTTCATTTTACAGATGAAGAAACTAAGGAAAACAAGGTGAAGTGATTTGCTCAGGCTCACATAGCTAGTGAATGTCTGAAGCCAGATTTGAATTCACAAAGATGAGTCTTTCCGACTATTCAATGCACCAAGTAGCTGCCATCATCTATAAAATGGAACTAATAAGAGCACCTACCTCCCAGGGTTGTTGTGAGGTTCAAATAAAAAAATTTTAAAGTGCTTTGCAAAACTTTACTGTAAAATTGCTAGCTGTTACTACTTCTACAGGTATGCCATTTTAGAGATGAGAAAACTGAGACTCAGAAAAGTGGCCTCTCCATGGTCACACAACTACTAAGTGCCAGAAGCAGGAGATGAAACTTAATCACTCTTTACTTCAGGTGCAGTACTAATTCATTCCACTATACATGTGCTAATGATTTCATTTTGTATATATCTTTCCCAGGGAATACATTCAATAGAAATGAAAGAAAGTCAGTTCTGGAAGAAGAAGCTTTGTAAAAGGCCTCAGTCAAAACATATTTTGCTTTTTCAACTCAGTTTACTCATTGTCCTTAAAATATCTTGGTGAAATAGGAAAAATTGAGGTCAAGAGTTGCTATAAGTGATCTGAAAAAGTCCTTTAGATAGCTAGTAGAAACAAACAAACAAACAAACAGGTTTATGATTTCTTTGGCCATCATTAGACTTTTCCATAAACATGTTAATATTCATTTGAAGCAGCCTGGTACAGTATAAAGAGCACAACATTTTGAGACAGAGGATTTGAGTTCAAATCTTTATGTCATTTACAACTCCTTTGCCTTTTAAAAAGTCTTAAAACTTAAAGCCTAAACTTATTTTAGCCTCAGTTTCCTCAACAATAAAGTTAAGGAGGTTAGAGTAGATGACCTCTGTAGTTGAGTACATTTCTAAATATAATACTTTGTTTTGCATCTCAGATAATTTGCAGTATAATTGGTCCAAATGAAAAACAAAGCTCTAAGAAATGTTACCTTAATTTAGGCCTACTATCAGTATCACTGAGCTGTATTATCTCTAATAAGCTATATATAATATGCTGCCTAATAAGTATCATGCTGTCCTTGCAATTTCACTGGATGAACTCATTTATTCATCCATCAATCCATCCATTTATCATTCATTGCCTAAATGGAGTTTAGGGTGTGTTCAGGGGAAGACTAGTATCACTGGTGTGAGGGCTGCTGAGCCCTTTTCAGGGCTGCTTTCCACCTTTCGTGTCCGCCTGATCCACTAACTCTTACCTGTGGCTCCAAGAAGCTGTAACATGCACAGCAGCTACACCCCAGTAAACCATTTTGGCAGATGACCTAAACTAAGTTGAGGGTAACCAAAGAGTCTCAAACCCATCAGTGAGTTAGGGGGAGTCTACCCCAAGCATGTGAAGACTTCCCCTGGTGGAATGGGCAGATGGGTCTACATACCCCTAGATTAATAAAATCATTGGAGGAACAGATTCAGGTGCCTCGCAGTAAAAGTATTTCAAGGATATCCTGGCTTCCAATGCAAGGAAGAATCAGAGTTGAGTAATGAACCAAGGGAAGGGCCTAACTCAAGGCAGTGAAAGGAAAAAGTTATGGGAAAATTTGCTTTGCTCACATTCCTATGGTAGGAATGAGCTAAAAGAGTAAGAATAAGCATATCCTTATGCTTTTACTTTCCACTCTAAGTCTGAAAATTTTGTCAGCAAGTGATGCCTGCTTGTAATATATCACTTGTTAATTTTCAGTAAATTCTTCCTATACATCCCTTACTTTTACTCCAACAGCAATAAAATCCCAATAAAACATTTATCAAAGTCTGTATAATATCACTTATGGTGCTGGTATACTGTCCAGGTTTTATAGGCATACAATGAGGTCAGTGCAACAACTCTGTAGACCTTCAATTTGGTAGTCAGTCTAGTACCTCTTCTCTTCTACACTTTCATTGGAGCCTCCCAAACATTGACCTAGCTCTGGCAATGTGTGTGTCACCCTCATTATCAATGTGTATGTCCTGGAAGTATACTGCCAAAGTAAGTGAACTTAATCCACAGTGTTCATAACTTCTCCATTTGTTGTGACCAGTACTTCTACACATGGATGGTGTGCTGACTGATGGAATACCTGTATATTCTTGGTGTTGTTAAAACAAAATTAGCATGAACAACAGAGAATCAAATCATACTTTGTTGCATCTCAGCTTCAGAGGCTGCATTGAGTGCACAATCATCTGAAAAAAAAATCATGCACCAACACTCCCTCTACTGTAGTCTTGGTTTGTAGCTTTTTTTCAAGTTGAAAAATTTACAATCAGTGTGGTAGCTGACTTTGATGACATAAAACTTCATGCTAAAAAGCATGGGAGTAAGTACACAGCCTTATTTCCCTAGATTGGTGACTGGAAGCACGAGAGCATCATCCATCATCTAGAACAGGCAAGCATGCTATTGTGAAATTGACATAAAATACTGATGAACTTCTCCAGGCAACCAAATTTTGACATAATTTTCCATAAGCCCTCATGACTGACAGTATCAAAGGCCTTGGTCATATCTGCAAATGTTGTGTACAGACTTCTGTCCTGCCCTTGGCATTTCTCATGTAGTTTGGGGGTAGCAAACACCATATCAGCTTTTCCTCAGCCCTTTCTGAAGACATATTAACTCTCAAGTAGAAGACCATCTTCCAGGTGAAGTATCAGCCTATTAAGGACTCTGGCAAGAATATTACCAGCAATGAATGAAAGAGAGAACCTCCCATCACGTGACTGTAACAAAACAATCTATTTCCTTTAGACATAGACAATGGAGGCATCGTAGAATTCTGTGGGAGAACCTCCTCTTGCCATATAAGTCAGAAAATTTTACTCAGATTTTCTATGAGTAATGGACCCCTCCATGTTACAAATCTCACCTGGAATAGAATCAGCACTAGGTGCTTTGCCACATGAAAGGAGCCTAATGGCATTCAGAACCTCTTCTTCAGTTGGAACTTCAACTAGGGAGTAATTGACTTCAATCTGAGGTAAATAGTCAGTGGCTTCAGCGTTGGTTGATGATGGTCTGTTGAGAACAATATTGAAGTGTTAATCCCATCTCTCTAGGATCACATCTTAATTACTAATCAATCTGGCTCCATCAGAACTGAGTAGTTGAGATACACCCTAGGTCTTTGGCCCATGGCTATCATAAGAGCACTTTGGACTGTTATTATCAGTATAACACTGAATTTCATTTTTTTCCTTCCTGAACCAAGAATTGTGAATCTATGTAAGCTTCACTTCTAATTTACTTTTGATGGAATTAAATACTGCCTTCTTAGAGATGGATGAATTATTTTGCTGGTAAATCCTGTGGAGTTCTCATTTTCATTTATCAGATTCTGAATTATAACCATCATTTTATTTTTTTCTGTCCCTGAAATATTTTTATTTGATTGTTTTTCTTTTCTTTTTCTTTTAAAAATATTTATTTTTGGTTGTCTTCATTCACTTCCACAATATTTTGAGTTCCAAATTTTTGTCCCCATCTCTCCCCTCCTACATGCCAAGATGGCATGCATTCTGAACACCCCTTCCCCCAATTTACTCTCCCTTCTATCACCTTCCCCTTCTATTTTCCTGAAGGGTAGGATAGATTTCTATATCCTATTGCCTGTATATCTTATTTCCCAGTTGCATGCAAAAATGATTTTTAAGATTTGTTTTTAAAACTTTGGGTTCCAAATTCTCTCCTTTCCTCCCTCTCCACTCACCCTCACTGAGAAGGCAAGAAATTCAATACAGATTATACATGTGTGAAGTCATGCAAAACAGTTCAATAATAGTCATGTTTTGAAAAACTAACTGTATTTCCCTTCATCCTATCCCACCCCCACTTATTCTATTCTCATCTTTGACTTTGGTCCTCCTCAAAGGTGTTTGCTTGTGATTAACCTCTTCCCCAATCTGCCCTCCTTTCTATCATTTTGCCTGGTAGAACCTAACCTGAAATCCTCAGACTTTTATCTCTGACCTCTTCTTCCAATCACTACTTAACAAAAATTGTCATGCTTGTTGCTCCTGCCAATATAGACTCTTGCCTATGGGCTCTGCCATAACTAGTGTTGTCAAAGCAATGTGCGCTCCGTCAAATTAAAGTAGAATCTTACCTGGCAACTCTGGTTCTCCCTCATCCCATCCCTAATTCCTCAAAGTCTCAATCTCATGATTTCAATACCAGAGATTCCATTTCAAATCCTATTAAGCTTTTCTCTGAATCCCGAGACACTATATTTATAAGGAAGCATTAACAGATATCAGAAGAAAGGAAACTTTGAAAGGTAAGCAAAACTCATTTAAAATATTTATAGAATCAATAATTGTGAATAAGCAATTATTATAATTGTGCTACTTAATGATTCCAATCTCTTTGTATATATGTATGTGTATGTATGCATCTTTGTAAGATATTGGACTCTAAAGGCATCATTTCTTCTAGCTTTACACGTTGTTTTTTTTTTTTTTAATTTGTCCATAGATGAATAGAGTGGACTCTTTCACTGAGGTCAGCCTAAGCACTGTTTAGCTAAATTCCTTTCCTTAGCATTTCATTCCATTAAATTTTATTTCAGAATATTTGCTACATTCTTAAGTAAATGTTTAATGGAGGCAAAGCAGATACTAGAACCAAAACAACCTTTTACTAAATCTTTTTCTTTTGCCTTAGTTATCACCAGCTAGAAGAGTAAAGGAAATAACTTAAGTAACTTAGACTGTGCTTAGGCAACAGAGATACCATATCTAATTCTATGATCTACAAAATGCCTGAAGTTCAAAACCAGTATTAATATTAATAAAGTTCATCTTGTACTCTGGTAGATTCACTTTTCTCATGCTGCTGTTGTTCCACACTATGCCACATCGAATGCAGTGTTCAAAGGGTGAAGTTGCAAATGGCAAGAAGTAAGCCATATTAAATATTTATATTACACTTGTAAGCACCTAGGCAAATTTCCAATTTGTAAATATTTATCTTAGCATTACATGGATTTTGAAGTAAAACCAAAATACTCCAATACACACCACTCTGTAAAACACGGGAACAAGGAGTTGAAGATAGAAGAGGAGTTTTATAGACAGGACTGTTAATATTGACTACATGTGATCCTTCAAATTAAGGAAATCTATTTAAAGTATGTATAAATTTACACAAAAAGATAAATTATATGGAGATTTTCAACTTTATAAAAAGATGCAGACCACATTTTCTTTAAATACTCTGCTTCACTTATATATTACATATATGATTTATATATACTTATCATATATATAATTAATTGCATACACACACACATATACATATATGTTTCCATTTAACTTTTCATTAGCATAACTTCAAATAACCAAGGCATACTTGCATGTTGTTTCACTCTCTTGGGTATGCTCCTAGATATAGCACTTTAAATAAAAATTCAGTTCCTAATATTAGAGTAGCAATCATATTACAATGATCGCAACAACAACAACAACAACAACAACTACTACTAATACAAGCTAACTACGTCTATATAATGCTTTATTTTTTTTGTTCTCCAAAAAAAGAAAATTTAGTTTAAAAAATGAACTTTATATTGATCTTGTTTACACTTTATATGTGCCTTTTCATGTATATATTGTCTTCTCTACAGAACGTAAGCTTCTTGAGGGCAAGAAGTAATTTTTTCTTTTGTTTCCTAGACACCTGAAACAGTTCCTGGCATTGGTTCTTTTTTAATTTAAATTTAATATTTTATTTTCCCCCAATTACATGTAAAACAATTTTAGCATTCATTTAAAAAAATTAACTTCCAAATTCTGTCCCTGTCTTCCTCCCTTTCCCCTCCCATTGAGAAGGCAAATATTTTGAAATGTTATTCGTATGTAGGTATGAAAAACATATTTCCATGTTTTCATGTTGTGAAACATAAAAACACAAGAATTCATACAAGAAAAGTAAAAGAAAGAAAAAAAGTATTTTTTGATTTGCATTGAGACTCTATCAGTTCTTTATCTAGAGATCGATAGCATTTTTTTTATCATAAGACCTTCAGAATTATTTTAGCTCATTGTATTTCTAAAAATATCTGTCATTTAGGGTTAAACATCATGCAATATTTCTGTTATTGTATCCATTTTTCTCCTGGTTCTTCTCATTTTATTTTCTATCAGTTCATGGAAGTCTTTCCAGGTTTTTCTGAGAGCATCCTGTTCATTTTTCTTATAGCAAAAATAATATCCCATCACAATCATATACAACAACTTGTTCAGTCCTTTTTAGTTGGTAGACATCCCCTTGATTTCCATTTCTTTGCTACCAGTAAAAGAAGTGCAATAAATATTTTTAATACAGTTCATTTTCATTTTTGTTGTTGTTTTTTATACCTTTGGGATATAGACCTAGTAGTGATACTGCTTGGTCAAAGGGTATGCATGGTTTTGTAGTCCTTTGGGCATAGTTTCAAATTGCTCTACAGAATGGCTGGATAACTATCCTATTTCACCAACAGTGTATTAATGTCTAAATTTTTCTACATCCCCTCCAACATTTATCATTTTTCTTTTATATTAACCAATCTGATAGGTGTGGTACCTCAAGGTTGTTTTTTTAATCTTTTTTTTGAACTTTATTGATTTTTTTTGATTTATCAACAATCACTTCCATAAGCTTTTCAGTTTTCAATTTTTCTCCCCCTCCCTCCCCACCTCCCTCCCCAAGGTGACACACAATCTGATATAGGTTATACTTATACAGTGCTATGTATACATTTGTATTTTCACATTAGTGATGTTGTAAGGAAGAATTAGAACCAATAGGAGGAACCACAAGAAAGAGAAAACAAAATAAAACATAAGAAAAACAATAGCAAATAGTATGTTTCTATTTGCATTCATACTCCATAGTTCTTTCTTTGGATGTGGATAGTATTTCCCATCATGAGGCCTTTGGAGATGCCTTAGATCCTTGCATTAGTTGAGAAGGGTTAAGTCTATCAATATTAGTCATTGCACAATGTGGCTGTTACTGTGTACAATGTTCTTCTGGTTCTGCTCACTTCACTCAGCATCAGACCATAAAAGCCTTTCCATGTTTTTTTTTCGAAGTCTGTGTGCTCATCATTTCTCATAGCACAATGGCATTCCATTACATTCACATATCACAACTTTTTCAGCCATTCCCCAATCGATGAGCACCCTCTCAATTTCCAATTCTTTGCCACCACAAAAACCCAAAGGACTATCAAAATGTGCATATCCTTTGACCCAGCAATAGCACTTCTAGGGCCATATCCCAAAGAGATAATGCAAATGGGAAAAGGACCCACACATACAAAAATATTTATAACAGCTCAGGGGCGTTTTAATTTATGTTTCTCTAATGAATGGTGATTTAAAGCATTTTTTCATATGGCTCTACACTTTTATTGCTTAATCTGAAAACTGTCTATTTATATCCTTTGATGATTTATCAATTAAGGAATGGCTCTTATTTCTATAAGTTATACTCAATTCTCTACATATTTGAGAAATGGGGTCTTTATCAGAGAAATTTGTTGTAAATCTTTTTCACGGTTATGGTTACTAACTATATATTTCCCCCCATCCTATTTTTCCTCTGTTTATCCTATCTTTCTCCTTTCAACCTACCCATTCTCAAAATTGTTTTGCTTTTGACTTTTATCTCTCCTGATCTGCCTTCCCTTCCATCAGCTTCCCCCTTTCTCTGATCCCCTTTCCCCTCCTACTTTCCTGTATGGTGAAATAGATTTATGTACCCAACTAAGTGTGTATGTTATTCCCTCTTTGATCCAGTTCTGATGAAAGCAAGGTTCACGTTCTCTGACCCACTTACCCTACCTTCCCCTCTACTGTAAAAGCTCTTTCATTCCTTTCTCATATCAAATAATTTACCCCATTCTACCTTTCCCTTTCTTCTTCTTCCAGTATGTTCTACTTTCTCAATCTCTTTTTTTTATTTTTAAGCAATTATCCAATCATATTCAAATAATACCCATGCTCTCTGTCTATGTATACTACTTCTAACTGTCCTCATAATAATTTTTTAAGAGTTACAAGTATCTTTTTCCCATGTAAGAAAATAAAGAGTTTAAACTTATGAAATCCTTTATTATTTATCTTTCCTGTTTACCTTTAATGGTTCTGTCGAGTCTTATATTTGAAAGTCAAATTTTCTTTTCAGCCCTGGTCTTGTCATCAGAAATGCTTGAAAAGTCTTCTGTTTCATTGACTGTCCATTTTTCCCCTGAAGGATTATGTTCAGTCTTGCTGGGTAGGTAATTCTTGGTTGTAATTTTATATCTTTTGCCCTCTGAAATATCATATGCCAAGCCCTGCAACCTTTTAATGTAGAAACTGCTAAGTCTTGTGTTATCCTCACTGTGGCTTCAAAGTATTTGAATTACTTCTCTTTGGCTATTTAGAATATTTTCTTTTGATTTGGAAGATATGGAATTTGGCTATAATATTTCTAGGAGTTTTCATTTTGGGATTGCTTTCACGAGGTGGTGGGTGGACTCTTTGATGTTCTAATTTACTGCTTCTAGAATATCAGAGCAGTTTTTTGGGATGATTTCCTAAAAGATGATGTTCATGCTTTCTTTTTTATCATGGCTTTTAGGTAGTCTAATAATTATTATATGGTGTCTCCTGGATTTATTTTCCAAGTCATTTGTTTTTCCAATGAGATTTCACATTTTCTATTATTTTCCCCTCATTCTTTTGATTTTATTTATTGCTTCTTGATGTCTCATAAAGTCCTTAGCTTCCACTTGGAATTATTTTATTCAGTGAGATTCTATACCTCCTTTTTATTTAGCCAATTATTTTTAATTACATTTGAATTTATTAGATTGCCAGTATTGGGAAACATTTTATATTTCTAATTCATTTTACAATGATACTTCGACCAAGTAGCAAAGATGGGGAGAATGAAGGAGAGGAAGAAAAAAGAGTTTCAGGTCTAATCAGGCAATGACAGAAGTCATCATACATCTTTTTCCTTTTGACTCAAATCATTTTATTAGGAAAACAAAGATATCCCATTACACCAAAATATAAATATGCAAGGATGTTAAATAGCCATTAGATAACAGTAAAATGGCTTAGGTAATCATTTTGACCTTTAAATTTTACCTTCACCTTTACATTTATAGTAATGCTTGTTTGACAGCAGAAAGTGCTTGAAGTTTAAAACCTCAAACTGATTATGTCACAGTCTTTTTACTTTAACCTTCTACCTGAGAGCCTTCTTTCCTAACCATTACTTACAATAAGGCAGGAAAAAAATTGAACTCATTCTGAAATCTTTTGCATCTTAAGTATAGGACTTTAAAATAGTAAATATAAATGTTTTCAATCTTGACAGAGACATTACAATCAGAGTTCAAAATATATACACCTCCACTAGAAGAAATCTTTGGCTGAAACCATCAATTGAAAAAATTTGAATTCATTCTATGTATTTTTGGTTACTTGTTTTAATGTCGTTATATGCAAAGCAGTTTTGAATAATTACTTCAATACACTTTTATTTTAAAAAGGTCACAACACTAATCTCAATCCCAGTCTGCCATTGTGCAAACTAAAAATGTTTCTTTAGGATGTCACCAAGGTAAGCAACATAGAAAGCAACTTTATCATCATCAAGAGAAACTTTGTCATTTCTGTGGTCCTGAATATCCTTAGCAATAAAACCTTCATCAAATGAATTAAAATTAAATTCATTATTACTACAGCTGTTTATTTTTTCCCTGTTCCTCTAAAGTACAACAAGACGGAAACCTAAGTTAGGGAATTTTTTCTTTTTTTTTTCTTTTTTAAGGCAATTGGGGTTAAGTGACTTGTCCAGGGTCACAGAGCTAGTAAGTGTCAAGTGTTTGGTCTGAGGCCAGATTTGGACTCAGGTTTTGCTGACTTCAGGGCCAGTGCTCTATCCACTGTGCCACCTAGCTGCCCCTAAGATATGGAATTTTAAGACAAGTTATTTCCAGCTTTGTGACTGAAGGTCTTTCTCCAGGAAGACAAAGTCTTGTTAAAAACCAGGCTACAACTGTGCCTTCAGTGCAGCTGTTGCACTGGAAACTACTTTAAATGGCATGGAAGGAGTGGACAAATCCCATGGATGAACAGAATTTGATGGCTATGATACCTTCCTTGCAATCTCCACCTTTATTCAGTTGCCTTTGTTCCAGCCAGAGAAGCCATGTTAAGCTGCAGGTCTGATGCAGCACAAGAGCTGGTGACAGAGGAGCAAGTGGAGGTTAAGGTTGAAGGGGTTTGAGAAAAGAAAAGCCTTAATTCTACTTTTTAAGTTCTTTTCTTCAGTGAATTTTTGTACCTCCTTTCCCATTTAGCCAGTTCTACTTTTGAAGTTTTTCACTTCAATAAAATTTTGTACATCTTTTTTCCATTTGGCAAGTTCTACTATTTAACCTTTTTTTTCCTCTTCATTGGATTTTTGTGCTTCTTTTACCATTTGGCCTAATCTGTTTTTAAGGTGGTACTTTCTTCAGTATTTTTTGGTCCTCCTTTACCAAGGTGTTGATTCTTTTTTCATGTTTTTCTTTCATCATTTGTATTTCTTTTCCCAATTTCTCCTCTTCTTCTCTTGCTGAATTTAAAAAAAAAATACTTTCTGAGTCTCCCATGGCCTGGGATCAATTTATATTTTTCTTTGCAGCTTTGGATATAACAGTTTTGACTTTTTTGTCTTCTCAGCTTGTGTTTTGATATTCCCCATCACCGTATTGACTTTCCACAGTCAGGATATTTTTCTGCTGTTCATTCATTTTTCAGCTTATTTCTTGACTCTTAACTCTGTGTTAAAGCTCTGCTCCCAGAATTTAGAGGATACTGTTCAAAGCTTCAGGATTTTTTGTAGCTGTTTTCAGAGATAATTCTGGGGACCTGTAAATTTTTGGTTCTTTAAAAGTGGCATTATCTAGGGAAAGGTGTGTTCATTACTTTCTTGGCCTATGACCTCTGTGAGTAACCACAAACTCTCTTTTCTGTGCTGAAACTATGACCTCAGTGTTTGCTGCCAGCTGCAAGTTTTGGTGTGCTAGTACTTCTCCACATATTCATCTGAAACCCAGGATTGAGATTCAGATCCAAGTATGAGCAATGCAAGAGTCCTGCCACCAGTGTCAGAAAATGGACCTCTATAATTTCCTTCTGATCCCTTACCACCTGTGGGCCTAGAGGTCCAGAAAGTATCACTGCTGTCAATGATTCATTTGCCCCAAAGGACTATGCTGAGATGAGACCTCTGCTGGATTATGTTCCACTGTGGTCCACTCTTATCCTAGTTCAACAGCCTTTCCTACTGACCTTCTAAGTTGTCCAGGGCTAGAAAATTGTTTCATCCCATCCTTTTGTGGGTTCTGCTGCTCTAGAATTTATTTTAGGGCATTATTTAAGTTGTTGGGGACTGGGGAGAACTCAGGTAAGTCCCTGCCTTTTCTTTGCCAACTTGCCTCACAATGTTTTAGTGTTTGCACAGTTTTATTAACGTTATCTCAGTTTTTTTTTTTTTTTGGTGGAGATAAGCATTTACGTAGCACTCAAACTGTGCTGGGCACTGTGCTAGTCACTTTACAAATATTATCCTAATTGATATTTACAATAACCTTGTGTGGTACTTGCTCTTATTATTCTCAATTTGTAGATGAGGAATATGAGAATGAGAAAGGTTAAGTGACTCATGAAATATCACAGGTATGGATTAAATCCACACACTGGATTTTAATTCAAGGCTTTTGGACTTCAAATATATCCCTTTGCTTAAAGAAAAAAAAGCTCCAGTGAAGTATTATTTCTGAAAATTATGAAGCTATATAGTAAGAATCACAGTTTTAAAATATTAACAGCAATGATAATGATGATGATGATAAGTTTTGTATAAAGCAAAATCACAGGAAAAAATGTTTTAATATCTCCTAAAATTTATATATTTTTGTAGGATCATTTTAGATCTTATCAAACAATTCCATAGTCTAAAAAAAAAAACCAGCCTCAGTGCTATTGAATAAACAAATTTTGTTATACAAAAATTGTTCCACGGTCATGTTTTGATAAATAAATTCTAAATATGGAAAATAATATTTTCACAGCAAATAGACATACAGATTTATGCTATGTATTCAGGAAATGTCTTTTGATGATAAACTCAAAGACTCCAGCTCCTGGAATAAGAACTCACTATTTGACAAAAACTGCTTGGAAAACAGAAAAATAGTAAGGCAGAAACTAGGGATAGACCAACATCTTATGCCATATACCAATGTAATGTCAAAATGGTACATGATTTAGATATGAAAGCTGATATTATAAGTAAACTGGGAGACCAAGGAATAGTTTACCTATCATATATATGGTGAACATAAGAATTTATGACCAAACAAGAGATAGAGAACATTATGAAATGCAACTTGGATAATTTTGATTGCATTAAATTGAAAAGTTTTTGCACAAACAAGGCCAGTGCAAAGAAGGTTAGGAAGGAAGCAGGAAACTGGGAGACTTTTTACAACTATTGTATCTGATATATGCCTTATTACTTTTATTCTTTTTTTTAAATTTATTTTTAGTTTTCAACCACTACTTTAATAAGATTTTGAGTTTTAAATTTTCTCCCCCTCCTTGCCTACCTCCCTTCCCAAGACAGCATGCAATCTGATATAGGCTCTACATAGACATTCCTAATAAACATATTTTCACATTAGTCATGCTGTAAAGAAGAATTAGAACCAATAGGAGGAACCATAAGGAAGAAGAAACAAAACAAAACAGTAGGGGAAAAAAAGCAAATAATATGCTTAGATCTGCATTCAGACTCCATAATTCTTTCTCTAGATGTGGATAGCATTTTCCATCATGAGACTTTTGGAGATGTCTTAGATCATTGCATTGCTGAGAAGAACTAATTCTATCAAAGTTAGTCATCACACAATGTGGATGTTACTGTGTAAAATGTTCTCCTGGTTTTGATCACTACACTCAGCATCACTCTATGCAAGTTTTTCCAGGTTTTGCTGAAGTCCTCTTGCTCATCATTTCTTAGAGGACAATAGTATTGCACTATATTCACATACCACAACTTGTTCAGCCATTCCCCAATTGATGGGTATCCTCTCAATTTTCATTTCTTTGCAACCACAAAAAGAACTGCTATAAATATTTTTGTACATGTGGGTCCTTTTTTCATTTTTATGATCTCTTTGAAATATGGCCCTAGAAGTAGTATTGTTGGGTCAAAAGTGTATGCACACTTTTGTAGTCCTTTGGGCATAGTTCCAAATTGCTCTCCAGAATGTTTGGATCACTTCACAACTTCACCAACGATGCATTACTATTCCAATTTTCCCACATTTCCCCAACATTTATCATTGGTTTTTTTTTTTTTGGTTTTGTGGTGTTAGCCAATCTGATAGGTGTGATGTGGTACCTCAGAGTTGTTTTGTTTGCATTTCTCTAATAAATAGTGATTTAAAGCATTTTTTCATACAACTATAGATAGCTTAATTTCTTCCTCTGAAAACTGCCTGTTCATATCCTTTGACCATTTTTCAATTGGGGAATGACATATTATTATAAATTTGACTTGGTTCTATTTCAGGATTTTTCCTGGGGCCATATTCTCTGGGTTTTTCAAGGTCAGTAAGGGAGGGTGAGAGTGACTTACTGCTTACTCCGCCACCTTGGGTCCCAAAAGTCTAAATAGGTGACTTTCAAAATTCAGTCTGTGGGTTAATAGCTCCATCAGCAGCCACTGTTGCTGCCCCTACCACTACTGATGATTCAGTCACTCTCAAGGCTTGTTCTTGGTTTGCTGGTACAGGGGCTATATTGATATGCCTACAGCCCTGTGCTGGACCACACTTCTCTCTCACCCAGTTCTGATAGATGCCTCCCACTGTTCTTATAAGTTGTCTCTAGTGTTTGTGGGCTGAAAAGACTGGAGCCCACCTCTCCTGCTGGTAATTCAACCCCCTGAAGCCTGCTCTGGCTTTGCTTAGGCAGGGTGTGCCACTGTGCCCTGTATGTTAGACACTCCTCTCTCAGGCCTGAGCAACAGATCTTTCCTGTTGACCTTCTAAATTGTCTTGGGCTGGAAATCTGCCTCACAATGTCTCCTTGTGGGTTCTGCCACTCTAGAATTTGTTCAGTCACTTTTTAGAGGTATTTGTAGGGATTTGCGTGAGAGTTTAAGGGAGTCCCTGCTTTCACTCCACCATTTTGACTCTTCCTCTCATTTCTAAAATTTGTAGAGAACTGAGTCAAATTTATAAGAATACTAGTCCTTTCCCAATTGATAAATGGTCAAAGGATATAACAGGCAGAAGAAATTAAAGCTATAGTCATATGAAAAAAAAGTTCTAAATTGCTATTGATTAGAGAAATGCAAATCAAAACAGCTCTGAGGTACCACATCACACCTATCAGTTTGGCTAACATGACAAAACAGGAAAATGATAAATGTTGGAGAAAATGTGGGAAAATTGGAACACTAATACATTGGTGGTGGAGTTGTGAACTGATCCAACCTTTCTGGAGAGCAATTTGGAACTATGCCCAAAGGGTTATAAAAATGTGCATACCCTTTGACCCAGCAATAGCACTTCTAGGTTTGCATCCCAAAGATATTTTATAAATGGGAAAAAGACCCACATGTACAAACATATTTACAGCAGCTCTTTTTGTGGTGGTAAAGAATTGGAAATTGAGGGGATGCCCATCAGTTGGTGAATGGTTGAATGAGTTGTGGTATGTGAATGTAATGGGATACTAGTGTGCTGTAAGAAATGATGAGCAGGTGGACTTCAGAAAAACCTGGAAAGACTTGTATGGACTGATGCTGAGTGTAGCGATCAAAACCAGGAGAACATTTTACACAGTAATATCCACATTGTGTGATGATTAAGTTTAATAGACTTATCTCTACTTATCAATACAAGGATCTAAGATAACTCCAGAAAATTCACAATGGGAAATGCTTTCCACATCCAGAAAAGAGACTATGGAGTCTGAATACAGATTGAAGCATATTATTTCTTCTCTCTTCTGTTGTTGTTTCTTCTTCTTCAAAGCTTTTCCCATTGGTTTGAATTCTTCTTTACAACATGACTAATGTGAAAATAAGTTTAATATGAATGTATATGTTGAACCTGTATCAATTTACAAGCCATCTTAGGATGGTGAGAGTAGAGAGATGGGGAGAAAACTTGGAATTAAAAATCTTATGGAAGTGAATGTTGAAAGCTAAAATTAATAAATAGATTTATATAAAAAAAGTAATGTGTTTTGAACCTGGTTAAAATTTATATTGTATTTCTTGAAACAGAAAAACAAACAAACAAAAACAAAAACAAGACTAAATTGAAATAATTTATAATCATTTGGCATACATAATAATTTTGGATATTAACTTTCTCAGATATCACAACTAATGAAGGAAGGTTTGTTATTGTGAAGGAAGGGCCAGTGAAATGATTAATACACCAAACCCATGAAATCACGACCCATGAATATTGAAATATATACAATAATGGCATCAGATTCACTCTTAAAATCAAACAAGTGTGAAACAAGATCACCACCACCAACTAAGCACCAAGGTGCCCATAAAATCATGTTATGTTTTTCTATGACTCATTTACACAGACATAGGTGAACTTACAGAATTCATTTGTGCCTTATAATATTTTGGATCGCCTAAGTGGTTCCCTATGATTCTTTGCTTTTTCAGATTTTCAATTATTATTTTGCAGATAGGATATTGATCAGGTCCAAAAGGTTTAACTGAATTGTCCAAAATAGTACAGAATAATACAGAATAATAATTAACAAAGAAAGGTTTGAACCTAGGTACTAATTCATAATTCTTTCCACTTGTGTTTCGTCTGAGTATTAGATGTCTAGCAAATTCCCTTTCATATACAGGATTATTAATAAATGCTTAAGTTGAATTAACTTGTAGAATGCAAAAATCCTAATATTGGTCCAGACCTGTGGTTGATCTAACCACTTATTCCATTGTTAATCAGTGAACCCCAGAGACTGGATAGAATATTCCTCCTTCCAGATCAGCTCTAAAGGTTAGGTATACTTTAGCTTTTCTAAAAAGCCATTTGTGAAACTATCACTTCAGAATTTATTTTTAGTAAATTTTCAGTCATATCTGATTCCTCATGACCCCATTGGAAGTTTTCTTGACAAAGATACTAGAGTCATTTGCCACTTCCTTCTCCATTTTACAGATGAAGAAACTAAGGCAAACAGTTTGAGAGATTTTCCTAGAGTCAGATAGCTAGTTAATATCTGAAGCCAAATTTGAACTCAGGAAGAGAAGTCTTCCTGATTGCAGGACTAGTACTCTATGAGCTGCACCAGTTTGCTGTCTTTGAGAATTTCTAACTAAGTATATTTCCTGCCAGTACTAGCTCTTGGCATTAATGTGTTCCAAACATTTTTTTTCTTACTGAGCCACATCCTTTGTTCATGGTAGCCATTTGGTAAAAGTTTGTTGAATTAAATTATCATGTTCCATGCTTTGGTATGTTTAACTGCCTCTACTAAATTAATAAAAAATGAGCACCAATCTTGGAGTCACAGGACATAGGTTAATATTCCAACCTTTCTATGTACTAACTAAATTACCTTGAGTAAGTTACTTAACTTCCCTGGACTACATTTTACTTACTATTAAAGTGAGGGACTTGAAGTTTAAGATTCCTTTCAGTTCCACATCTATGATGACTCATTAATTTTATCTCAAATATAAGAGAGAAGAGTATCCCCTTACTGTGTGTGTTAGTTACCCTTATAGTTTTAGGCTTTTCCACATGTGTCCAGTATTGATAGGAGTCCAAAAAAGGTGAGAATTTGAACCAGCAAAGACAGCATGCTGTCATGTTCCCAAGTCATTTTTCCAGTAATTTGTCAATGTTAATTAGTACTAAATTTCAATAAGAACATGCAAGCCTTAATATAATCAGAACACAGAAAGAATGGTGTCATGTTGCTGCTCCCAAACTAGTCATGTGAGGAAGTGTTGGAATAGTCTCCCAAACATTGGCAAAATGTATTAAATCTAAGTGATTGTTTACAATGAATTTATTTTCACATTCTCAGGCACTGAATAATTTAAATCCACTGAGTGCTGAATAGGATACTTTAATCTTTAAAGTGAAGGAGGGGGAGAGTTTCTAAAAGCAAATCTTCAGGTAGGAATAGCTGAATAGCTATCCATTTTTGCTTCTGGAAAGCAATTTACAGTAGGAAATCATTTCTATCTCAGCTAAGAGATTGAAAAATGAAACTCTAAGTGGAAGTTTTTCACTCTGCATCATAGCTATGGAATGTGGCCATGATGGGGGTTTTAATGATATTTGAGCAGCCTTTGTCATTCTGCTTTGATTTGTATGGAGTTGTTTCAAATTTTTATACCATTCTTCCATGTACTGAGGCTGGATCTGGAAGGATCTTCAGCTCCATTTAAATTTTGATTTGTAAATCAAATGCAAATATTTTTGAATGGCACCCAAGTTACTCAAAATGTTGCAGATGTTAATGATAATCACTAAATTTCAATACATGAATGAGGTGGAAGTGCCACACAAGTACATTCCAATCCCTATAGTAGGTCACTGGAATTCAAACTTTAGCACAGCTGTGCACTGGAGGCTCCATGTAAATCAATAATAGAAAGCAAATTTGAATTTTGCCATATTTATTTAAGAATTTGGGTCATTAGTGTATTAAGTAAATTGAAATGCTACTTTACTTAGAAAAGCTCCTTATTGCAGTGTTGGTTTTCTCTCACCTTGAATGTTTCCTTCCTTAATTTGTACATTTCACTTACTAATTTATGCTTCAAAAGATGCTAATGACATGAAATCTTTGAGAATGAAGAACAGGGTCACTTCGCTGTCTCAAGTATGTTTCAATGATAATACACACACATATATACATATACACATACTTATATACATGCATACTCCAGTCCATGAAGGAAAAGAATCTCTATTTTGATATATGGAACTTGATGTGACACAGATTCAAGCTCACTATCCTGGTTGTCTTTCTCTGGACATTCTCTAACTTATCATCAAGGTCCTTCTTAATCTGTATTATCCAGGACAAAGCACAATATGCTGTTTATGTTATGAAGACACAATAAATTAGCCCATTGCCTGACTATTCATAGAAAGTACTCCCTTCTTAATGTAGCTCAAGATTACTTTAGCATTTTTGCTAACATGTCACACTGCTTACACCTATTTAGTTTATAGTTCACTTAGCTCTCAGATTTTTTTTTCAGAATAATTGATGTTTATGCATTCGTCTTTCATCTTTTACAATGGATTTTTTAAGTTCCCAAATGAAAGACTTCATATTCATTTACATTTGATTTCATCTTATTAAAGTCAGCTTAATGGTCTCATTTATTAACTTTTTGGATCCTGATTCAGTTATGTAATGTTTTAGCTCTCAGTTCCATTGTTGTGACATCTGCAAATATGATGAGCATAATTTCTATTCCTTTGCCCAAGCCATTGAAAAAAAAATAAACAGTGCAAGGTATGCACAGATCCATAGGTACTCCCCTGAAGATCTCTTGCCATCTTGACAATGAACCCTTAAAAATTATTCAATCACTCATGTCATTCACCCAATACTGCATCTGTCTAATTGGATTACTGGAAAATAAATGCATCTCCCACCTTTAAGTAAGACTATCTGCGACATTTTAGCAAAATGGCAAAAAATCTATGTGAACTTTATCCACAGTGTTTTAGTTATCTAGTAATTCTGCTAAAAAAAAAAGAAATCAGGTTGTTCCTAAATGATTTATTCTGATGAAGCTAATTTGGCCTTTTGTAATCATCATTTATCTTACTAGATTTTTGTTAATCTTCAATTATCTGTTCCAGAAATTGAAGTCAAGCTCACTATCTAAAGTTTTATAGGCTGTCTTCTTTCTTTTGGGGAAATTGAGATGTTTGTCTATTTCCATATTCTAACATCTTTCCTATTTTCCCTGATCTTTTACTTACTACCAATGGCTCAGTAAACACATCTGTCAGAACTTTTAGGATCCTAGGCTATAGTTCATTTGAGGTAAAGGACTTGATTTCACCTAGGTTACCTAGGAACTCTTTTACTGTCTCTTTATGTACATTGCTTATCACCTATGTGGTAGCTAGTTTTGGTCTGTCATTTCCAAACTCCTATTCATTTTAAATATTTTTCTTTTTCGCTTTTACCCATTGTGCCTGGACTAAAACATGGGTCCCTTTTGTTTCTTTTAATATTTTTTTTTCCATTACTGGCTACACTTTCTTTCATAGTCCATAACAAATTTGTGATGGGGGACTTAGAATACTCTTTATTTTGTATTGCCACTTCCAGGTTCCTACTCTGCCACCATCACTCAGAAATCTATTCTTTCTTAAAGTTCATGATATCTCAATTTATTACCCAACATAAATTGTAGTGACAATTATCTTTTTATCTCCAGTCAAATCTCCTTTCATCCTTAGATTTCGGTGTCAAGTTCACCATTCTTTTATCTGTCTTATCTTGAACACACTTATCAATGCTCCCTCAAATAATGTAGCATCATTTCCTCAAGGTTACTTAGTCCCTATGACCTATTTTTCCACTCCATTTCACCCTGAAATATCATTTCCTTGATCTTATGGTGACCAAGTATTCCATGTATATGTTCATGACTCTGAATCATAATTAATACACTATTTTATAATTTTTCTCTATACTTGTGACTCTTAACTCTTGTTTTCATCTGCACCATGACTGCTATTCCCTCTAACTCCCAGCTCTTTCCTAGGCCATCACAACTACACTGGCAATACTTTGTTTCCTTTCTCATTTTAACATCTTCACATGCCAGTTCAATTCTACACTATGCTTTCCAATCCATTGTTCCTTTGTCTTATTGCTAATTTCATTTTGTCAGATGTCCACAGTGTTGTTATCTCACCACTTCCTTTATTCCCATTGATATGCTTCTGAGGAGAGCTAAAGGATTTTTTTTTAATACAGATTGGGTTCATATTATCTAATCAAAAATGGGCCTACCTGCATTGAAGCAAGGCAACTATCCTACTCCTAAATGGATTTTTAATCATACTCTCCAGAAAAGATGCTCCAAATCTTCTCAATTTGCCTCAGGCCTCCCATGTCACCCCTCCCCAACTCTCCTTGTGGACCACCTCATCACATGCTTCACTGAAAACAAAATGAGGTTAATTGATGATATCCACTTCTCCCTTTTTCCTCACCTTAAAGTATTCAGAAATCTTTCCCCATTATCTTTTCCTCTGTTTCTTTACTGAATGAAGAGGTTGCTCTTGTTCTTGCCAAGACTAATCCCTATTCATGAAGATTTGGTCTCATCTTTTCTTTTCCTTTTCAGGATATTTCTTCCCATGATCATCCACATCCTGTTTCTCATCTTCACACTCTCCATATCAACAATCTTCTTCCCTTTAGCCTACAAACTTGTTCATATCTCCCTTTTTTATCTCTTTCAAAATTGAACATCTTCACTATCCTTCTATATTTCTACCCATCTCCCCCCTTTATGCTAAACATTTTGAAGAAGTTATCTGCAGAGATAACAGCAAAGATGGAAGAGTAGGAAGAAGCAATAGGGCCCAGATTTTCCCCACAAGTACTCCCATTAAAGTCTATATGGAGCTTACTTCTAAGCTTCAATACAGAAATTTAATCAAAGAGTAATTTTTAAACCCACTTAAATAGGAAGACACAGTGAGATTTCTCACACTGGAGAACATTATACTGAGGAAACCTACAGCTAATCAACCAAAGCATAGAGTCTAGAATAGGGAGGAACCTATAGTTCCCTTGTTCTGGACCATCTAGCTAGGTGACAGAAGAAGAGGGTCAGCAGCACTTAACTGGATTCCCAAGTAGGGACATTTCCCAAGTAGTAAATAGTCTGATCCAAACTGGGTACAGCAGCTTACAAAATTCAGATAAGAAAGGAAATAATCAGATCTGCCTTAGATCCAGCAACTGTGGGTATAATAAAAGACTGCAGGCTTCTGCTCAGAGCCATTGGTGAGATTATTGAAGAATATAGCACTAAAATATCCCCAGGACCCAGTAGAACATGAAGTAGAACATGAAGTGTGCCAAAGGCATTTTTTTTCTTTTTGGTGAAGCAATTCAGGGTTAAGTGACTTGCCCAGGGTTGCACAGCTAGTTAAATGTCAAGTGTCTGAGGCCAGATTCGAACTCAGGTCCTCCTGACTCCAAGGCCAGACATCTATCCACTGTGTCACTTAGCTGCCCCCCCCTTTTTGGGAATCAGAATATATTTTCATTCATTCATTCATTCATTCATTCATTCATTCATTCATTCAATTTAGGTGAGGCTGTTGGGATTAAGTGAGTTGCCCAGAGTCACACAGATTGTGAGTGTTACATGTCTGAGGCAGGATTTGAACTCAGGTCCTATTGACTCCAGGGCCAGTGCTCTATCCACTGCACCACCTAGCTGCCCCTTGGCCAAGGCATTCTTTCCAGAAATGCAGAACCTGAATCTAACACCAAGTTCATACATAGAGAGAGAGAGACTTGAAGAATGGGTAAACAAATAAACCATAAAGGCTCTCCCCTAGACCAAAATAAAAGAAAACAAAATCTATCATGATTTTGGTGACAGGTGTGTGAGACAGCGACCCTAACCCAAATTAAACTCAGGGACTTCTCAAGGTGGAAAGCACAGGTTGCCTTTATTACAATCTTGAGAGATGGCTGCCTGCTCCTTCGATACACATGGAGAGAGAGAGAGAGAGACTGAGTAACAGGGGCTGCCTTATGAAAGCAAATCTCTGCCCACCACAAAACCAAGTCTCCACCCACCACTATCCCTTACCTCCTTAACCGTGAGTGGGCTTACATTCTAGGCCCGAAATTCAAAGACAAGGAAAGAGGCCAGAAACCAAGGGCAAACAGCTCAGATTGGGGGTGGGACAGGGCTTATTCTTTCTGTTAAGTGCTTAAAAACAGGGTCTGAGTGGGGGAAGATTTTGAAAGTAATAATCAAGAATTATTTGGCCCTTTGAGGAGCCTTCACTTCTGAGAGTTCATTTCTCACACTGCCTTCTGAACTAATTACCTTAATTAAACTGGGAAGTCTTCACTGGGACATCCCATTCACAGGGATGCCCAAGCCACAAACCCAAATGAATAGAATGATTGCAAAAAATTAATAAAAAAAAAAAAGCTTCAATTAAACGCATATAGAGAAATTGGGCATAAATTCAGCTAGAATTCCTGAGAAAAATAAAACAAGAATGCAAAAGAGGTAACATGATTTTTAAAAATTTAATGTGAGAATTAAAGAAAAGAATTACAAAATTAATGAGAACTTTGGGGGAAAGAGGCTCAGAGAAAGAATTAAGAGTTTAGTAAAAGAGGTACAAAACCTTACTGAAGCAATTGAATATTTTAAAAATTAGAATACATCAAATAGAAGTGAACAAATCTATGAGACTACAATAAATATCAAAACAAAGTACAAATATTAAAAAAAAAAAACTACCAAGGGTAGAGCTAAGATGGTAGAGTACAGGCAGGAAATCACCTTTACTCTCTCAAATTCTCCTCCAAACAATTTTAAAGTAATGACTCAAATTGAAGGAGGCCCATGCTGGTAAAGTTAGCACCAGGACTTGGAGATGGCTACATCAGTGGTGACAGCAACTTCACGAACTCTTTTCCCACAGATGGTAAGGGGGGGCCATCCAACAACTTGTCAGAGACTACAGGGGAACATTTGCTGGCCCTGGGTTCAGAAATACGTTGAGTTGTGTGTAGATCCAGGATGAAAAGAACTACTACATTAGCACTTGTGGTTGCAGGGGTGCAAATGCCCTGGTCACAGCTCCAGGACAGAGAAGAGTGCTTCTGGTGGATCACAAAAGAGTAGTAGGGACCATAGTCTCACTTTGAAGGCATAAAGGAGCACTTGCACTTAGGGCCACAGGAGAAGTGGTCATAGCCCTAGTGCAAAGAAGAGTGCTAATACCTGAGGCTAACTGGAAACAATTTCCCTTCTTGGTAAAGACCAGAGCACAGGGAAGGAGTGCAGTGATAAGACTTCCCCTTGGATCATAACATGCTGAAAGTACTGAACATTTATAGACCCCCAGAACTAGCTCTGAAAATAGCAATGCAAAAAACCTGAAACTTAGAGAGTTAATGTATTAATTCATATTAATGTGTTAATGTGAAGGGGATGAATTCACCCAGAAAACAGAAGTGGATAGTAGAGTGGATTGAAACCCACAATACAATAATATTTCATTGACAAAAAACACCTTTGAAATGGTGAGACAAAAACAGAGTAAAAATAAGGGGTCCAAATAGAATCTGTTATACTTCAGTTGAGGTTAAAAAAAAGCAGGAGCAGAAATCATGATTTCAGACAAAGAATAACAAAAACAGATCTAATTAAATGAGATTAGAAGGGAAACTACATTTTGTTGAAAGGCACCATAGACAATGAAGCAATAATTAATACTGAACATATATTCACCAAATGGCATAGCATCTAAATTTTTAAAGGAAAAGTTAAATGAGTTACAGGAAGAAATAGAAAAACTATAGTAGTAAAGAAACCTCAATTTGCCCTCACAGAATTAGCTATCAAATAAACTGGAAAGAAGTTGTGGAGATGAATAGAACTTTTTTTTTTAAAGTTAGATATGATAGAGATCTGAACAAAATTGAATGGTGATAGAAAGAAGTATACTTTTCTCAGCTGTAAATGGAAATGAGGGGGGAAATCAGTCTTTGCAGATGGCATTATGGTTGTTTACCACAAGTCCAGGACTTTTGGAATCTCTGGCTTGTCCAGGGAGACACTGAATAAAATAAAACTGAGATGTGAGGGAGTCTGAAGCAAAAGTTACTTTATTATGTAGCAACCTAGTACCTAGTCTTAGAGCCCACTTGAAAGGCATTACATCAGAGTATTTAAAGCTAAAATCACATTGTTAGTTTATTCTAGATAACAGTTTTCAGAAGTACAAAGTCTTACAGTTTCTAAGTATGTATAACCAGGATGCTGAAGCACCAGGACCTTCCAATACCACAAAACAACATGGCACATAGTAATGGGTCCAACCTTTTAGTTTCAACAGTCTTGCAAAGGATTGCTGGTATGTCAAGTAATATCTGTATAATAGGGAAGCTCAAGCACATGTTCAGATGGTATACTTACAGAACCCTAGAGAATCAATTAAAAAAATTAGTTGAAACAACAACCTCTCCAAAGTTGTAAGATATAAAATAATCCCACAGAAGTCTTCAACATGTCTTTATATTATACCAACAAAATCCTACAGGAAGTGGTAGAGAAATTCTACTCAAAATAACTGCAAACAACATAAAATACTTTGGAGTCTACTTCTAAAGACGACTCCAGAGATTATATAAACACAATTACAAACACCTTTTACACAAATAAAGAAAGATCTAAATGATTTGAAGAATATTAATTGCTCTTGCATATACTGTCAGTATAGTAAAAAATGACAATTCTACCTAAATTATTTTACATATTCAGTGCCATACCGATTAAGGTACCAAAAATTTTCATAGAGATAGAAAAAATAATAACAAGATTTATTTGGAAGAAGAAAAGGTGGCTTAAGAGTAGTGCAACTCAAACTTTACTACAAAAGGATAATCATCAAAATGGGCAGTTAGGTGGTACAGTGGATAAAACGCCAGGCCTGAAGTCAGGAAGACTTATCTCTCTGAGTTTAAATTGGCCTCAAACACTATTTGTGTGAACCTAGGCAAAATACTCAACCCTGTTTGCCTCAGTTCCTTATCTGTAAAATGATTTGGAGAAGGAAATACCAAATCACTTCAGCACATTTGCCAAAGAAAACCCAAAATTTACCATGGACAGTCAGACACAGGTGAAAGGACTGAACAACAGCAACAGCAACAACAACACTCATCAACACAACCTGGTGCTGGCTAAGGAATGGAGAGATGGATGGGTGGAATAGATCAACTACATAATACACAGTAGTAAGTGACCATCATTATCTAGTGTTTGATAAGCCCAAGGATCCAAGCTTTGGGGATAATAACTTACTATTTGATACTAATTTATGGGAAAAAAAATGGAAAGCCCCTTTGGCAGAAACTAGCTATAGACTAACATTAGACACCATGTACCAAGATAAGGTCAAAATAAATATATGATTTAGATTTAGACATAAAGAATGGTATCTTAAGTATATTAATGGAACACGGAAATTTTTACCATCAGATCTATGAACAAGAGAAGAATTTGTGACCAAATAAGAAATAGATAGGATTACATGAGGTAAAATGGATAATTTGGACTACATTACATTAACAAAAAAGGTTTTATATAAACAGAACCAATGCAGCCAAAAATGAAAGCAGGTAACCAGGGAACTATTATTTTATAACAAGTTTCTATGATGAGGGCCTCACTTCTCAAATATATAGAGAATTGATTCAAATTTATAGAAGTAAAGCCTATTCCCCAGCTGATGAATTTTCAAATGATTTGAACAAGCAGTTTTCAGAAAAAAAGAAATCAAAGCTATCTGTAGTCCTATTTAAAACATGCTCTAAGTCATTATTGATTAGAGAAATACAAATTAAAACAACTCTGAGGCACTTCCTTACACTGTACAGATTGGTTGATATGAAAAAGAAAAGGAAAATGATGAATGTTGAAGGGTATGTGGAAAAATTAGGACATCAATGCACTATTGGTGGAGTTGTGAACAGATCCAACTATTCTGGAGAGCAATTAGGAACTATGCTCAAAGGGATTTAAAAATGGACATTCACTTTGCCTCAGGAATGCCACTGCTAGGTCTGTATTCCAAAGAGATCAAAGAAAAGGGAGAAAAAAAGAAGATCTTTTTGTAGAAAAATATTTTTGTAAGCTCTTTTTGTGGTGGCAAAGAATTAGAAATTGAGGGAATGTCCATCAATTGTGAAATTGCTTAACAAGTTGTGCTATATGGTTGTGATAGAATATTATTGTACTGTAATAAGTGATGAGGAGGATGGTTTCAGAAAAAACTTGGAAAGATTTTTTTTATTTTACTAGCTGATGCAAAGTAAAGTGAGCAGAACCATGAGAACATTGTACACAGTAACAGCAACCTAGTATGATAATTAAGTGTGAATAACTTAGCTATTCTTGATAAAACACAGCGATCCAAGACAATTCTGAAGGACTTACAATGAATGTTGTTCACTGCCAAATAAAGAACTGATGAAGTATAAATGCAGATCAAACAAAGCGTACTTAAAAAAAAGTCTGCTTTTTGGTTTGTGTTTTGCAACATAGCTAATGTGGAAATATGCTTTGCATGACTTCACATGTATAATCTTTTCTTCACAAGGGAGATATAGGGGAGGGAAATTGAGAATTTGGAACTCAAAATGTTTAAAAAATGAATTTATTTAAAAAAACACATATTTTACATATAATTGAGAAAAAATAAAGAAAAAAATTAGGTATCTCATATAAAAAAAGGTGTCTGATGCCTGAAATAAATAAAGGGAAGATAATTTAGGAATCATTTGACCAACTTATTTCTATGACTGAAATTAGGTCATCACAAAAGAAAATTTCACAGATTGGCTAGGTCCAGAGGACAAAATGAAAAAAGAAAGAATTAATTGGTTACTTACTGAAACAAAACCCCAACTGATAATTCTTAGGAATGTGATAACTCAAGTCCAGAGTGTCCAGATGAAAGAAAACAAACTTATATAGCTAGAATGAAAACTAGTTTAAATTTCGAGTAGTTAACAGGGTCTCACAAGAATTACCATCTTCTACTATAAAGGTGTGGGAAACTTGCCATATGATATTACAAGGTCAAAATTTATAACCTTACAATTGCGAAGAACTTATGAAGAAAAACAGAGGGAATAAAAAGAAAGACATTTAATTAAACTGAAAAATTTCAAACATTCCTGATTAGGTGATTGTATCTGAGTAGAAACTTTGAAACACAAACATAGGAGTTCATAGAATCATAGTACATAAAAAGATGAATGAGCAAGATATCCAAAAGGAATAAAGTGAGGTGTTTGCATTCTAATAGGAAGAGAACATAAAGGTTACATTCTGAACAATAGCCTTGAGTGGGTCCCTGTTACTTTTAGCCCTATATAAAATGTTTGATATTTAAAGGTTTTCACAAATTTTATTTCTTTTATCTTTCCAGTCTTCATTAATTTTGCTTCTTTTCATATATTCTATTACCTAACCACATTCACCTCCTAGTTAACACAACATTGTTTCTCACATTTCTAGGCCTTTGAACTTGCTTGCCCCTATCTCCTCACTTTCATCCTATTAATTTTTTCTCTTACTTTCTTGAATATTTGGCTCAAATATTATCTTTAGATAGAGACCTTCCTAATTTTGCCTATATACTAAAATTTTCCTTTATGAGATCATATTCCACCTATTTTTCACTTATCTTGTTGGTACTTTTCATATTTGTCTTCTACTTTAGCAGTTAAGCTCCTTTAAAGCAGCTGATGATCTGGCTTTTCTTTTTATTCCCAGTGATTAGCACAGTTCTTGGGTACTTCACCCCATTTTCTTGGTAGAGAACTTGGTCTCGTATGGTACAGAAATAATTTAAGGTGCTTGCTGGGAACTCTCTCCTCTGCATCTCTTATCGTTCAGGTGTCTTCTGTCACTTGCTCCTACTTCATCTCTCTTTCGCATGATAAAGTGGTGTTACTCTTTACCAAGTCTAAGAACTCTGTTTCAAGTGATCCCATTCCATCCCTTCCCCTCTCACAGATTGCTCCCTCTCTCATTGCAAATCTTTAACTTATATTCAATCTCTCTCTTTCTGTTGGCTCATTTCCTATTGCCTAAAAGCAAGTTTATGTCTCCTCTATTATGAAAAAAGCCTTCACTTGATCTATCTGCTAATTTTTGTCCTTTTTTGCCCTTTTGTAGCTAAACTCCACTTTATCCTATCATTCTCTTCTTAACCCTTTATAATCTGACTTCAACCATATCCTTCTACTAAAGTTACTAGGGGTCTTTTGGTTGCCAAATCCAAAGGTCTGTTCTCAATTCTCATTCTCCTTGACCTCTCTGCAGTCTTTGACACTGTTAATCACTCTTCTCTGACACTTTTTTCTACCTAGTTTTTGGGACATCACTTCCTCTTGGTTCTTTTATCTATTTGAAGTCTCCCATGTCTCCTTTGCTGGATCCTTTTTCAAATCACAAACTCTAACCATTGGAATAACTCATAGTTCTTTCCTAGAACTTCTTCTCTTCCCCTTGTATACTACTTTATTTGGTTATTTTATCAGCTACTATGGATTTAATTGCCATCTCTGCGGTAATGATTCTCAAATCTATCCTGCCCTATTCTCTCTACTGTCTTCAAATCTCATATCTCTAATTGTCTCTCAGACATCTCAAACTGTATGATCAATATACATCTTAAATTCAATATACCCCAAATGGAATTCATTATCTAGCTCCCCTCTATATTCCTTATCATTGTAGAGAATAAAACCATCCTCCTCAAATTTCAGATTCACAACCTAGAAGGCATTCTGGATTCCTCACTATCTCTCACTCTTTATATCCAATATGTTACCAACACTTGTCTATTTCATCTCTGAAACATATTTCAAACACACCCCATTCTTTCCTCTGAAATTGCCACCACTATAGAACAGGTTTCCATCATCTGACACCAGGGTTATTGTAATAGGATATTGGTGAGTTTGCCTGCTTCAAGCCTCTTCCCACTCCAAATCATTTTACATTCAGCCACTAAAGTCATTTTTCTAAAACACAGATCTGATCACCCTCATACTCAATAAACTCCAAGCTTCCTATTGCCTCTAAAAGAAAATATGAAATGTTTCTCCTTCAAAGCCCTTTATAACCTAGCTCTCCTACCTTTCTAGACTTCTTACACTTTACTCACCAACATGTACTCTTCTATCCAGTGACACTGGCCTCATGTTACTTGAACTCTAGTCTCTAGGCATTTTCTCTGGCTACTCCCCATATCTGAAACGTTGTTACTCTTCCACTCTGACTAGCAAACTTCCTGGCTTCAAGTTCCAACTAAAATCCCTTCTGCTGCTGGAAGCCTTACCCAACCTCTGTTAATCCCAGTGCCTTTCCTCTATTAATTATTTCTTATTTATTTTATAGCGAATTTTATAAGAAAATTTTATTTTACATTTGTATAGCTCACTTTGCATATATTTATTTTCATGTTTTCTCCTCCAGTAAATTTAAGAATCTTGAGGGCAGAGATTATTGATTACCTCTTTTTCTGTCACAGGTGCTTAGCACTATACCTGACAAATAGTGAGTGATTAATAAATGCTAATATGTTAATTGATTTATTACTGATAATGGTTGATTGACAGGCTGATTATAAATTGACCTTTTGAATTATTATATTTTTATTTAATTGTCTTCACCTAGTCTTTAAGCCTCGCAATGGAAATGAAGAGAATATTGTAGAATCTGACATTAGCTCTACATACTAGCTAACCTACTGCTATTTTTCATATTATCAAATGAAGAGAGTGAATAGCAGAAGCTGTTTGTTGTAAATTTTTATTGATGGAAACACACAAGAATGATGGAGACTATGACTATAGTTCATTGAACAAAATTTATTGATATTTACAAAGTTCTCAAATTTAGACCATCCTTTATCAGCAGCTTTAATAGTTGCAACTGAGAAATTTTGGTGTGCTCCTATTATAATAATGGATTTGATGGCAATTCTGTTGTTGCCAGTATCATTTAATAGTGTTGCCTATTATCTATGATCATTTGTGTCACCTATGGGGGGAAAAATGAAATTGATAGTATGTAAACCATAAATCATTTGTCTAGTAGAGAAACCATCAAAATTTCCCATCAATAATTAAGTGGTTTTGGCTCAAATATCACTAAAAACTGTAAGAAAATAATTGAAAAAACTTTATTTTTCATCATTTTTATAGATTTTTGACTAACCTATGATTTTACTTGTATAATATTATATCTGTGCATATATACATGCAATATTTTAGAACTTACAAAATACTTTTCTAATAATTACCCTTTAAAAAAGAGTAAATGATATCAACATTACTTTTTTGGCAGATGAAACTGAGTATTTATAAATATTCTCTTCTGATCTCTCATTATGATATGGAGGTGAATATCTTTATAATCATCAATTTAACTGGTGGTTCTCTAAATGTAAGATCTTTGCTCTATTTCTTTGTTATTATACTTCTGCAAACTTTTACCACACCATTATTAAGAATGTCTTGTGACCAATGCAAAATGAGGGACAATTATATATAAATAATGAGAATATTCAGACTTTTGTCTTCCAGAAACACTGTGCTGATTGTGGCAATTAGATGGCACATGGATTGAGCACTGAGCTTGTAACAAAGAAGACCTTAGTTGAAATATGGCTTCAGACACTTATTATCTCTGTGACCTTGAACAAATTGCTTCACCTCTGTCTGCCTCAGCATTTGCAATTGCAAAATGGGAGTGATAATAACACCTACCTCCCAGAGATGTTGTGGGAATCTTAACAGAGTGTCTGGCACATAGGAAAACTTTAAACATGCTTATTCATTTTCCTTCCCTCTACCCTGTTTGAATATAGCTCCTGAACGTTATAGGGCATTTTCACTTCAGCTTAGCATACAATTATTAAATGCCTAGCATATGAGACCACTCCACTAAAAATTCAAGATATCAAGATAATTAAAGTTTCCAACTGAAAGAAGCTTACATTCAACTGGAGAGAAATACTTTGCATACAAATGTAATAGGAAGAAAATTTAGGATGGAGAGATCTTTAACAATTGAAGGGATTAGTTATCCCAATGAAATTCATGACCTCTCAAAATAGAGTGATTGCTCCAATCACACACACACACACACACACAGAGACACACAGACAAACACACACACACACACACACACACACACCATAGATGGATTATGCATATGGACCAGCTTATGTTATAATTTGGTAGCCACTTAACTTAATGGAAAAGTACATATATCTTGAAGTGTTCTTGAAGACCATTGTCCTTTCATTTATTTTCTCTTTTACCAGTTTTCATGTCCAGAAAATTCTTCAACTTTTGAAGATAAATTTCTCAGTACTTTCCTAAGCTGGTCTTCAGATAATAAGGACAGTCTACAACCAGAACCTTTCCTGATGACTTTTCAAGTTGACAGAATACATTGGAGCTTATAAAACACTTAAATACTCATCAAATAACTCAAGATCATCTCCATCTCAATAATGCATGAAGAAAAGAAAAGCTTTTTTAAATAAAAATTTTAAAGGTCATTGAAATATCAATTAAGAAAACTCAGAAAAAAGAATGAAAGTCATGAAACTGATCAATGAATATTCCAAATAAAAAAAAGTTTAAATTGTCATAAACTTACTTAACAGTTTGCAGTCATAATAAAGTCTTACATATCAAAGGTAATTGAAGAGACATAAAAAAAAGAAATGCTGAAAAGTCTTGAATAATAGAATATTTATAAGGTGTATGTTTTGCATTTAACTACTAAAAATGTTCAAACTACCTCATCACATGTGCAAATTGAATTTTGAAGATTGTTTTAAATTTTAAAATATATCTGATTTAGTAATATTTATTTGTATATGACTAATAATTTAAAAAATCAATTTGTTCTATGCAAATTATAATTAGTTAAACATTATTCCAGGAATCTTGATTAAATACTTTGTTACATTTCTCAATGGAGAATGGTATGATGAATGCTAGAATGTGAAATTCCTAATAAATGGAGTACAAATAGCTTCATTGCTACTTCCTTCCTTTAAAATTATTTTTCTTTTTATAGTGAACTTGGCAGTCATCAAAAAGTAGGGACATTTGCATATAGAGAATAGTGTAAATTAGAAGATTTTATATGAAATCGTGAAAATGAATATATATATATTCACATATAATCTATATTGAATCCATACTTTATCCATAGTGCAGTCCATATAACTATGCCTGTACCTATCTATATTTATATATCTACATTGTTGCCCACAACCAGATAGTACACCGTACGGAAAGGCGCGAAAGAAAAGTGAGACGTGGGCCAGGTGGAACAGTATAGACTGATTCACTTTATTCATTTAAGGGTACAGGATATATAGAGAAAATCTATCCTAACTTCAAAGAGTCCTCCCCATGAGACACTTCCCAAAACGTCTGCTAAGGATGTGACAACATACATTTTAATATGAAAAGATTTGCAGGAAAATTAGTGAGGCAAAAAAGAAAGATCTCACTACAACAAATATTTTGTTGCAATTGAAAATAAGATTTCTCTGACAGGTAGTAATACAATATCAGAATACCTAGAAACAAAACCAAAACAAAGCAAAACAAAAAACAAAACAAAAGAAAAACAACCTTCCAAGTAACTTCCAGGAAGATTAATACAGTTACTAAAAGTCATAAAGGTAGTGAACATCATAGGTGGGGGTTTGACCTCAGTTCTGGTTAACTTCAGAGCCAGAATACTTTCTACTATAATACATAAATTCATATTGCTTAAGATGATTAAACACAAAAATAGTAAATAGTGCAAGATCTGTGGCAAACCCTACAGGCAAAGTAATATATTGTTGGACAAATTGTGAGTTTGTCTAACCATTCTGAAAAATAATGTGAAAACAGTAGAAAATTCATTTGCATGCATTCTTTGAACTTATAGTAACAGTACTGAGAATTTAATGACATAGAGGGAAAAATTTCCACATGCATAAATTATTTATTGTTCCCCTCTTGGTGGTAGTAAAAAACATGGAAGGAAAATGAATAACTTTTAATTAAAAAAGGACTGAAAAATTCATTATATATGAATGTCTGAATTATTACACTAAAATAATGCATGTGAAAAATTCAGAGAAACTTGGGAAGACTTGTACAATTTCATGTACAATAAAATATGTGGAACCAGGAGAACAATATACACATTGAATACAATAATATATGCAAAGTAACATGCAAGAAAAATCTGAACTAAATTGATTAATGTAGATACAAATATTGCCTTTCAATGACTGACACTGAAGTACAGCTTCATCTTCTTGGCAAAGAGGAAAATGTATTTTGCCTGAAAACTGTGGCATATAATCTATTACATGGCTCATAGTATGTTGGTTGTTAAGCTTTATATCTTCATTCCAAAAAAAGGGAACATTTGGAGTGGTAGAATGGAAGGAGGACAAAGATACTTGGAAGCAATAGTAACATAAAAAGAAGAAAAAAATCAACAAAAATGTTTTTAAAAAATTTACATTTAATGAAATAAATGAATTCAATATATAGATCATGGACCTAGCATGTCATAAAGATATGCATTTGCAAATACTTTTTATTGTGGATAAGACAGAGACAAGTGAATATGAAAAATGAAAGAGTTATATTATATGGCTTTTGAACTTATTGAATAACCAAACCCTCATTAGTCATGAATAGTCTGATGTCAACTAGAAAGGATATCACTAGCCAGATGACTCAAGGATTTGTGCTTGGTCATTTTTTAAAAATTCTTGCTTATTAGTGAGTCAAGTGAAGGTGTAGATTAGATACTCGTCAGTTTTGCAGATGCTGCAGATAATTAACCCATTGTATAACTAAGATTCCTTTCAAAATGAGTTAGTTATGTTAGAACGTGGGGCTAATTCTAATAGAACAAAATTTAATAATCATAAATTGATATTGATTTTGAAGGGCTTTAATGTCATGTTATACAAGGATTGGTTGAAGGAACTTGGGACATTTAAACCAGAATAAAGAAGACTTGGGATGACAAACTAAATTATCTATCAGTATTTTGAAAGACTACCTTTCACAAACACAGAATCTTACAGGAAGTTAGCAAGAAATAAGTTGCATATCAAAGGTACCAAGTTGAATTGTTTCAGACTAACATCAAGGAGAAGATGCCAAAGGATGGACTGGAATGCAATGTACTATAAAAAAGTAGGGCAAATTGGTCTTCATAGACAAATTTTCTATTTCTCAGTAAATCTAAGCATGTCTTCATGATTACAAATGAGATTTTAATTGACTAAAACATTTCTCAGCTTTAGGAAGGGAATTGTACATGCAAAACACCTTGGAAGCATAACCAAAATAACAATAATAGATTTTAAATTCTTCAGTCATTTTTTCAGTAGTTTTCTACACTTTTTGATCCCATTTGAGTTGTTTTAGGCAGAGATGCTGGAGTAATTTGCCATTTCCTTCTCTAGCTCCTTTTACAGATGAGGAAAGTGAGGCAAACAAGGTTAATTGACTTGTCCTAGGTAACACAATTCTTAAGTGTCTGAGGGCTGATTTGATCTCAGGGAGATGAGTCCTCTTGACTCCACACCTGGCACTCTCTCCCCTGCACCACCTAGCTGCCAAGATTTAATGTGATGAATGATGTTTTGCATACTGCATAAAGTAAAAATTATATCTTTCAAGTATCACGCTGTAATAGGAAACTTGAAGAAATAATGTCTCAGTATGATACAAAATCTGTCAGAACTCTAATGTCATCAGACATCATGGAGGGAATAACGTAAGACTGGGGGCCTGGTAGTGATGTTGCTATATTTTTATGATTTAAAAGGAGAAAGTGGGATGAGGGAAGAAGAAATACATAAGGGAAAGTAAGGTGAAGAATGGTGGGATGACATCTCATATTTTAGTAGGGAAATGATGAATTTTTATCTTCTTCCTTCCCCATCACATCTAATTCTGCCAAAGTGAAGTAGCAGTCTTCAAATATTATTTAAATATTTACAAATTGAAGATGGTGGAGTGAAAGCAGCAACTTGCTTGAGCTCTCCCCCAAACTCCTGCAAATACCTATAAAAAATGGTTCTAAACAAATTCTAAAGCAGCAGAATCCACAAAAAGACAGAGTGAAACAAATTTCCAGCCCAAGACAACCTGGATGATAGATCAGAAAGGTATATCACCCAGGCTGGCAGCTGAGCTCAGAGCAGTGTGGGCATGCAGGCCTCAGCAAACCTGGAGCAGGCCTCAGAGGACTGAATTTCTGGCAGCTGTGATGGTTTCCAGACTCCTAAATCCAAGAATGCAAAAAAAAACAACTTAGAAGGTCAGTGGGAAAAGTCTGTTTCTGCGATGCTGAGAGAGGAAGGCGGGGTCTCAGATTCAGTTCCCTGAGAACGTGGCCCTGTGGTGGGCAGCTGCTTCCTGAGCTTCCGGCCCACAGACTGAGGGGGAGTCAAGTGGCTAATCAGAGGGGGATCACAGGGATCTCTTTGCCACTGCTGAGGTAGGAACCTCTTGCTTTGCCTGTGCTTGGATCTGGGTCACAGTTCTGGATATGGGTCCTGGGGTGAGGAGGAATGCTGGTATGGTGGAGCTTGTAGTGGCTGTGGACAGGAAACCTTCTTCACAGTTCCAGGACAGAAAGGAGTGCTTGTAGTCACTAATAGACCACAGCACAGGCCAGGAAAGGAATAAACACCTCGCCCCTTATCATACCACCTTGGAAGAACTGAAAATTTACAGGTCCCTACAAGTATCTCTGGAAACAGCTACACAAACCCCTGAAGCTAGGGACACTACATTCTCCACATTAGAAGCAGACTCTTACCTTAACAAAGAGTTTAAAACTCAAGTAATTGGCCAGGATGATGAGCAAGCAGCGCAAAAAGAGCCAGACTATATTATCTTACTTTGGTGAAAAAGAAGATCAAAATATACAACCAGAAGAATACAACAAAGTCAAAGCTCCTATATCCAGAGCCTCCAAGAAAAGTATGAATCAGTCCCAGGCCTTGGAAGGGATTTCTCTAAAGGGATTTTGAGAAGCAAGTAAGAGAAGCAGAGGAAAAACTGGGAAGAGAAATGAGAGCGATGCAAGAAAATCATGAAAAACAAGTCAACAGCTTGCTAAAGGAGACCCAAAAAATACTGAAGAAAATAACACCTTAAAAAATAGCCTAACCCAAATGGCAAAAGAGGTCCAAAAAGCCAATGAGGAGAAGAATGCCCTAAAAAGAAAAATTGGCCAAATGGAAAAGGAAGTCCAAAAGATTACTGAAGAAAATACTTCCTTAAAAATTAGAATAGAGCAATTGGAAGACTAGTGACTTTATGAGAAATCAAGACACTGTAAAACAAATCCAAAAGAATGAAAAATTAGAAACAATGTGAAATATCTCATTGGAAAAACAACTGACCTGGAAAATAGATCCAGGAGAGAGAATTAAAAATTATTGGACTATCTGAAAGCCATGATCAAAAAAAGAGCCTAGACATCATCTTTCAAGAAATTATCAAGGAAAACTGCCCTGATATTTTTGAACCAGAGGGCAAAATAGAAATTGAAAGAATCCACAGATCTCCTGAAAGAGATCCCCAAAGGAAAACTCCTAGGAATATTGTAGCCAAATTCCAGAGTTCCCAGGTCAAGGAGAAAATATTACAAGCTGCCAGAAAGAAACAATTCAAGTACTGTGGAAACACAATCAGGATAACAAAAGATTTAGCAGCTTCTACATTAAAGGACCACAGGGCATGGAATATAATATTCTGGAGGGCAAAGGAGATAGGATTACAACCAAGAATCACCTACCCAGCAAAACTGAGTATAATCCTTCAGGGGAAAAAATGGTCATTCAGTGAAATAGAGGACTTTCAAGCATTCTGATGAAAAGACCAGAGCTGAATAGAAAATTTGACTTTCATATACAGGACTCAAGTGGAACATGAAGAGGTAAACAGGAAAGAGAACTCATAAGAGACTTATTAAGGTTGAACTGTTTATATTCCTGCCTAGAAAGATGATATTTATAACTCATGAGACCTTTGTCAGTGTTAGGGTAGTTGGAGGAAAAAATTATATGTATCTATAGATAGATAGATAGATAGAAGGCACAGGGTGAGTTGAAGATTAAGGGGTCATATCAGGAGAATAAAATTAAGGGATGAGAGAGGGTTATATTAGGAGAAGAAGAAAGGGAGAGGTAGAATGGGGTAAATTATCTCACAAAAAAGAAACAGAAAAGAAAATTCTCTTACAGTGGAGGGAAAATGGGGGAAGGTGAGAGGGAATAAGTGAATCTTATTCTCATCGGATTTGGCTTACAGAGGTAATGACATACACATTCAGTTGGGTAAGGAAATCTGTCTTACCCGATGGGAAAATTGGGGAAAAGAGGAAAAGAGAGCAGGGGGATGATAGAGAGGAGAGCAGATTGGGAAAGGGGGTAATCAGAAGCACATACTTCTGAGAAGGGACAGGGTCAGGGGAGGGAATGGAATGGCTGGGAGGGCAGGATAGGATTAAGGACAATAGAGTTAGTTTTTCACATGTCTACTGTGGAGGTGTTCTGCATGGCTGAACATGTGTAACCTGTATTGGGTTGCTTGCCTTTTCAGTGGGGATGGGTGGGGAGGGACGAAGGGAGACGATTTGAAACCTAAAGTCTTAAAAACATATGTTTAAAAAAATGTTTTCACATGCTACTGGCAAATGGGAAATACAGGAAATGGGGTACTGACGTCTGTCCTGCCCTATGGGAAAGTGGAGGGGGAGGGGGATAGGAGAATTGAGGAAGAGATGGAGGAGAGGACAGACTGAGGGAGGGGATGTTCAGAATGAATGCCATCTTGGGGTGGGGGGAGTGGTGATATCGGGTGAAAATTTCGAACTCAAAATCTTGTGGAAGTGAATATTGAAAACTGAAAATAAATAAATTTATATTAAAAATATTTAAAAATTATGTAATTCATGAAAATAATGCTAATTATAAAATATTTAATTATTAAATTAAGATAAATAAAAATTAAGAATTATCTACTGTGTATATTTTATAATGTATTTTTTCCCCACAAAGATATGCTGATTTTTTGTTGCATTCTGCATTAGTGTTTTCCATAAATGACTGAAGTATACTATGGCAAAGGATAATAAAAATCTTTATACAAATATCCTTGCACATAACCAAGAGCTTATATTGAATGAGACTTCACATTGAAACAGATGTATTTAAAGTAGAATCCAAGAAGAATACTGGAAAGGATAAAATTATAGACTGTTTGCACTGCTTTCCTTTGAAAATGGCATATAAAAGATTTAGCTATGACTGGAATAGTTAAGGTATCTTGCTGATAGGATTTTAGAACTAACTGAAAAGAGTCTTAGAAGTCATTAATTCCCACTCTTTCATTTTAAAGAGGTAAACTTGAGGAGGAAAGCTATGGAATGACTTGCCTGAGGTCACAAAACTCATTAGTGGCAGGGCCAGAGCTAGAATCCTGATTCTTAATTCAATGCTACATCTACCGTTTGGGGGGCATGGCGATCTATGTGTAAATGAATACATTTTCAAAAGTGAGCTCTGATAAAATATATAGACTGGACATGAGGATCATAGACAGAGTAAAAAGGGGCCTTTTTAGACTCTGTAGTGAAAACCCTTCACTTTATGTGAGAAACTGAAGACAGAGAAAGTTAAAATGATCTGCAAAGAGTCATGTGAGTAGTTAGTAGGAGAGCAGGAATTTGAACTTGTGTCTTCTGTTTTCTTTGAACTTAAAAGCCAATATTCTTTTCCTCTGTATTTTTCTTTTTCAAAGAAAGTTAGAAGTGGAAGAACCAGAAAAAAACATTGTTACAGCTCAGTTTAACCTTCAATGCAGTCTTTCTTTCTCTTTGTCCCCAATTACATGTAAAAACAATTTCTAATATTTGTTTTTAAAACTTTGAATTCTAAATTCTCTCCCTTCCCCCCTCCTCACCCTTTGCCCCTTAAGAAGGAAAGCAATTTGATATAGGTTATACATATGTAGTCATGCATAACATATCCATAACTGTCATGTTGTGAAAGAGAAGACAAAAAAAAAACCAAGAAAAATAAAGTTTGAAGAAGTGTGCTTCTTCAAACACCATCAGTTATTTTTCTGAGGAAGGATAGGATTTTTCATTATAAATCTTACAGAGTTGTCTTGGATTGTTTTATTGTGAGAAGAGCTAAGTCATTCACAGCTGATCATCTTACAATATTGCTATTACTTTGTACACAGTCTATTTCACTTTGCATCAGACCATGCAAGTCTTTCCAGTTTTTCTTGAGAGCATCATGCTCATCATTGCTTAAAGAACAATAGCATTCCATCTGAATCATATACCACAGCATGTTCAGCCATTCCCCACTTGGTGTCATCCCCTCAGTGTCTAATTCTTCTTTATTTTATTTTTTGTTAAGGCAGTTGGGGTTAAGTGACTTGGCCAGGGTCACACAGTTAGTAAGTGTCAAGTGTTTGGTCTGAAGCCAGATTTGAACTCAAGTCCTCCAAACTTCAGGACCCATGCTGTATCTACTGTGCCACCTAGCTGCCCCTCAATGTCTAATTCTTTACCCCCAGAAAAGAGCTGCCACAAATATTTTTGTGCATATAGGGCCTTTTCCTTTTTTTTTTTTTAATCTCTCTTGGGATATAGAACTAGTAATGATCTAGGCCAAAGGGTATGGATAATTTTATAGCTCTTTGGCCATAGTTCCAAATTGCTCTACAGAATGGTTGAAACAGTTCACAGCTCCATCAACAGTGTATTAATGTTACATTTTTCCTACATTCCCTTCAACATTTATCATTTGCCTTTTTTTTCCTATTAGACAATCTAATAGATATGATGTAGTATCTCAGAATTTTTTAAATTTGCATTTCTCCAATCAATAGTGAGTTAGAATATTTTTTCACATGCCTACCAATAGCTGTGATTGCTTCATCTGAAAACTGATCATATCTTTTGATAATTTATCAATTAAGGAATGGCTCTTATTTTTATAAATTTGACTCTGTTCTCTACATGTTGGAGAAATGAGGCTTTTATCAGAGACACTTGATTCGATTTTTTTCCACAGTCACTATTGCTAACTATTTCCTTCCATCCTATTCCCCTCACCTTTGTTTATTCTATTTTCTCTCTCCTTTCACCCTGTCCCTCCTCAAAAGTGTTTTGCTTCTGACTTCACCTCCCCCAATCTGCCCTCCTTTGCATTACCCTATCCCTTCTCTTCTCCCCTTCCCTTCCTACTTTCCTGTAGGGTTAGATAGATTTCTATACCAATTGTGTGTGTATGTTATTCTGTCTTTGAGCCGACTGTGAACAAAGTTCACTCACTCCCCATCACCTACCACGTCTTCCCCTCCATTGTAAAAACTTTTTCTTGTCTCTTTTATTTACCCTTCTCCCTTTCTTGTTCTCCCAGTACATTCATCTCTCACCCCTTAATGTTACTGTTTTGACATCACTGCTTCATATTCAACTCACACCTATGCCCTCTGTTTATATATACTCCTTCTAGCTACCCTAACAGTGAGAAGGGTCTTATGAGTTACAAATATCATCTTCCCATGGAGGAATGTAAACAGCTTAAACTTATTAAGCCCTTTATGATTTCCCTTTCCTGTTTACCATTTTATGCTTCACTTGAGTCTTGTATTTGAAAGTCAAATTTTTATTCAGCTTGGTGGCTCAGTGGCAGTAAGGTGGCTCAGTGGATAGAGCACCAGCCCTGAAGTCAGGAGAACGTAAGTCCAAATCCGGCCTCCGACCAAACATTTGACACTTACTAGCTGTGTGACCCTGGGCAAGTCACTTAATCCCAATTACTTAAAAATAAAAAAAAAAAGAATGATTGAAAATCCACCATCTCAATGAATGTTCCTTTTCACTGAAGGATTATACTTAACTTTGATGGGCAGGTGATTCTTGGTTATAATCTTAGCTCCTTTGCCTTCCAGAATATCATATCCCAAGCCCTCTGATTCTTCACTGTAAAAGTTGTTGCATTTTTTATTATCCTGACTGTGGCTCCACCAAACTTAAATTGTTTCTTTCTGGCTGCTTGCAATATGTTCTCCTTGATCTGGGAACTCTGGAATTTGGAATTTGGCTATAATATTCCTGGCAGTTTTCATTTTGGTATTTCTTTTAGGAGATGATTAGTGGGTTTTTTTTTTCCATTTCAGTTTTACCCTCTCATTGTAGAGTATCAGGGCAATTTTCCTTGATAATTTCCTGAAAGCTAATGTCTAGGCTCTTTGATCTGGGATCATGGCTTTCAGGTTGTCCAATAATTTTTAAAATTATCTCTTCTGGATCTATTTTCTGGGTTAGTTGTTTTTACAATGAGTCATTTCACAGTGTCTTCTATTTTTTCATTCTTTTCTTTTTGTTTTATTGTTTCTTGATTTCTCATCATCATTAGTTTCCATTTGCTCCATTCTAATTTTTAAAAAATTATTTTCTTCAGCAAGCTTTTGGACCTCCTTCTCCTTTTGGTCATTTCTGTTTTTTATGGCATTCTTCTCCTTGTTGGATTTTTGCTTTTTTGACATTTGGTCTAGTCTGTTTTTTAAGGTGTTATTTTCTTCAATATTTTTTGTGTCTCCTTTACCAAGCTATTGATTCGTTTTTCATGATCTTTCATTACTCTCATTTCTCTTCTCAATTTTTCCTCTACTTCTCTTACTTAATTTTCAAAATTCTTTTTGAGTTCTTTCATGGCCTGAGAACAATTCATTTTTTGTTTCTTGAAGGCTTTGAATGTAGGAGCTTTGACTTAGGTTTCTTCTGAGTGTGTGTTTTGATCTTTCTTGTGACCATAGTAACTTTCTATAGTCAGTTTTTTTTCCTGTTGTTTGGTCAAGCCTACTACTTAATTTTAACTATTTGTTAAAGTAGGGCTCTGCTTCCAGGGTATAGAATTCACCCTCCTAATCTTCAGGGATTTTATGAAGTTGATTTTAGAGATACTTCTAGGAACTTATATGTTTTCAGTTTTGCTGAGGTAGTATGACCTAAGAAGAGGTGTTTACTCCTCTCCTGACACCTATACTAGTCTGTGAGCAACCACAAACACTCTTTTCAGCCATGGAACTGTGAGTAGAGTTCCCTTTTACTATGGCTGCAAGCTTTGCTAAGCTAGTGCTTTTTCTCACCTCTCCTTCCACCCAGGATTGTGACCTGGATTTAAGTGTGGGCAAAAACAACAGAGTCTGTCTCAATGCTAGCAAAAAGACCCCTGTAATTTCCTCCTGACCACTTGTATGACTCCCTTACCATCTGTGAGCTGAGGGCTTGGGAAGCAGTCACAGCAGCTGCCTCTGCTCCTGCTGCTGCTGATTCAGTTACTCCCAAGGCTTGCTCCTGTTTTGTTGGGGCTGGGACTGTGCTGGCATAGCTTGCTCTGGATTGAATTCCACTCTCACTGAGGTGTGACAGACCTTTCCTTCTGACCTTCTAAGTTGTCTTTGGCATCTGTGAGCTGAGAGGTCTGGAGACCACCACTACTGCCAGTGATTCATTCACCCCAAGGCCTGCTCTGGCTTTGCTGGGGCCAGATTTGTACTGATGTGGGCTGCACTGAACTGAACTCTTTTCTCACCCTGGTGCTAAAGACTTTTCCGTGGGCCTTCCAAGATGTCTTGGGCAGGAAATTTGTTTCACTCTTTTGAGTTCTGCTTCTCTAGAATTTGTTTAGAGTCATTTTTAAAGGCATTTGGATGAGTTTCAGGGAGAGCTCAGGAGAGTCCCAGACTTTCCTCTGCCATCTTGGCTCTGCCTCCACAATGCAGTCTTTCTGTACATCTTATGAGGACAGCATTATAACAAAGCTTTCAAATGGCAACATTCTGTAATAGAAATCTTATTTGTTATAATAAAAAAGGTCAGTTCAAGTTCCATATTTTCATTGCTATGTGTAAACTAATTTGATTTTTTAAATTAAAGAAAATTTTTGTTCTTTAAATTTCTTTTTACTATTTTTTACTAGCCTTGACAAATGTGTTAAGCTAGTTTATTCTTACAAAAAAATAATGAATATTTGTATGATTAATTGTGGTTATGGACATTTTTGGAAAGCAATGCTTCAAGATTATTAGAAAGCAAATTTCAATATCTACCACAAAACGGTATAATTCCCTATTTTATCTTTTGCAAGCCTGTAAACATTAGGTAAATCCTAAAGAATATTTTAAGTTTTTGTTATTATTATTGTATCTCAAATAAACTTAGCTTTTATAATTATCATAGCGTGAATTTATATTTTCTATCACTTTGCTATCAGAATTTTCAGCTAAAATTTTATTCAGTAACATCATGATGGCATGGAGATAAATTTGGGTTCTTACAGATCACATCAGCAAAGGCAAAGCTGGAAAAGTGGTTAGTAAAATCTTGGCTATACTCCTGTTATCTGAAGCTTAACCTAACAAAGATGAGCTCAGTCGTTTGTCTTAACGTGTTTTGTTTTGTTTTGTTTTTTCCTTCACAAAGTCAGCTTACTAAGTTATAGAGGGATTATGATCTGTGTTTTTGAAAGAAGTAACTACAGTGACAAAGTCATGGGGCTTTTGATGTCCTGATGTTGTATCAGGATATCTTTGGGATATAATGGAATAACTACCTTCCAATTTGACGGTAGTGGCAAATAAATTCCTGTATCTTTAACTATTACATATAAAACCGTTTGAGTTTGATAATCTGCAGAGCATCTATAAGATGACAACAAAAATGATGAGGAGTCTTGAATCCAAGTCATGTGAGAATTAATTGAAGGACCTGGGGATGTTTAGTCTACAAAAATAAGATTCATAGAGATCGTGGCACCTATATTTGAAGGGCTGTCACATGGAAGAATGATTAAACTTGTTTTTTTTGCCTCCAGATGGAAGAATCATAAGTAATAGAAAGTTAAAAACAAGCTAGTTTAGGCTATGTGTCAGAAAAAAGCAAAACAAAACCAAACAACTAACTAACAAAAATATCTAAACATGGAATGAATGGATTTAAGAGGGAGGTTTTTTTTTCTCTTTGGAGGTATTCATCTAGAAATTGGATAACCACTTGTCAAATATGTTATATCACAGTATTTCTTTTGAGGATGATTTCAGCTCTACTATTAGGTGATTCTGAGTGTTTCTATATTTTTATTTTCTTTGTTGGGTCTTCATTTATTTTCAATTCTTTGAAACACAAGTATAAAATTCATGTTTACCTCTAAAAGAAGGGAAAACTATTTTAGTTTCCTCTTCATGCATTACCCCTATCCCTTGGCATTATGATGCGAGTCTTTTAATGATATCTCTCTTCCCTGAAATATGCTTCTTGGGATATTTCTGTTCGTTGCAGGGTTATTGGTGATTTTATTTATTATTTTCACTGGAGCTTCATTTCACAATATCTTCTGTGTTTGAAATCCTGCCTATGTTTCATCTATATACAGACCAGTTGGCAGAATGGGTCAAATTTGTCAGTCTTTATGGAGCTACAGAAAATGAACTCCTTTAGCCCCTTGAGGACCACGTCATTGCCTGAAATAAAAAAAAAAAAAATTACTGATAATTGTCATTCATTGATTCACACACACAAATTCACACCAATGGCAAATATTAAATACATGATGATTACTTCAATCTATGCCGATTACACAACATATTTTAGAATATAGCCGTATAAATACAAGAATCTGGTTTTTTTTATAAAAGAACATTCAAATAGTGGTATTTTTTTGGCATATGAAAGGAATGAATAAGTCACAATTCATTACATTCAGAGGAGAAAAATTTTCCTGTCCCCCATGTCCTTCCATTTGTTTTGAAAAGATGCACTTAATGTTGATCTTGAATTCAACTATATGGAACATGAGAGGAGCTTGAGCTCTGCACTAAAATTCAATGTATAAATAGGATCTTGGAGTAGATATAGATCAGGTGGGTCTATATAATCAAAACATGTTTCAGCAAAATTTATATAGATTTATTCAGCTATTTTGATATTCCTCCACCCAGGATATCTTAGGATTGTACTCATATATCCCCTGTACATAGTAGTCTTAGAAAACTATTTGTCCCTCTTGTGCATTTCCCACATTTTTTTATATTTGTATTATAATTACTCGGATGCATCTTAATTCTCTGGCAGATTGTCTGTTCCTTGAGAGCTACAAGCAATGTATTCATATCTCTCCTAGTGCTTAGCACAGTATTTTGGAAGTAGCAGTATTTCTTTTTTTTTTCTTTTTTCTTTTGGGGGGGGCTAGGCAGTGGGGTTAAGTGACTTTCCCAGGGTCACACAGCTAGTAAGTGTTATGTGTCTGAGGCCGAATTTGAACTCAGGTACTCCTGACTCCAGGGCCAGTACTCTATCCACTGTGCCACCTAGCTGCCCCTGGAAGTAGTAGTATTTCAACAAGTGAATGAATGAACAAATGATTGCTATGGTCAAACTAAATATAAATGCATTTAGATATAAATGAGTCTTACTTTTTAATCCACTGCTTTCTGAGGGATTCATATTGACTCACATAGTTATCATTTAGAAAAAAAAAACATTCGTTATATGATTGATACATAAGTTAATCTAATTAGTAAATTATATAGTTATATAATATATTTCAGTTATAGAATTAGATAATTGTTACATATACAAAGGTGTATATATGTATATATACACATCTCTCTCTACATATATATATGTATAAATCTATGTATATATGTTTGTGTTGTGTATGTGTACATGTATGTCCACTGTGTTATAGGATACCAAGATAAATAAACCATGGTCCTTGACAATGAGAAATGTAAACCAGTAGCAGTATATACATCCATACAATTAGAATATAATAAGTTTTGAGTAGCTAAAGGTACCATAGACTAAAATAATACAGAAATCACTCTAAGAAGTTGTGAAATGATTTTATTATAATTAGAAGTAATTCCAATATAGTATATACATAAAGCTTTACATCAATTGGTACTTTTTCTTTACTGGTAATCATAATAAAAGATTCCCTACTGTAGCAAATATCAATCTTGACAGCCCTTTGAAAAACAATTTTTGTAATGCTATGGTAACATCAGAAGTACCCAGTATTTGTAAATTCAGGTTACTCTCCAGTTTTAGTTAGTTCACACAAAGGTTATACTTTTCTAAGACATTTTCTCTCATCTTTTGAGTCTTGTAGCTAGTAGTTATTAACTTCCAGTGCTGAATAGCCACAAAAAAAACTTTCTGTCTCAGGAAAAATATCAGTTTTCCAGATGTCTTTTGTTCCTTAATTTAATATTTGAAAAGATATCTGATATTGTCTTTTGTGTTGTTATAAGCATTAAAAAAATGGGACTCAGACACAGGAGACACTTACTTTTACCTGAGCCTAGCCCGACTTGGGCTTTTCCTACTTTTTCTTACTCAGTTTTTCCTTGCTATTTTTCTCAAACTGCTGAGAAATGGAACCTTCTCTATCTCTCCCATGATTTTATGTGTTCATACTTGACATCAAAGATTTTTCAAGGGCCCCACATTCTCTGATACATGTTTAGTTACGAACATACATTTTCTACCTCCTTAGTAGACCCTAGACAGAGATTAGTTCCTTCCAAAGAAATTAATTAACATGATAGAGGCAGAATATTATACAAAATCAGACATAAATTATAAAAGAGTCAACCTACAAATTATGAGAATTTTAGCTAAGTCGTAAGTGATCAGCACAGAATCTAGAATTATCTAACCTTATTCCCATTGAACTGAATTTTCAGTCTTGCTTCCTGAATCTTGTTCTCTCTCATTCCTGCTACCAAAAATAAAGCTTCTTAGAATATACCTCATTAGTAAAGAATCACTTATTAAACTTGAGGAAAAGGTCATTAATTTATCCATTTATCTATTAATCAATTATTGGAAATGAAATACTACTGCAAGCAGCAAAAAATCTTACCATGCATTCCATGAAGCCATTGTTTGAACCGGGAAGAATTTTTATTAACAACCTTGCCAGACCTGGCCAGACTAGATGTTCGATATGTGGACACATGTCAGACAGATACCTTTTTATTCCTGATTTGAATTTCCCTCCCTGGTTTCCTCATTGGCTGGGTAGTATAGAGGTTACAGCCTATCTGAAGCACCTAATTTTCCCACATGAGCCTCCACCCCTAATTACATCTCCCATTCCCCACAATTCGGGACTCAGGCCCACATCACTTTTGCTCTTATTTACCTTTGATGTTAATCTATACCTAATCTCAGATCCAGTTTTCCAGTTACTCTATTCACTCACCAATAGTGTTTTCTTATTCTAATTTATGGCTTCCTTTGTTCAACTTCCACCTAACTCATAGATTGCATTTTAGGTTTCAGTTGACTTTTGTGCAAATGGAAATTAGCTATTTCTCACAGACCTCAAACTGATCAGTTTAACCTGATTTTAATGCTCCTGAGTGTGCTGTCATGTAGTCATCCACACCCTGATGAGTGATATGCAGAAGCAATATCCCCAACCACATTTTCTACACTACTGAAATATTTTTCTCTTCTTACATCTTAATGCTGCAGTGACGAATATTCAATCTCACAAATGTGAGTACTTCTTTTAATGTTATTGATGACAACTCAGTCTCATCTTTTCTTCTTATGTGATTCCCACCATCATCTTCTTGAAATTTCTCCACAGAGGGTCTGCCCATCTTGCTTGCAACTTTCTGTTATATTTTATAACATTTTATGGATAACAAGTGAGCATATGGATACTTGATCAGTCATCCCCCATGTCTTTTTCTATGTTGAGCAATATTTATATGGAGACTTTTTATTTTATTTTTTATTTTTGTCTTATTTATTTATTTATTTATTTGTTTTTGTTTTCCATTTTTAAAAATTTATTTATTTATTATTTTTAAATATAAATTTATTTATTTTTAGTTTTTGACATTCACTGCCACAAGATTTTGAGTTCCAAATTTTCTCCCCGTCTCATCCCTCCCCCCACCCCAAGATGGCATGCATTCTAAATACCTATTCCCCTAGTCTGCCTTCCTTTCTATATCTCCCTCTTCTCTTATCTTCTTCCCTTTTATTTTCCTGTAGGGCAGGATAGACTTTTGTACCCCATTTGCTGTATTTCTTATTTCCCAGTTGTGTGTGAAAACATTTTTTTTTAAAAACATGTGTTTTTAAAACTTTGGGTTCCAATTTTTCTCCCTTCCTCTCTCCCCACCCACCCTCATTGAAAAGGCAAGAAACTCAATATAGGTTATACATGTGCAAAACACTTCCATAGTAGACATGTTGTGAAAAACTAACTCTATTTTCCTTAATCCTATCCTGCCACCCCCATTTATTCTAGTCTTTCTTTTGACCCTGCCCCTCCTCAGAAGTATTTGCTTCTGATTACCCCCTTTCCCAATCTGTTCTCCTCTCTGTCATCCCTCTGCTCTCTTGTCTCCTTCTTCCCCTATTTTGCTGTAGGGTAAGACAGATTTCCATACCCAATTGAATGTGTATGTTATTCCCTCCTTAAGCCAAATCTGATGAGAATAAGACTTTATTCTCATGGAGACTTTTTAAACCCCTAACACAAAATTCGGTTATTACTATGTTTTGGACTATTCATACCTAGCATACATGTTATTATCTTTTAAATGACCTGTTATTTCAATTTTTTGAACACTTTTTTAGTGTATCTAGAGGAAACTTGTTTCTCCCTTTTTCCATTCTTTCACCACCTCTACTACATTCATGTTTACATAAAGCCAACACATCAATTAAATAAAAAACAATCTTTAAATGTCCATTATGTGTTAAGCAAAGGCAAAATGAGGCCAAAATTGAAACTTTCCTGCTTTCAGTAATGTTACATTTAATCAAAAGAGACAGCATGTACATATATGAGTATAAATAATACATACAAAACAAATGTCAACTGTGTTTGTAGGAGAAGGCACTAACATATGGGTGGGCATGGACGTTAGAAAAAAATTCATGAAGTTGAGCTGAGTTGTCATAGAAAAACAGTGTAAGAAATAAAAGTAATATTGGATTACATGCATTAAAGTCATGGGAGACAATCATTCCAACGACAGAAAGGCAAGTATTGTGTGTAAGGAATAGCAAGAATGTGAGTTTGGCTCACTGTTAAAATAGTGAGTGAAGGGGACTCATTCATAATAAGGCAGGAAAAATAGATTAAGCCACATTGTGAAAAACTCAGACGCCAGACAAATGGATTTGCATGGCATCTTATGTCTTGTTCAAACATTTCAGTCATGTTTGACTCTTCATGACCCCATTTGGAGTTTTCTTGGAAAAGATACTAGAAAGGTTTGCTATTCCCTTCTCCAGCTTGTTTTTCAAATGAGCAAAGTGAGGCAAACAGAGTTAAGTGACTTGTTCAGGGTAACATAGCTAGTAAGTGCCCAAGGCCAGATTTGAACTCAGGAAGATGAGTCTTTCTGATTTCAAGCACACTGCTATGCCCACTGTGCCACCTAGCTGCCCATCAGTTTCATGTTATAGGTAGTAATTATTCGTGATTTAATTGAGGGGAGTGACGTGGTCTTGCTGACTCCAAGAAAGGTATAGAGAAGTAGGAATAAAAAGGGGAGTGAGGTGGGCAAGCCTACAAATTAGGAGTGTCTGGTAATAGTCCAGGTGAGAGATGATAAAGGCATAGGGAGATGGATGTGTGAATGAAGGGAAGTAGATGCATGTGAGAGATATTGTGAAGGTAGAAGTTTTGAGAACTTACTGTATATGATTATGAGGGAGAAGAAGTCAAAAGGGAAATGACACCCATATTGTGAACCTGTCACTGGAAATATGTATGTGCTTTTCACTGATATAAGAAGGTTCAAAAAAGGATGGGTTTGGGGAAAAAAAAGATAATTTCTATTTTAGACATATTGAGTTTGAGATGCTTACGCATCTTTCAGTTTGGCAGTTGAGACGTGACTAGATTTCAGGAAAGAAGCTGAATCTGGATATATGAGAAATCTCCACAGAAGTGATATTTTAATCTATGAGAGCTAATGAGGTCACCAAAGAAAAAGTATAAAGACTTAAAAGAACAAAGTTTCATGTAGAAACTTTCCACAGACCCATAGGTGACATGATATGGATAATTGAGGAAAGGAAATTGAAAAGGAAGTATGAATATATGAAGTATGAATATATATGAAGTTTGAAGGAGAGCTAAAAATAGAGTTGCAAAAAACAAGAGATGAAAGAATATCCAGTCACAGTGTGCTCACCAGTGTTAAGTTCTGGAAAGAGGTCAAGAAGGAACATTAGTAGTCCTTTGCAAAATGTTTGAAAGATGAAGAATCTTCTAGTACCTGGATCTTGTAACTGATACACAGCAATTCTCATTCTAACTTTGTCTATATAACCTTGAACAAGTAACTTCACCTTTCTGACCTGAGTTCCCTCATCTGTAAAATGAACACATCAGGCTAGATGATTTGAAAGTTTCTTCTATCTCTGTGGTTCTGTAATCTAAACTGAGCATATCTCCTACCTAGATGGAATTTTGGTCAGTAGAATACCATTGATGACTGTGTGTGGTATGTATCAGTCAGTATGTACCTATTTTTTTTTTTTTTGCTGAAAGTATTAAAAATCTTTTCTTTGGTACGCTGCAGTAAGAGGTAGATAGAAACCACTTTTAATCAGATTGTGTTAAATCCTAATCTAAATCTTATTTTTAAGGCCTCCCAATTATGGAGTATCCTGTACTGTAGAAGACCCCTCACATACACCATTTTTTAATTATGAGAATTCTAGACATCTCCCAGCTTGCTTTGCATTCAAGGTATGTAGTATCAGTAGAAAATTCATATATTTATATGAATTATTCCTATTAAAAAGGGATCTTCTATTTCCCCACTCTACTCCCACCTCAACATACCAAATCAAAAACTTGTGCGGAAAACAGGAAAAGGGATGGAGAATCTGTCTGCTTGGACACCTGACATGGAAAATAATTCTATATTCATATTCCTCTAGTAACAAATGCACCATTGACTTAGATATTATCTCATTCATACCTTTTTATATTTACCTTAAGCTATTAGAATTTAGAAAATAAACTATTTCAAGTAAAGTTTTTAAATAGTGTTTTATTTTTCTTTTGCAATTATACATCAAGACAATTTTTAGTATGCATTTTGACAAGATTTTGAGTTTGAATTTTTTCTCCTTTCCTCCTGTCTTCCAAAAATGGTAGACAATTTGATATAGTTTGTATATGTGCTATCATGTAAAGCAATTCCATATTAGTAACAGTTATGAAAGAATAAACCCATCAAAAAGGGAAAAGATTAAAAAATAAAGTAAGTGAAAAAATATGCTTCAATCTGCATTCAGTCTATCATTTCTTTTTCTGGATATGGACAGCATTTTCCTTCATGAGTCCTTTGCACCTGTTTTGTATCAATGTGTTCCTGAGAAGAGATGAGTCTTTCATTGTTCCTCATTACAAAATGTCACTGATACAATGTTTTTCTGGTTCTCCTCTTTTCACTTTGTACCTGTTAGTACAAGTCTTTCCAAGATTTTCTAAAATCTGTCTGTTCAACATTTCTTATTGCACAACAGTATTCTATTACAGCCATTCCCCAACTGACAGACATTCCCTCAATTTCCAATATTTTTCCACCATGCTATAAAAACTTTTGTAAGTGTAGGTCCTTTTGCCTTTTTTATGATTTGTTTGGAATATAGACATAGTAGTTATATTGCTGGATCAAAGGGTATGCAGAATTTGGTTTCCCTTTGGGCATAGTACCAAATTGCTCTCCAGAATGGTTGAGAATCCATTCACAACTCCACCTACAATTCATCAGTGTCTGAACTTTCTCACATACTCTCCAACATTTATTATTTTCTTTATTTATCATATGAGGCAATCTGACAGGTATGAAATGTTAACTCAGTCATTATAATTTGCATTTCTCTAATCAAAAATGATTTGGAGCATTTTTCCGTATGTCTATACATTGCTTTGATTTCTTCATATGAAAAATGCTGTTCATATCATTTGGCCATTTATCAATTGGGGAATAGCTTGTGTTCTTACAAATTTCACTCAGTCTCTATGTATTTCAGAAATGAGGCTTTTATCACAGACCCTTGCTATAAAAAATTTGTTTCCCAGCTTTATCCTTTCCTTCTAATCTTGGTTGCATTGGTTTTGTTGGTGCAAAAGCTTTTTATTTTAGTATAATCCAAATTATCCATTGTACATTTTGTAATGCTCTCTATCTCTTGTTTGGTCATACATTCTTCTGTTCTCCATTGATCTGCTAGGTATACTATATTTAGCTCTTCTAATTCACTTCTGGTATCACCCTTTATGTGTAAATCATTAAATCATTTTGACCTTACCTTTGTATACACTGTGAGATGTTGGTCTATCCTAGTTTTTATGGTATTTCTAGTTTCCCCAGAAGTATTGTTTTTTTTTTTTTGACTAGGCAATGGGGTTAAGTGACTTGGCCAAGGTCACATAGCTAGTAAGTGTTATGAGTCTGAGGTCGGATTTGAACTCAGGTCCTCCTGAATCCAGGGCCAGTGCCCTATTCACTGTACCACCTAGCTGTCCCCAGAAGTTTTGGTCAAATAGTGAGTTCTTATCCCAAAGGCAGAGGTCTTGGCTTTGTCAAACACAGCTTACTATGGTCGTTGACTGTTTTGTTTTGTGTACTTAATCTATTCAACTGATCCACCACTCTACTTCTTAGGCAGTACCAGATGGTTTTGATGATTACTGCTTTATAATATAGTTTGAGATCTAGTATTGCTAGGCCACTTTACTTTGTATTTTTCTCCATTAATTCCCTTAATATTCTTGATCATTTGTTCTTCCAGATGAATTTTGTTCTTATTTTTTTCTAGCTCTATGGAGTACTCTTTTGGTAGTTTGATTGGTATGACACTGAATAAATAAATTAGTTTAGGCAGAATTGTCATTTTTATTATATCAGCTCAGCCTACACTTGAGCAATTAATAGTTTTTCAACTGTTTATATCTCAGTTCACTTATGTGAAAAGTGTTTTGTAATTGTGTTCTCATAGATCCTGGGTTTGTCTTGGCAGGTAAACTGATAAGTATTTTATATTGTTTACAGTTATTTTAAGTGGAATTTCTCTTCATATTTCTTACTGCTGGGTTTTGTTGGTCATATAAAGGAATGCTGAGGATTCATCTGGGTTCATCTTATGTCCTGCAGCTTTGATAAAGTTGTTAATTATTTCAAGTAGCTTTTCAGTTGATTCTCTAGGCTCCTATAAGTATACTAACATATAATCTGCAAAGAGTGATATTTTTGTTTCCTCATTACCTATTATAATTCCTTTATTTTCTTTTTATTCTCTTATTGCTATAGCTAACATTTCCGGTACTCTGTTGAATAATAGTGGTGATAATGGGCATCCTTGCTTCATCCTTGTTCTTACTGGTAAGGCTTCTAACTTATCCCCATTACAGATAATGCCTGCTAATGATTTTAGATAAATACTGCTCATCATTTTAAGGAATGACCCTTTATTGCTATGTTCTGCAGTATTTTTAATAGGAATGGGTGCTTGATTTTGTCTAAAGTTTTCCTGCATTTATTGTGATAATCATATTATTCCTATTGGTTTGGTCATGGATATGTTCAATTCTATTGGTAATTTTCCTAATGTTGATTCAACCCTGCATTCCTAGTACAAATACAGGCTGGTCTTAGTGTATAATCATTGTGATACATTAGCATAATTGCTTTGCTATTATTTTATTCAAAATTTTTCGTTCAATATTCATCAGGGAAATTGGTCAATAATTTCCTTTCTCTGTTTTAGCTCTTCCTAGCCATATTTTTATGGCCATATTTATGTCATAAACCAGGACCATATTTATGTCATAAAGTGAGCTTGCTTTATGTAACATTGGAATTAATTGTTCTCTAAATGTTTGGTAGAATTCACTTGTGAACCCATCTAGCCTTTGTGATTTTTTCTTAAGGACTTCATTAATGGCTTATTCAATTCTTTTTCTAAAATGGGGTTGCCTAGAAATTCTATTTCCTGATTGGTTAATCTAGGTAATTTATATTTTCATAAATAGCCATGTATTTCATTCAGATTGTCATTGATTGGCATATAATTGACCACAATATCTCCTAATGATTACTTTAATTTCTTTCTTATTATTTTCATTTTTGATACTGGATAGTTGGTTTTCTTCTTATATTTTAAATCAAATTAACCGATGATTTATCTAGCTTTTAGGTTTTTTTTCATAAAACTAGTTACTATATTTATTTATTAGCCCAGTAGTATTTTTTTTTTGTTTTTGTTTTACTTTCAGTCTTATTAATCTCACTTTGATTTTCAGGATATCCAATTTGTTGCTCAATTGAGAATTTTTAATTTCTAATTTTTTAGTTGCATGCCCAATTCATCGATCTATTCTTTTTCTATTTTATTGATGTAAGAATTTAGAGGGCATTTTGTCTATTCTGTTTCATTGAATCACTGTTTTTTTAAAACTTTTTTTAGGCAATTGGAGTTAAGTGACTTGCCCAGGGTCACACAGCTAGGAAGTGTCAAGTGTTTGGTCTGAGGCCACATTTGAACTCAGGTCCTCCTGACTTCAGGGCTGGTGCTCTATCCACTGCACACTTAGTTGCCCCTGAATGACTATTTTTTCCTTTGATGTATTATGCTTAATTTTGCTGTGTAAGTTATTCTTGTTTGTAATCCTAGTTTATTTTCCCTCTGATCATTTAATGTTGCAGCTGCCAAGTCCTGTGTATTCCTGATTGTGACTCTCCAATATTTAAATTGTTTCTGTCTAGGTCCAGTATATTTTCCCTTGACCTGATAGTTCTGAAATTTAGCTATAAGGTTCCTTGGAGTTTTTATTTGAGGATTTCTTTCCTGAGGTGATTGGTGAATTCTTTCAATGCCTATTTGGCCCTCTGGTTTCAGGATATCAGGGCAGTTTTCCTGGATAGTTGCTTGAAAAATGCTATCTAAGTCCTTCTTTTTAATTATATTTTCCAAGCAGTCAAATAATTCTGATATTGTCTCTCCTGGATTTATTTTCCAGGTCAATTGTTTTTCCCGTGAGTTATTTTATATTTTCTTCAATTTTTCATTCTTTTGAATTTGTTTGATTGATTGGTGATGTCTCACAGAGTCATTAGCTTCCATTTGCCCTATTCTAACTTTTAAGAAGTTTTTTTTCCCCTCAATTAGTTTTTGTACTTCATTTTTTATTTGGCCAGCTGTATTTTTTAAGGACTTGTTTTCTTCAGTGGATTTTCTGTTTAGTCAATTCTACTATATATGCAATTGTTTTCTTTTTCTAAGGTATCGATTCTTTTTTTCTTACTTATCTTGCACCACTCTCATTTCTTTCCCCAATTTCTCTTCTTCCTCTCTCATATGATTTTTAAGCTCCTTTTTGAGCTCTTCCATGAGTTCTCCCAGGGTTTGAGACCACTTCCCATTTTTCTTTGGGGTTTTGTCCATGAGTATTTTGACATTGCTTTCCTCTTCTGAGTTTGTGTCTTGATCTTCCCTGAAATCATAGTAACTGTCTATGGTCAGATCCTTTCTTTCTTCTTTGTTGCTCATCTTTTTTGGCCTTTTACCTTTCTTTTACATTTGACCTGTCCTTCCAGGGTGGGAGGGACATTGTCTAAGGCTTCTTGTGCCAAGGGCTACAGGCCTTGGCTATTTACCTAGTACTGCACTGATGTTGACCTGAATCCCACAGAGGACCCTTGTGTTTGATGGGGGTGTGGCTGCCACTGCTGGAGGCATACGGATCTGGCAGCTCACCTGGTGCTGAACTGAGATCCCAGTGCTGGTGTCTGGTGTGTTGAAACCAGTGGGGTGTTTCTGCATTTCCTGGGGAATCATTGAAGCATGTGGCAATCTGGCTGCTTGACTGCTTCCTATTTCCCCAGGGCTAAGTGGAAGCATGTAGAGGTTTGGCTGTTGGTGGTTGTCTGTTTGCCTGTAGCTGCACTGAAGCAAGTGGTAGTTCTGAGAGCTGGAGTATGTCCATTCCCCTGACTATGCTGAGGCATGTGGGGGGTCCTGGTGTTGGTGTTTGCCTGCTCCACTGTACTGCGGTTCAGGATATACTGCAGGTTTGGTGAGGTGGGGCTTGCTGTTGGCTTTCTGGGATGCTTCCTGTCCTGGGCTGAACTCCACTTTTACCTGACTAGACAGACCTTTCCTGCCAATCTTCCAAGTTTCCTGGGCTTCAAACAATCTTTTTCCTAGTTCTGATGTTCCAAGATTTGTTTTGGGGTGCTATTTTATGGTTGCTTGGAGGTGAATATGGGAGAATTATGGTGATTTTCTGTTTACTCTGCCATCTTAGCTCCCAGAAATGCAGTCAAGTTTTTTAAAAATTCCTAATAATTTTACTTTTATATAATTCTTGTTGTCTAGCTAATTAGGGGCTCTAAACCCAGAGACCATTTTTTGAGTTTAATATATAACTTTGAAGTTAATTTGGTTTGCTGTAGACTTCAGGATTTTGTTTTAATCCATAAAACCTTTAATCCATAAAATCCAATTTTTTATAGATAACAGGTTAACATTAGGTCACTAGGTTAAAGATATTCCCAATGTCTTTGGATACCCTTGATTTTTGGAAAGTAACATTTTTGACCTTTAATTCAGTGTCTAAAGCTCAACTAGAATAATAATATAGGATTTAATTTAATGGAAGAATGGCTCCTGATTGTTATTTGTCATAATAATGGGCTTGATCCTAGGCCGGGTCCTTTAGGATTATCAGATTATCAATGTAATTCTTTAAAGTTAGTGTTTTAGGTTAGGTATAGAGAATATGAATTCTTCAAAAAGTGTAAGGAGAAATACAAATAGACAAAACGATACCAAAATTGGGTTTGATCCCTTCATTTTGGTAGCCACAAAGGACTAGAATTTACCTTTATTCTTGTGTTACTCAAATATTTATTCACCACTGCAATCCCAGGTGCATTTCCCAAAAAGAGAAGAAATAATAACAAGCTGAACAAGATACAGAGCTCTCTCCACAACCCTTAGATTGCTTTTACTGCTCTTCTCCTATGCCCATTTATCATTCTATTAGAAAATGCTTGAAAGGAATATAAGGGCTTTGCACTGTGCCCTAAAAACAGGAGATTAAGGTCTTTGGAGCCAGGACTTTTCCACACCAACAACTTTATGCAAAGGATACCCTGGATTCTGACACATCAAAATTAAATATCAAGATTATCAGTAAAAATATTTCAGATGATATCTATTGCAATGATAGCATGGAAAAGAAATAGCCTTTAAGGTGCCCAGGACTCAAAAATCCAAAAAATCTGCCACTCAAAAGCACTCAGAATTGGAATGAGAAAGGGAAAGATATAATGACACATATCTGGGTTGTATCATGTACTCTATTTCTTATTTTGTTTTATTTTTTTTTTGCATTTAGGCAATTGGGGTTAAGTGACTTGCTCAGGGTCACACAGCTAGTAAGTGCCAAGTATTTGGTCTGAGGCCAGATTTGAACTCAGGTCCTCCTGACTTCAGGGCCGGTGCTCTATCCACTGTGCCACCTAGCTTCCCCTATCATCTACTCTAATAAATTAACACTTCATGAATTATATCCAGTGCCTATCTAAGGTCCAGAATGACTTAACACCAAGCTGAGTTATGATTCAATCAGAGTTCTGAAGAGTTCATCAGTGAGTGTAGCCTCAGTCAGCTATCAACCACAGTTATAAATCTAACATAAACTCCTTGAGGGAAGGAATTCTTTTTTTTTTTTTTTTAAATTCTCAGTGCTCAGCTAAATGCCTGGCATATAAGAGGAATTTTTAAATAAGACTAGTTGATTCATCTCCTTTCTCCTTGTTTTTGAAGTGAGTACCTATTATTCATTAGCCTGGTGTACACTTCCTCTTCACCTCTATTTTCAGAAGAACCCTGATCTTCTGCCTTTCTTGATCTGTTCTCCTCTCTCTCCCTCTCTTGTGTGTGTCTGTGTGTGTGTGTGTCTGTGTGTGTGTAAGGTTACCAAATACTATACACACACACATACACACACAAATGTAAACACAAGGTTGGTAAATACAATATATCTATATCCATCAGTTAATATATCCTGTATGTACTTACACATGTGTTCTTCCTTAATATAATGTATATTCTATATAATGATATAATATAATCCATAATCAAGAGATTATTGATTGTTTCTCTATGTCTATCATGTAGACAGTACATAACACAGTGCCTGTTACATATTAGGCATTTAACTACTTGTTAATTGATGGATAGATGACAGATTGGCAGGTAGTAAATGTCTATATCCACTCAAAGGTAAAGCTAAGCAAGTATACATGAATGTACAAAATGAACTATAAAAATTGAGATATAGTCTTCAATTACAGTTGATCATCATCATTCTCTAAAGCCCAATCCAGATTGAGTCATCACTAAAAATGGAAATGTGTAAGAGCTACTATGAAGTCCTTCTATCCTAATGCCTTGAAAATACATAGTACATGTATCAAAAATGTCCCCCAAATGAGAGAGCTGTATTAGTTGTATGATCCATAAATGTGGATGAAGAATCAATGATTCTGCTGGTTTTGTCAATGAGGTTGGGGGTGGTGAGAAAGAGCAGGCATTTATCATGTGCCTATTATGTGGCAGGCACTGTGCTAAGCATTTACAATTATCATCTCATTTAATCCTCACAACTCTGTGAGGTAGATTCTATTATACCAGTTTTGCATGGGAGGAAATTGAGGCATATAGAGGACAATGACTTGTCTAGAGTCACATAAAAAGTAACTGAGGCTGAATTGGAACTCAGGTCTGCTTGATTACAGGTGTAGCACTCTATTTACTAAATACTTGATTTTGATATTGAATAATAGCCCTACATATTGTTAATTCTCTGATGACTTTCTAATTTAATCATCAAACAAAAGCCCCTGCAAATTCAAAATTAAAAAAAAAATCTTTTTTAATAATTAATTAATTTATTTTTAGTTTTCAATATGTACTTTGATAAGAATTTGACTTTTAAATTTTCTCCTCCATCAACTCCTCCCTTCCCAAGATGGTGTGCAATCTGATATAGTCTGTACTTACGTATTCATATTAACATTTTTTTCACATTAGTCATGATATAAAGAATTAGAGTTAATGGGAAGAGCCATGAGAAAGAAGAAATAAAACAAAACAATAAAAAAAAGGAGAGCAAATAGTATGCTTCAATCTGCATTCAGATTCCAAATTCTTTTCTCTGGAACTGGATAGAATTTTCCATCATGAGAACTTTGGAGTTGTTTTATATCCTTATATTGCTGAGAAGAGTTAAGTGTATCAAAGTTAGTCATCACATGATTTGGCTGTTACTTTGTACAATGTTCTCTTGGTTCTGCTCACCTCACTTAGCACCAGTCCATACAAGTCTTTCAAGGTTTTTCTGAAGTCAGCCTGTTCATTATTTCTTATAGCACAATGGTATTCCATTACATTCATATACCACAACTTGTACATCCATTCCCCAACTGATAGACATCCCCTCAGTTTCCAATTCCTTGCCACCACCAAAAGAGCTGCTATAAATATTTTTGTACATGTGGATCCTTTTCCCATTTGTATGACCTCTTTGGGATACAGATGTAGAAGTGGTATTGCTGGGTCAAAGTGTATGCATATTTTTATAGCCCTTTGGGCATAGCTCCAAATTACTCTCCAGAATAGTTGGATCAGTTCACAACTCCACTGACAATGCATTAGTGTTCCTATTTTCCCACCCCTTCTCCAATATTTATCATTTTCCTGTTGTGTCATGTTAGCCAATCAGATAGGTGTGATGTGGTGCCTCAGAGTTGCTTTGATGTGAATTTTTCTAATCAACAGTGATTTAGAGCAGAAAATGAAAAATTCTTAAACTCTCCCCACCACCCCACTAAGCCAGCATCATTTAACAACTTAACGTCTGACTGAGGCCACTGGAAGACACACAATCCTATTGTATCAGGGATAGAGAAAATTGGGAGGGAAATTAAACTACTTCACTAAGTTACTGTCTCATAAAACAACCAAATAATGGTGGGGATGGGGTGAGTGAAAAGAGCTCACAAAAACATATTGGATTAAATATAATGCAAAGCTCTATTTGTGCTTCATGTGTCTCCACAAAATGCTTTCAGCACCACTTCCTGCTCTGTTCAGGATGCATTGGCATGAAAATCTTGGATGGAAATATCTGGCCAATACCTCTAGGGAGTTCCATTTCTTGAAGTCAGGATGGTGGAGTAAGCAGTAAATTGTTGTAGCTCTCCAGTATTCACCTCCAGATAACCAAAACAATAGCATCACAGGATAAATCCTGGAACAGTGGAGCCAGATGAAAGACAGAGTGGAGTGGTCTTTTAGCCTGGGAGCCTTAGATGATTGTTAAAAGGAGTGTGTTCCAGGACAGGATGGTTGCCAGCAAACCAGCAACAAGTCCTACATTAGCAAATCAGGGGGAGATTCTGAGCTCAAGTGTGGTGGAGCAGGCAAATGCCAACAGCAGCATCCCACATTAGGCTTAGTGTAGCCAAGTGAACCAGCAGACTCTAGCTCCCAGAACCACCATTTGTTTCAGTGTAGCCCCAGGCAAACAGATATCCTCCAATGGCCAGACCTCTCCCTGTGCTTCAGCACAGCTCTGACCAAACAGGCACCTTCCAGCTTTAAAGGAAAGTACATCAGATCTCCACATACTCAGAGAAGCCAGGGGAAGATGCAGAAAAATCCCAGTGGGGCTCAGCACATGCCAGACACCAGCAGTAGCATCCCAGTTCAGCATCAGGTAAACTGCCAGAACCCTACAGCCTCCAGGAGAACAAGCCACCCTTACCCTATAATCAACACAGTGCTGGACACAGGGATCCCCTGTGGGACTCAAGGCAATATCAGCACAGCACCAGGTAAATAGCCAGGGCCTGCAGTCACTGGCACAAAAAGCCTACAACACAGCCCCTTCAACTCTGGGAGCAGAAATCAAATTTAAAATAAATGACAAAGGCCAAAAAAGATGAGCAAAAAATAAGAAAGAAAGAATCTGAGCATAGAAAGCTGCCATGGCTTCAAGGAAGATAAAAAAAAAAAAACAGAAGAGGACAACAGTGTAAAAATACCTATGAGCAAAACCCAAATGAAAAATGAGAAGTAGACTCAAACCCAGAGAGAACTCATGGAAAAAATCAGAAGGAGCTTTAAAATCACATAAGAGAGGTAGAAGAAAAATTGTAGAAATAAATGAGAGTGATGCAAGAGAATTATGGGGGGGAAAGTCAACAGCTTGAAAAAAACTGCTTAAAAATAGAATTGGACAAATGGAAAAGGAGGTATAAAAATCCACTGAAGAAAACAACTCCTTAAAGAGTAAGTTTGGACAAATGGAAAAGAAAGTACAAAAGTTAATTGAGGGGGAAAAAACACCTTAAAAGTAAAAACAAAAAAACAAAAACCAAAACTGACATGGAAAATTAATCCAGGAGAGACAATATCAGAATCATTGGACTACCTAAAAGTCCTAATCAAAAGGAGGACATGAACAGTATCTTTCAAACAACTATCACAGAAAACTGCCCTGATGTCCTGGAACCAGACAAAAGTATAGCAAAATATGTACTGAAAGAATTCACCAATCATCTTAAGAAAGAGATCCCAAAATAAAATCTCCAAGGAACATTATAGCCAAATTTCAGAACTATTAAGGAAAAAAAAATATACAAGTGGCCAGAAAGAAACAAAGCAAATATTGAGGAGTCACAATCAGGATTACACAGGACTTAGCAGCTGCAACATTAAGTGACCAGAGGGCATGGAACATTCTATTCCAGGAAGCAAAGGAAGTAGGACTACAAACTAGAATCACTTACCCAGCAAAATTAAGCATCAATGGAAAAAAATGCTCATTCAAGGAAATCAAAGAATTTAAAGCTTTAATAATAAGAAGACCAGAACTAAACTAAAATTATGACCTCCAATATCAAGACACAAGAGAAGCACAAGCAGGTTAAAAAGGTCAAAGAAAATATAAAGGATTCAATGGAGCTAAACCAGGGGTGAAGAGGGCCACATGTTGCCCTCCAGGTCTTTTTATCAAGGAGATTTGTCATTTGAAGTTTGGATTCAGTCAAGGGCCACTTGCAGCTTTGAGGCACAGGTTCCCTAATCCTGATGCTATTTACATCCCTCCACAGAAAGATGGTATTTGTACATCGTTAAAATTATGTCACTAGTAGTGCAATTAGAAGGAATATACATAAACAGAGCATTAGGGCATAAGATGAATTTGAGGGAATGACATAAAAATAATTAAGGGATGAGAAAGAGGTGTACCTTCAGTGCAGAAGGAAGGGAGAGGTAGTACACAGTAAATTATTTCACATGAAGAAGTGCAAAAGACCTCTTATAGTGGAGGGGAAGATGGGAGGGTGAGTGATGGGCATCACTTGAAACTTATCAGTACTGGCTCAAAGAGGAAGTAATATACACAATCAATTGAATGTAGAAATGTATCTTATCTGACAAGGAATTAGGAAGGGAGAAGATGAAGCAAAATGGGAATCCTACCATATGGTGTTTAGAAGAAACACATTTGAAACAAAAAGACACACAGAGAGCAAAGGTAAGGGGCTGGAGCAGAATCTATTATGCTTCAGCTGAAGTAAAAAAAAAAGAAGCTGATACAGCAATCCTAATCCCAGACCAAATAAAAGCAAAAATGGACCTAATTAAAAGAGATACAGAAGGTAACTACATCTTGCTAAAAGGTAGCAGAGATCAGTGAATCAATATCAATATTAACGTATATACACCAACTGGTGTAGCATCTAAATTCTTAAAGGAGAATTTAAGTGAGTTACAGGGTAAAACAGCAAAACTATAATAGTAGTGGACTTCAATTGTCTGTCCCCTCTCAAAATGTGATAAACAGAAAAGAAAATGAGGAGGTAAAGAGAATGTTAGAAAAATTAAATATCATAAACCTTTGGAAAAAACTGAATGGGAACAGAAAGAAATATACATTTTTCTCAACAGCACATGACACCTACACAAAAATTGACTGTGTAATACAGCATAAAAACCTCAAAATCAAATGTAAAAATACAGAAATATTAAATGTAGTCATTTCTGATTACAAGACAATAAAAATTACATTCAACAAAGAATGACGGAAATATGAAGTAAAAATTAATTGGAAACTAAATGCTCTAAGTATGTCAAAGAATAAATCATAGAAACAATCAATAATTTCATTAAAGAGAATGATAGCAATGAGACAGCATACTAAATTTATGAGATGCAGCCAAAGTAGTACTTACAGGAAATTTTATTTCTTTAAATTCTTACATCAAAAAAAAAAAAATGGAAAAAAAAACAGATCAATTTATTGGGCATGCAACTAAAATAAAACTAGAAAAAGAAGAAAGTAAAAAAAACCCAATTTAGCACCAAATTGGAAATTCTGAAAATCAAAGATGAGATTAGTAAGATTGATAGAAAAAAAGTATTGATCTAATAAATAAATCTAAGAGCTAGTTTTAGGAGGAAAAAACCTAATAAGATAGATGTCATTGATTATTTTGATCAAAGAAAGAGAGAAAGAAAGAGAAAGAAAGAAAGAAAGAAAGAAAGAAAGAAAGAAAGAAAGAAAGAAAGAAAGAAAGAAAGAAAGAAAGAAGGAAAGAAAGAAGGAAGGAAGGAAGGAAAGGGGAAATCCAAATATCCATTATCAGAAATGAAAACGGTGAAATCACAACCAAGAAGAAGAAATTAAAACAATCATTAGGAAATATTTGGCTCTAGTATATGCCAATCAATCTGACAATCTGAGTAAAATCAACGGATATTTACAAAAATATAAATTACCTAGATTGACAGATCAGGAAGTAAAATGCCTAAATAACTCCATTTTAGAATAAAAATAAATAGAACAAGCCATTAATAAAGCCCTAGGAAAAAATCTCCAAGGTTAGCTGGGTTCATAAGTGAATTTTCCACACTTCTAAAGAACTGTTAATTCTAATGCTATATAAATTGTTTGGAAAAATAGCTTAAGATGGAGTCCTGCCAAAGTCTTTTTATGATATACATATGGTGCTGATACCAAAACTAGAAAGAGCTAAAACAAAGAAAGAAAATTATAGACCAATTTCACTAATGAATATCAAAGCAAAATTTTTGAACAAAATACTAGCAAGGCAGCTATAGCAATATATCACAAGAATTATACACTATGACCAAGTGAGATTTATACCAGGAATACAGAATTGGATCAATATTAGGAAAATTAACCACATAATTGAACACATCAGTAACAAAACCAACAGAAATCATATGATTATCTCAATAGATGTGAAAAAAAATCTTTTGACAAAATCCAGCACCCATTCCTATTGAAAATACTGCAACATAATAATAAACAGAGTGCTCCTTTAAATGATCAGTAATGTCTATTTAAAACCATCAGGAAGCATTATCTGTAGTGGGGATAATCAAACTACCAAAAGATTACTTCATAGAGCTAGATAAAATAACAACAAAATTCATCCATAGGAACAAAAGGTCAAGAATATCAAGGGAGTCAGTGGGGAAAAATACAAAACAATGTGGCCTAGCAATACCAGTTCTTAAACAATATTATAAAGCAGTAATCATCAAAACCATCTGGTACTCACTAAGAAGTAGAGTGGTGGATCAGGCAAATAGATTAGGTACACAAGACACAATGCTCAATGACCATAGTAAGCTAGTGTTTGATAAACCCAAGACCCCTGCTTTTGGGATAAGAACTCAATATTTGACCAAAACTGCTGGGGAAACTGGACAAAATAGGATAGGTAGATGGTGGAGTGAAAGCAGTGACTTGCTTGAGCTCTCCCCCAAACCCCTCCAAATACTCATAAAAAATGGCCCTAAACAAATTCTGAAGCAGCAGAACCCACAAGAAGACAGAGTGAAACAAATTTCCAGCCCAAAACAACCTGGATGATTGATCAGAAAGGTGTATTGCACAGGGCTGGGCGTGCAGGGCTCAGCAAACCTGGTGCAGGCCTCAGAGGACTGAATCACGGGCAGCTGTGGTGGTTTCCAGACTCCTCAATCCACCAATGCCAAAGACAACTTAGAAGGTCAGTGGGAAAAGTCTGTTTCTGTAGGTGCCCAGAGAGGAAGGCGGAGTTTCAGCTCCATTCCCCAAGAGAATGGCCCGTGGGGGGGGGTGGCAGCTTCTTCTGGAGTTTCTGGCCCACAGACTGAGGGGGAATCCAGTGGCTGATGAGAGAGGGATTGCAGGGATCTCTTTGCCAGTGCTGAGGCAGGAATCTCTTGCTTTGCCTGTGTTTGGATCTGGGTCACACTTCTGGGCCATGGTGCTGGGGTGAGGAGGAGCTCTGACTTGGTGGAGTTTGTAGTGGCTGAGCAGAGGAACAACTCCTCACAGTTATAGGACAGAAAGGAGTACTTGTAGTCACAGGCCAGGAAAGGAGCAAATGCCTCACCCCAGATCATACCACCTTGGAAGAACTGAAAATTTACAGGGCCCTACAAGTATCTCTGAAAACAGCTATACAAACACCTGAAGCTTGGGACAGTACATTCTCCACATTGAAAGCAGACTCTTACCTTAACAAAGAGTTTAAAACTCAAGTAATTGGCCGGGATCATGAGCAAGCAGTGCAAAAAGAGTCGGAGTACATTATCTTACTTTGGTGAAAAGGAAGACCCAAATATACAACCAGAAGAAGACAACAAAGTCAATGCTCCTACATCCAAAGCCACCAAGAAAAATATGAACCAGTCCCAGGCCTTGGAAGATCTCAAAAAGGATTTTGAGAAGCAAGTAAGGGAAGTAGAGGAAAAACTGGGAAAGAAATAGAGTGATGCAAGAAAATCATGAAAACAAGTCAACAGCTTGCTAAAGGAGACCCAAAAAAATACTGAAGAAAATAACACCTTAAAAAATAGCCTAACCCAAATGGCAAAAGAGGTCCAAAAAGCCAATGAGGAGAAAAATGCCCTAAAAAGAAAAATTGGCCAACTGGAAAAGCAAGTTCTAAAACTTAATGAAGAAAATACTTCCTTAAAAGTTAGGATAGAGCAATTGGAAGATGGTGACTTTATGAGAAATCAAGACACTGTAAAACAAATCCAAAAGAATGAAAAATTAGAAAACAATGTGAAATATCTCATTGGAAAAACAACTGACCTGGAAAATAGATCCAGGAGAGAGAATTTAAAAATTATTGGACTATCTGAAAGCCATGATCAAAAAAAGAGCCTAGACATCATCTTTCAAGAAATTATCAAGGAAAACTGCCCTGATATATCAGAACCAGAGGGCAAAATAGAAATTGAAAGAATCCACAGATCTCCTCCTGAAAGAGATCCCCAAAGGAAAACTCCTAGGAATGTTAGCCAAATTCCAGAGTTCCCAGGTCAAGGAGAAAATATTACAAGCTGCCAGAAGGAAACAGTTCAAGTACTGTGGAAACACAATCAGGATAACACAAGATTTAGCAGCTTCTACATTAAAGGACCGCAGGGCATGGAATATAATATTCCGAGGGCAAAGGAGATAGGATTACAACCAAGAATCACCTACCCAGCAAAACTGAGTATAATCCTTCAGGGGAAAAAATGGTCATTCAGTGAAATAGAGGACTTTCAAGCATTCTGATGAAAAGACCAGAGCTGAATAGAAAATTTGACTTTCAAATACAGGACTCAAGTGGAACATGAAGAGGTAAACAGGAAAGAGAAATCATAAGAGACTTATTAAGATTGAACTGTTTACATTCCTGCATGGAAAGATGATATTTATAACTCATGAGACCTTTGTCAGTATTAGGGTAGTTGAAGGAAAAATTATATGTATGTATATAGATAGTAGATAGAGGGCACAGGGTGATTGAAGATTAAGGGGTCATATCTGGAGAATAAAATTAAGGGATGAGAGAAGATTATACTCGGAGAAGAAGAAAGGGAGAGGTAGAATGGGGTAAGTTATCTCACAAAAAAACAGAAAAGAAAAGTCTCTTACAGTGGAGGGAAATGGGGAAGGTGAGAGGGAATGAGTGAATCTTATTCTCATAGGATTTGACTTAAGGAGGGAATAACATACACATTCAATTGGGTATGGAAATCTGTCTTACCCTACAGGAAAATAGGGGGAGAAGGGGTCAAGAGATCAGGGACATGATAGAGAGGAGGGCAGATTGGGAAAGAGCTAATCAGAAGGAAATACCTCTGAGGAGGGACAAGGTCAAAAGAAAGAATAGAGGGCAGGATGGGATTAAGGGAAACAGAGTTAGTTTTGCACAACATGTCTACTATGGAAATGTTTTGCATAACTGCACATGTATAACCTATATTGAGGTGTTTGTCTTTTCAATGAGGGTGGATGGGGAGGAAGGAAGAGAGAAAATTTGAAACCTAAATTTTTAAAAACATATGTTTAAAAAAATGTTTTCCTATGCTCCTGGATAATAAGAAATACAGGAGACAGGGTATAGAAGTCTATTCTGCCCTACAGGAAAATAGAAGGGGAAGGGGATAAGAGAAGGGGGAAGAGATAGAAGAGAGGTCAGACTAGGGGAAAGGATATTCAGAATGCATGACATCTTGGGGTGGAGGAAGGGGTGAGATGGGGTGAAAAGTTGGAACTCAAAAACTTGTGGAAGTGAATGTTGAAAACTAAAAATAAATAAATTTATATTAAAAAAAGGAAACAATAGGATAGGTAAAGACCAACATCTTACACCATATACCAAGGTAAGATCAAAATGATTTTATGATTTAGACATAAAGGGTGACACCATAAGCAAGTTAGGAGAGCAAAAAGTAGTCTACCTGTCAGATCTAAGGAGATCAGAAGAATTCATGACCATACAAGAGAGAGAAAGCATTATGGAATGTAAAATAGATGATTTTCATTAAATTAAAATAAGAAGCTTTTGTACTAACAAAACCAATGCAACCAAGATTAGAAGGAGAGGGGAAAGCTAGAAAACACTTTTCTTTTACAGCAAATGTCTGATAAAAGCCTCATTTATGAAATATACAGAGTACTTAGTGAAATTAATAAGAATACAAGCCACTCTCCAATTGATAAATATTCAAGGATATGAACAGGCATTTTTCAGATTAAGAAATCAAAGCTATCTGTAGGCATATGGAGAAGTGCTCTAAATCATTTTTGATTAGAGAAATGCAAATTAAACCAACTGTGAAATACCACCTCATACCTATCAGATTGCCTAATATATCAAATAAATAAATAAAAAAAAGGTTGGAGAGGATGTGGGTGTTGGAGAGAATTCACTGTTGGCGAAGTTGTGAATGGATCCAACCATTCTGGCAAGCAATTTGGTACTATGCCCAAAGGGAAACAAAAACTACATATTCTTTGATCCAGCAATACCACTACTATGTCTGCATTCCAAAAAAAGATCATAAAAGGGAAAAAGGATCTACATGTGCAAAAATATTTATAGTATCCCTTTTCATGGTGGCAAAATATTGGAAATACAGGTGATGCCCATCAATTAGGGAATGGCTGAATAAGCTGTGGCATGTGAACATAATGGAATACTATTGAGCAAGAAGAAATTATGAACAGGCAGATTTCAGAAAATCCCAGAAAGACTTGAATGAAGAAATGCATGGTGGAATGAACAGAATCAAGAAAACATTGCACACAGTATCAGCCACATTGTGTGATGATCAACTATGAATGGCTCAGCTCTTCTCAGTAATATAATGATCCAAGACAAATACAAAGGACTTATGAAGGAAAATGCTATCCACATCCAGATATTAAACTTTTGGACATGGAATGCAAATTGAGTTGTATTTTTTTCACTGGTACTTATGTGCATTGTTAGAGGTTGTTTCTTCAATATCAGTTCCCTATACCAAGGAAATCACAGCTCCAGGCCAGAACTTTCATAATTATAACTTTTAGGTTTGAACGTAATTTCTTCAAAACAAACATGTATGGTAAACTGTGCAAATATTGTTATTCCTATTTAAAGGTAAGGAAATTGTGGCTAAGAGGTTAAATGTCTTAATTTTTATTGTAAAGCTACTGAATTTATGATAAGAAAGTTAATTGCTTCCAAGTTCAGCATGCCATCTATCCTTAGTGTCATGCTGTCTAACCCCCCCCCCCACCCCAAATCATAGAAATTCTATCATGGTCCTGACTTGCGCTAACAATGAGGAAATTATTATTCATCTAAAAAAATGGAACCCTCAGAAAAAAGTGGCCATTTTACTTTAAACATTGTGATAGAGGAGGGGAACTGTAGGCATTGTCTGACATGTGCCCTATATTTTAGGAAAATAACATATTTCAGATTGATCACATGGGGCTCCATAAAGTCCTGTGTTTTAAAAATGTTTCTAAATGTTTTAAATTGATAATAATGCATCAGGGGATGTTAAGTTGAGGTCAATCAAGACAGTGAAGGATCTTGAACACATATCAGAAGGGAAGAAGTTGTCACATTTAGCCAGGAGAAGAGAAGACTTGGGGGATTCATGTTAACCATTTTTGAGGGCTGTCATGTGGAAGAGAGATTAGAGTTTTTTCATGTATCCCCAGAGAAGAGAATCCAGAGCAATTAGTAGTATGGAGTAGGCAAATTTAGGTTTCTTATTAACAAAAACTCCTAGCAAATAGAACTTTCCAAAAGTGAAATGTGCTATCCAAGGCAAAGGATGTGAAATTCCCCTTCCCCCCCACAAGAGCTCTTCAAACAGGGCTAGTTGATTATTTTTATCTGTTTTACATTAGCTATTTCTTTTTGTGTATGGGTTGCAGTAACAGTCAACTCCCCAAACCTGTGATTCAGTTATATGAGCAACTTTGTCTTAATATTCAAGAACTTTGACTCTATTCCCCATGTCTCTAACCACTTGAACATTTGTATAATAATGATGCTCTTATTTTAGTAAGAGTGAAATCTGCAAATAGTTTAGTAAGAAGATTTTTGTAAAGTTATGAATATGAAAAACTCATGAGATGAGTAAATGGTCAGCAAATGAATATTGAATATAGCTCTGTCCATGTAGCCACATGAAGAAGTGAGTCAGTTATCCTGACAATTGGGAGGAGAAATGTGAGGGATATCTATCAAAAGGAGAAAAACAAAGTTTACAAGAAAATGGGGTGTTATGATTTTAATTACATATTTCAGGGTAATTTCCCAGCTTTCCACTTCACTTCACTTTTCTTGTTAATGCAAAACAATCTCTAAAAGAGAATCTATTATGCTTTGTCTAAATTTGGTTACATAGTTGAATCCTCTGAATGTACGTGTATTATATAAAGCCATGGTCAAAAATCTCATTTTTAAGGTGTGAAATAATATAATTGCCTGGAGTAGATAAAGACAATCAAAATAAGTTATCCCAGTTCAGAATCACTGACAGATTCTTTTCTTCCTTCTGCAGTAAAACATAACACACACACACATACACACACACACACACACACACACACATTTTCATACATATTTTTTCTATTTACACTTTGCAGCATATTTTTTTAATGTGTTTTTCCCACAAAATGAAAATAAAAATGGAACTCTCACTTGTCTTTCTAGGGTTCCTTTTTGTTGTTTTAAATCCCAAGAACTGTAAAACTATTTCTTTTTCTAAGTAAGTCATTTTATTTGTAAGAAAACATGACTTGTGAAACTTGAATTACATGTCATCAAACCAATAACATGGTGTTTCTAACTGGAAATCAATCAGGTGTCTCTTAGGGCCAGCTTAGACTTGCCAGGTTTAAATAAGGGAAAGAAATTCATCAGTATTTGAAATACTGGCCATGTTTTACCTCCCCTTTCACTAGAAAGAGTAAATACAGAGGACAAAAACAAATAAAACACAGAACAAAGAGGATTCTTCAAATTGATAGGAGAAGAGTTATGGTATTTTTGAAAAATCAACAGCCTGTTCTATAAATCTTTTTGGGATGCTACTGATTTGGTTGGTAAATGTGGAAAAGAAAAATAGAGTTGATGAGTCCTCTTACCCACTTTTATCTTCATTAAACCATGCACTATATATTCTCAGATGGGCAGGAAACTATATATCTTCTAAGTAAGTTAAATTGAGTTTTCACTAAACACCAATTGCTGCCATCACTGTAACTGAATCTGAGAGTCTATTTCTACTCTCCTGAGTTATTCCATTAAACAAAGAAGTTGCATTAATTTTAATTTCTCTTGAACAATAAAAATACGTAGGTTCCTCATTTTCCAAATTTGCTGGAGAAAAAAAAACCTTTCAGAATAATGAATTAAAAATTATAAATAAATTATCTTCCATGAATCCATCATCCAATTGGTATGGGTATTCTCTCAATCTATGAAGATCACTACCCTGGCATACCTTTTCATACTGCATGATTCTTGTCAAAGTCTTTCCTGAGATCCTCTCCAGAGGGCTTATCTAACACATAAAACATAATTCTATATGGCTATCAACAGGCTATAAACAGAATATGAAATAGCAGAGAGAGTGTTGGTTTTGAAGTCATGGAGCTTTGAGTTTGAATAATGACTCTTCCAGTACCTAGGCAAATGACTGGCATTTGTGTGCTGAAAACAACTTTCTACTTCTTATTCAGAAAGAATGAAATCTGTTGGTGGAGGTATCTGTCCTAGGAGCTGTCAGTAAAGGCACATCCTCCATCAACGCAGATGACAAATCCTCTATGCATTCTTGGCCACTGCAGCCTCACCCCATTTTTCACAAAAATTCATGTAGAGGATTTATTGGATTACTGAAATCCTTCCTCATGATCTTGTAAGGGGAGGCAACATTTCCTCTCATATTTGATGCATGAATGGCTCACATTCTTTTGTGGAAAAGTATGACCTCTATAGGCTTTTACAGTACTTTTTGTATGCAAGTAATCATCAGTATCATGTTGCATTTGCTATCTGCTATTGAATGTGACTTTCCATTTTCCATCGACCTGAATTTGAAGAAACTGTTCCACACGATTCCAATGTACCCTTCATCTCTTAGAAAGCTTGCTTTTTTCAATGCTTGGTTAAAGCACCATTTTCTACGAGACATTTTTGCAAATTTCTTTAGTTGTCATTGCTCTCTCCTTTGTAAGATTATCCTGTAACTATGTATTTACATTCAATATTCTTCTACTATATCCATTTACATGCTATCTTCTCATGTGAGAGAAGCTTTGTTAGGATATACTCTGTTTTTGTTTACTTATGTGACCAGCACATACCACAGTTCCTTGCTCATAGCTGACACTTCATAAATGTCTTTAGGTATAGCGGTGGTAGTTGATTTCCATGCAGTTCGTTTTCTTAGCTGGATGCTTGGCCCGATCTGTTTCAAATTTTTTTTTTGTATTTCAATTAGGAGATTTTATAATGTTATAGAGTCCAGTGTAATTTTGCTATGTCACGAGTGAATATAAACAATTGGTAATCCTTTTGATCAGTATGGAATCCTTCTTTTGTTTGGACACTTTCAGAGATACTTTTCTTTTTAGCACAACATTATGTATCAATAATGAGCAAATTATTGAACAAAGTGGCACCCAGATGAGAATTTTCTCAAATTAGTTTCATGTACACAAATTAGACATCTTCTCTGAGAAAAACCTTGAAAAGCTAATTTTTTAAAAAATCTAATATAGATGAAGACCCTTGTCCTATCATCCACATTTCTGATTCCACTGTGTGGCTTTCAGAAAAGAAATTTTCTGCTGTAGAAAATCATCTAAAATAATTTGTCTTACATTTTCATTGAAGATACCCTTTGTGATTAATAGCACATCCTAATAAAGGTTTTATACAAATTGGAAATGTTTTTGGAGACATAGGTCAATGTGATTTAAAGATATTTTAGTTGTAGTTATCTAGTGAACGGAAATAGAGTTTATGTCTTCACTTTTATGCATTTCTCACTTTTCTGAGTCAATAGCATATATGAGGTTACTTTGAAATGACTTTATTCACATCTAGTATTCTCTTCTTATCTTTATTCTACCTTCTAGTATGGTATTTATTTTGGCCCTTGCTCTGACCAGTTGATAATCTGATTGCACAGAGATAATTCTAACTTGATTGCTAGGGTATTTAATGTCCATTAAAGTGTAGTGTATGGGAAATTATATCATCTTTTACACAGCTTGCCTTCAATGGAAGCCATTAGGTGGATAGACTGTGATTATGGCCAATTTTGCATCTTCACAAACCTTACTGGTATTAGGCATTGCATCATCTGGGAAAGAGGGAGGTAGGGGCTGAGTGGAAGAGAAAGCCAATTAGTGAGACGTTCTAGGCAAGGAAAGATGCCCCTAATACTGACTTCATGGTTATTAGGAATATGAGTGGGGGGAATGGTATAACTAATTTATTATTAACTAAATTATCTTAGCAAGTTTGTAGAATCTTGTCTGGGGGTTCCAATCTACCTAGATTGGATGATTGACTATTCCCTAAATTATGTAAAATAGGTTCCCAGGTTTAGTTTGCCCTTCTATATTTATATACATTATTTACCTAAAGACCTAATTGGGAAAGTTGCTATGTCATATTGATAATATCAGTTTGTCTAGTTCTGTAAGAAAATAAAATGTCTGTTTTTAATTATCCTTATTATGTTTCCACTACTAATTTGATGTTATCTATGGTGCTAATCTTTACTTCTTTTACAAAGAAAATATTAATATTAGAGAAGCAATATATAAGGAATATTTCAGCTAGGTAAGGGACATGTTTAAAAATCATTGTACAAAAACACTTTACTCTCTTAAGGAAATTTGTATAAATAGCAGTTTAGAATATTTATAAAATTTAAAGTTTGAATAATTATGCAAACCTCCACTAATGCTTACTCCAATAACTTCTGAAGGTGATCCATGAAGGTTGTTTCCTAATGAAAGGAGAGGTAGCAAACTGAATTGGTATAGGGGACATCATCAATGAAGATATAACAGATCATTGCAGCATAATTAAAAGATTATGCTTACAATGGTAGTCCCCACCTCAAACAAAAATTGTGTGCCATTGGTTTGTTTATAAATCCAAAATTTGAAACTCAGAATGTTTGCCTATAGAGTTATAAAAATTATATATGATGTCTAGCTTCCCAGGTTTAAACACAAAACATATTTCAAAATATTCTTTACTTGAAGTATGCCAATATTATAAAGTATTACTAGAAAATCTTTTTATTTTTATGCAAAACATATTTCTGTATTAGCCATGATACAAAAGAAATTACAAACAATAAAAGAACAAAAATTAGGAAAGTAAAAAAAAGGATACTTCAATCTGCATTGAAAGTTCATCAGTTCTCTCTAGAGGTCGATAGCATTTTTCATCAGGGGTCCTTTGAATTGTCTTGGATCATCGTCTTGATTAGAGTAGCTAAGTCTTTTTCTTACAATATTGCTTGTTGTTAAATTAAAATACTGCTGTTACTGTGTGCATTGTTCTCTTGGTTCTGCTCACTTCCCCTTGCATGAGTTCATATAAGTCTTTCTAGGTTTTTCTGAAACCATCATGCTTGCCATTGTACAATGGCATTTAATCACAATCATATATCACAAGTTGTTCAGTCATTCTCCAATTAAGGGATATTCCCCTGATTTTCAATTTTTTTGCAACCACAAGAATAGCAACCACAAATATTTTCATATAAATAAGTCTTTTTCCCTTTTCTTTGATCTCTTTTTATGTATACCTAGTAGTGATATTGCTGGGTCAAAGACCACATATAGCTTTATAGTCCTTTGTGTGCAGATCCAAATTGTTCTCCAGAATGATTGGACCAGATCATAATTGCACCAACAGTTCATCAGTGGTCCTGATTTTTCCACATCCTCTCCAGAATTTTATGACATGTTAGCCAATCTGAGAGGTGTGAGGTGGTATCTTAGAGCTGTTTAGTTTTCATTTCTCCAATCAGTAGTGATTTAAAGTATATATTTTTTTCACATGACTATTGATGGCTTCGATTTATTCTTCTGAAAACTGCCTTTGACAATTTGTCCTTTATCCTTTATGTCTTTTGACTATTTATCAACTGGGGAATGGCTCTTACTCTTACAGATTTCTTTCAGTTCCCCCTACAATTGAGAAATGAGACTTTTATCAGAGGAACTTGCTATAAAAGTATTTTTTCTCAGTTTCCTGTTTTCTTCCTAATTTTGACTGCATTAGTTTTGTTGTGTTGTTTTAATTTCGTGTAATCAAAATTATGAACTGTTAGGTGATAGTGGACAGAATTCTCATCCTATAATCATAAAGATTATCTTCTGCATTCAAATCTGGTCTTAGACACTTAGTAGCTATGTCACCTTGGGAAAGTCACTTCACACAGTTTGCCTTAGTTTCCTCATCTGTAAAGTGAGCTGGAGAAGTAGAATGCAAAACCATCCCAGTATCTTCACCAAGAAAATACCAAATGGAGTCACAAAAAGTCAGACATGACTGAAAGGACTGAACAATAACAGCAATTAAAATTTTCTATTTTACCTCACATAATCCTCTCTGTATCATGTTGGGTCATAAGGTCTTCCATTATTCATAGATCTCAGAGGCACATTTTTTCATGTTCTCTTAATTTCATGTTCCATATTATGTATAAATCATTTATCCATTTTGACCTTGTTTTGGTATACTGTGTGATATGATGGTCTATGCCTAGTTTCTGCCAGACTGCTTTTCAGCTTCTCCCAGAAATTTTTTGTCAAAGGTTGAGTTCCTATCCTAATAGCTTGGATCTTTGGATTTATCAAGCACTTTTTAGTTACTTGCTTCATTACTGGTCTTATTAGGAAGGTTCAAGATTATCCTTATTACAGATAATGCTTGCTCTTTGTTTTAGATAGATACTACTTAGCACAGTAAGAAAGAGGGCATTTATTTCTATGCTTTCTAGTTTTTTAAATAGGAATGAGTATTGTATTTTCTGGAAGACTTCATGCATCTATTGAAACAATCACATGATTTTTGTTGTTTTTATTGATGTGGTCAAAAATGCTGATAATTTTTCTAATTCTGAACCAGCCTTGCATTCCTAGTACAAATTCTACCTGATCATAACTTATGATTTTTGTGACATATTGCTGTAAACTCCTTGCTAATATGTTATTAAATTTTTAATTAATATTTGTTAAGAAAATTGATCTATTGTTATCTTTATTTTTTATTTCTCTCCCTGGTTTAGGCCACACAGGAGAGTAGCCTAATATTTATGGAGGCAGAGTCAAGATGGCAAAATGAAGAAGCACTTAGCTAAGCTTTCCCAAACTCCTAATAAATCCAAAATAAAACCTTAAATAGAATTCTGAAGCAGCATAACCAACAAAAGGTGGGGCAAAACAAATTTGAAGCTCAAGACAATTCATGAGGTATGGTAGAAAGTTCTATCTCACCTGAGTGGTGTTGGGTGCTGGGAGTCTAACATAGACCTTGATCATCTTATGGATAGCTGCATTAGCTGTAGCAGAACCTTCCAGAGTTTTCAGCTCAGAAATGATGGAGAAGTTGAAAAAGCTATAAGTAAATTTAAGGGGACCATTTGCTACTATTATTGCATTGCCTACATGTAGTTCTGGGTCACAGTTCCAGGGCCAAAAGGAGAGATAGCAGAGGAGTGGGAGACCAGGCCATGGCTTCAGGGTGGACAAGAATTCTTGTAGTTGTTCAGAGGGGCGTAGGGATCTTGATCTCAATTCTAAGACAGACATGAGCACCATCAATGGTGACTTCAGGAGAGTGGGGGACCTGATTGCAGTCCCAGGGTCAGGGGGAGTGCTAGCCCTGGTGGCTACATGGGAACAAGGTTCCTGGTAAAGATCAGTTTACAGACCAGGAGAACAGTAACCACACCTCTCCTTTGATTGTATCACCTTTGAAACATTCAAATCCTACAGAACCTAGCTCTAAAAACAGCAACAAGAAAGGCCTGAAGTTTGGAACAGTGTCCCTGGAATCCCAAGAGCAGACCCTAATTTGAACACAAAGTTAAAAGTTAATAGTCTGAAAAAAAATGAGCAAACAACAAGAAAGAACCTGACCATCACAAGTTATTAGGATGACAGGGAAGATCAAGACAGAAACCAAGAAGGCAGTGATGTCAAATTAGCTACAAAGTCTCAAAGAAAAATGTGAACTGGATACAAACCTGACAAAATTCCCAGAATAGCTTAAAAAGGATTTTAAGGATAAATAAGAGTGGTAGAGAAAAAAAAAACAACTTAGGAAACTAAATGTGAGTGATCTGAACTATGGTCTTTATACAAGATAGGCTTCTGATCCTTTTGGATTACAGTCTTCCCTTGGGACCAGAAGTGAAACTTCCCCTTAGGTCTTCCTTTCCCTTTTGATTGAAAGTGCTCCTCTCTGCCCTTGAACTCAGATCCAGAAGTAGGTATAGGCAATAGAGTTGGCAAGAATCTTACCAGCTATGACTAAGAGAGAGACAAAACCCCACCCGTGATTGTCACAGGAAAATCTATTTCATTTACCTTGATAAACCTAGACAATGGAGGCATCCTTGAACTCCTGAGGGATAACCTCCTTTTGCCATATAACCCAGAAAATCTCAATCAGTTTTTTTACAGGCAATGGACCCTCCACCTTGTAAATCTCAGCTAGAACAGAATCAACATCAGGTGATTTGCCATAGGTGAGTAATCTAATGACATTCAAAATTTCTTTTTCAGTTGGAAATTTGGCTAGAGAGGATTGACTTCAATCTGAGACAAATAGACAATAGTTTCAGCATTGATTAATGATGGTTTGTTCAGAACACTACAGAAGTATTCAGCCCATCTCTCCAGGACCATGTTCTTATCACTAATCAATGTGGCTCCAATAGCACTGAGTAGTTGAGATGTAACACAGATCTTTAGCACATAAACAATAGTTTTCTTGCCTTCGGGCTGCCTCTTTGGTTGAATGTAAATATTTAGCTTAAAGAGGATAAGTCTATGATCAGTCCAGCACTCTGATTACACATTGCCTTCCTCACTCTCACATCCTGTCTATCTAGTCTCCTAACAATCACATAGTTGATTAAATGCCAATGTTTGCTGTGAGGATGCATCCATAAAGTTTTTTATTGCATTTAGGTAAACAAGACAGTGTTGGTGATGAGATGGTCATGAAATGCACAAGTCTTCACTAGTAAGTGACCATTGCTATTGTTGTTTCCAACTCCATTCCTCCCAAGGACTCCCTGCCATATGTCTGGTAGTCTGTGCCTACTCTAGCATGAGAGTCACCTAGATTATAAACTTGTACTCTTTTGGCACATCGATGATGAAGGTCTGCAGGTCTTCATAATTTTTTCTTTGACTTCCTCAAATTTGTTATGGTGGGAGCATAGACATTGATGATACAGTTGTAGCATTTCCTGCAAATGACAATCACATTTTCATGAGCCTCTCACTCACTATTTTTGGTCAGTATATAAGCCTGTTCACTAAATTAGTTTTGATTACAAAACTTACACCAGGTGTGAGTGTTCCACAGAATCTGCTTCAGCTGCTTTCACAAACTTTGGAACAAATTGTTCTCATCCAGCCATTTCACTGGGGAAGTTCTCACATTCTTTGGATAGACACCCTCCTAATTCACCAATACCCCTCATTTACCCTCAATCTGGTTTAGCCCCTCTGCCAAAATGGTTTAATAGGATGTGGCTGCATGGCATACTAATGTTTCTTGGAGCCACAGGTGAGAATTGGTTGAATCAAGTAGACTCCAAAAGTGGAAAGCAGCCCTGAAAAGGGCTCAGTAGCTCTCACACTAGAGGTACTAGTCTTCCCTGAATGCACACTGCAATGATATGATTCATATCAGTCAAATTTGCAGTATGCTGGTAAATTTTAACAATTAGCTCTCTGGGGGGAAAATGTGTGGTTGACACACTCTTAAGATGTGTGCTTAGGTACATTACATAAGGTACATTAAAATTTTATCCATCACTTTCTTGATTCAAGTGAACTAACAATATCTAAAGTGTAAATGTTTACACTGCAAATTTAGCAAGCGGGTCCCTTGTATCAGTTTGAACTAGCTGCAGCACATTCCTGGATATGGACCTAAAGACTTTAAAAAAATTCCTGTACCATTCACTTTACCTCTTAACACCAGTTATTTGATCAGAGACTGCACCCTGGATTGCCCCTGAAATAAAGCAAAAAGCAGGAGTTAGAGGTAAATCTGGTGTCAGGTTCAAAATGTGGGGAACCCTTCACAACCTGGCCCTTACCTATACTCCACTGTAACTGGATGTTATTTGACCTTCCATGGTCTGTGAGCCAGCCAAATTGTCTGGTTCTTCATTTAGAATGCTTCAGCTATTTTCTTTAAGTATTTGTACTGGCCATTGTACCTGTTTGGAATATGCTTCTTCTTCATCTCTACCCATCAGGTTCCTCTCTACATTTAAGACCCAGCTCAAGCACCATCCTCAGTCTGAAAACTTTCCTAATTATTCCAAATGCTAGCGCCCTCCCTCTAAAACTAATTTGTATTTGAGAACTTTGAAATCATTGATATTCATCAATTTAAATTTATACTTCATAAATGTTTATGTACATTTATGTGTATGTTTGTAGATATGTGTATATGTGTATTCACTTATACCTATGTGTATGACACATACAGCTGGTGTATGTATAGTTGTAGTTTCTCTCATTAGAATATAACTTCTGTGAGAATAGAGAGTGATCCATTCTTTATATGTCACTTATGTTCTTAAAGCCAAGAAAAGTGCTTTGTCAGTATATTGTCTGATTGATTCTGCAGCATTGAGAGGGAATGAGAATGATGAAGGGGGAGGAAAAAAACTAAATAGGAGCAGTGAAGAAGGAAGTATAAGCTCCTATGACAACTGAATTCAATGTTAGAGCTCTTCTGTTTTCTATGCACGGTACAAAGCAGCAGTTTATATGCTTTAGTCAAGACAAGTTAACCAACTTTTTAATAATGTCACTTACCACACAGGACTTTTTAAAGGATCAAATGATCTAATGTTTGGAAAGTGCTATATGAATGTCAGACATGGTATTTGAGATAAATTACCATAGTTCTATGAATAAGTATTTCATAAAAATATAAATACATGTAATAATATGTTGATAACAAAAAAAAAGTAATTTTAGATAAGTACTAAGTTGTATCATCATTGAAAACACCAAGAAGAGGAGAAAACCAACCTTACCAAAAGATCAAACTTCATTAGACCTTCTAATTTATGAGATAGTCATTTTCAGAATTATTAACCTTAATAATGAAATGATATTTGGAATGTGCTTTATAATCCTTAATTCTTTCTGAGTAAATAAAAAAGGTGATTAAATTTGTTTAGAAATAACTTCTTTGATCAGCCAAAGGCAAACTCTCTGTCTATATAGATCTATCTCTCTATAAGAGAAAAAGAATGCTGTGTACTACTGTCAATACTGATAGTTTCATTACAAGTTGAAACATTGGCCTCTAGAGTTGGGATACAAGATCTCCAACCTTTTCACTTTTAGTGAAACTTGAGTCTAGTCATAAAAACAGATTTTCAATCCTGGAAGGAATTTAAAATATCACTTAATTGTATCCACTACTTTATGACTTGTGGGAATTGAACCACTAAGAGGAGAAATCAGATCATCGATTCTGTGCAGTGGTAGACAGCCCTTCATCTAGAGCACTGTGCTTTCTCCCTTGATGCTCCTTATTCTTTCCTAATATTAAAGTAAGCACCATACCAACAGAAGGAAAAAAAAAAACACTCAAAACTCTTCTTTCCAGTGGTCACCCGATCATTTAAAGTTCATTCAACAGGCAAAAGAAAATAACCTATATGCTATTTTTAAATTAATTTATTTATTTTTAGTTTTCAACATTCACTTTTACAAGATTTTGAGTTCTGAATTTTCTTCTAATGTCACCCCTAACAAAGATGGCATGCATTCTGAATACCCCTTCCCCTAAACAGACCTCCTTTCTATCCCCTCCTTCTCTTATGCCCTTCCCCTCATATTTTCCTATAGGGCAGGATAGCTTTCTATACCTCATTGCACATATATCTTATTTCCTTGTTGCATGTAAAAACAATTTTTAACATTTGTTTTTAAAATTTTGGGTTCCAAATTTTCACCTTTCTCCCCCCACCCACCCTCATTGAGAAGACAAGCAATTTGATACAGGTTATATGTGTGTAGTCATGCAAAACACTTCCATAGTAGTCATGTTGTGAAAAACTAAAAATATTTCCCATCATTCTATCCCACCCCCACGCCCTCCCCATTTATTCTATTCTCTCTTTTGACCCTGTCCATTTGCAGAAATGTATGCTTCTGATTGCCCCCTCCCCCAATCTGCCCTCCCTTCTATCATCCCTTATTCTCTTATCCCCTTCCCTCCCTATTTTCCTGTAGAGTAAGGTAGATTCCCATACCCAAATGAGCATGTGTGTTATTCCCTCCTTAAGCCAAATATGACGAGAATAAAATTTACTCATTCCCTCTTACCTTCCTCCACTTCCCCTTCACTGTAAAAGCCTTTTCTTGTCTGTTTTATGTGAGATGATTTACCCCATTCTACCTCTCGCTTTCTCCTCCCAGTATAATCCTCTCTCAACCCTTAATTTTATTTTTTACATATAACCTCTTCATCTTCAACTCACCCTGTGCCATCTATCTATCTATCTATCTATCTATCTATCTATCTATCTATCTATCTACCTATCTATCTATCTATCTATCTACATATGCTTTTTTCCCTTTCAACTACCCAAATACTGACAAAGGTCTCATGAGTTACAAATATTATCTTTCCATGTAGGAATGTAGACAGTTTAACTTTAATAACCCCCTTATGATTTCTCTTTCTGTTTACTTCTTCATGCTTTTCTTGAGTCTTGTATTTGAAAGTTAAATTTTCTATTCAGCTCTGGTCTTTTCATCAAGAATGCTTGAAAGTCCTCTATTTCACTGAATATCCATTTTCCCCCCTGAAAGATTACACTTAGTTTTGCTGGGTAGGTGATTCTTGGTTGTAATCCTACCTCCTTTGACGTCCAGAATATAATATTCCGAGCCCTACAATCCCTTAATGTAGAAGCTGCTAAATCTTGCATTACTGTGATTGTGTTTCCACAATACTTGGATTGCTTCTTTCTGTCTGCTTGCAATATTTCCTCCTTCACCTGGGAACTCTGGAATGTGGCTATAATATTCCTAGGAGTTTCCCTTTGGGGATTGCTTTTAGGAGGTGATCAGTGGATTTTTTCAGTTTCTATTTTAACCTCTGGTTCTAGAATATCAGGGCAGTTTTCCTTGATAATTTCTTGAAAGATGATATCTAGGCTCTTTTTTGATAATGGCTTTCAGATAATCCAATAATTTTTAAATAATCTCTCCTGGACCTATTTTCTAGGTCAGTTTTTTTCCCCCAATGAAATATTTCACATTGTCTTCTAATTTTTTCATTCTTTCGGTATTGTTTAACAATTTCTTGATCCCTCATAAAGTCACTAGCTTCCATTTGCTCCATTCTAATTTTTGAGGAAGTATTTTCTTCAGTGAGCTTTTTGACTTCCTTTTCTATTTGGACAATTTTACTTTTGAAGGCATTCTTCTCCTCATTGGCTTTTTGAACCTCTTTTGCCATTTGGGTTAGGCTATTTTTTAAAGTGTTATTTTCTTCATTTTTTTTGGGTCTTCTTTAGCAAGCTGTTGACTTGTTTTTCATGATTTTCTGGCATCAGTCTCATTTCTATTCTTCTACTTCTCTTACTTGCTTCTTAAAATCTTTTTTTTCATTTTTTATTAATTTTTTTTTAGCTCTTCTGTGGCCTAGGACTGATTCATGCTTTTCTTATAGGCTTTGCATGTAGGATCTTTGATTTTTTTGTTTTCTTCTGCTTGTATGTTTTGATCTTTTTTGTTACCAAAGAAAGATTATATGGTCTGACATTTTTGCACAATTTGCTCATGATCCCAGCCAATTACTTGAGTTTTAAACTCTTTGTTAAGGTAGGGGTCTGCTTCCATTGTGGAGAATGTACTATCCCAAGCTTTGGGGATTTTGTGAATCTGTTTTCATAGATATTTCTAAGTACCTGTAAATTTTCCATTCTTTCAAGGTGGTAGAATAAAGGTAAGGAGTTTACTCCTTTCCTGGCCTGTACTCTGGTCTATGAGTCACTACAAGCACTCTCCACTGCCACTACAAATTCCACCATGCCAGTGCTCCTCCTCACCCCAGAACCACCACTCAGGATTTCGACCCAGATCCCTGCACAGGCAAAGCAAGAGAACTCTGCCTCAGCACCTGGAAAGAGATCCCTTCAATTCTTCTCTGATCAGCTACTTGATTCTCCCTCAGTCTCTGGGCCAAGAGCTCTGGAAGTAGCCACCTTCCTGGAGCTGTGCCGGAACTGGGGCTTGGCCCAACCTTCTCTCTCATCATGGGCCTGCAGTCCTTTTCTACTCACCTTCTAAATTGTATTTGGGATTTGTGGGTTGAAAAGTCTGGAAGCCACCATAGCTCCCTGTGATTCATTCCCCTGAGGCCTGCTTCAGGTTTGCTGAAGCTTGGTCTTTGCCTGAACACCTATACTGAACTTGGCTCCTTTCCCAGACTAGTGTAATAGACCTTTCCAATCAACCATCTAGGTTGTCTTGGACTGGAAATTTGTTTCATTTTTACTCTGTTTTTGTTTTTTTTTTTTTTGGCAATTGGAGTTAAGTGACTTGCCCTAGATCACACAGCTAGTAAGTGTGAAGTGTTTGGTTGGAGTCTGGATTTGAACTCAGATCTTCCTGACTTCAGGACCTGTGTTGTATCCACTGTGCCACCTAGCTGCCCCCATTCTTACTCTTCCTGGTTTCAGTTGCTCTAGAATTTGTTTACAGCCTTATTTTACAGGCATTTCAAGGGGTTTGGGGGAGAGCTGAAGCAAGTCACTACTTTTACTCTTCTATCTTGGCTCTGCCTCTACCTATTGGCTATTGATTAAACTATGTGAAAGTATCCTGCTGGCTCCATACTTTCTCAATACTACAAATTTCTTAAGACAGTGATGAACTTGTGATTTTCCAAAAAAAGACTACTACAGTGTAATTTTTGCCACTACCAATAATTAAAATTGATTGCATCATAGTAATAAGGCACTGCTTGTTATTAGCTAATCTGCTCATGTCCATTGAGGAGGATAAAACCTTTCCATTTTCTGTACTGTCTTCTAGAAGAAAATTTTAATTAGAAGAGACCATTTCCCCCCCTAGAGAACATTATCCATTAATAACAGGAGGAAATCATGGCCAAAGTGACCCTAAAATTTAAAAAAAAAGTGGATTTGAAGGCCTTACCATTGTTTATCAAATATATTATTAATAGAATAAATTAGAAGCACTCCTTTTAAAGTGTCATTAGTAGGGGCATCTAGGTGGCACAGTGGATAGAGGACCTGCCCTGGATTCAGAAGGACCTGAGTTCAAATCGACCTCAGACAGATAATACTAACAGCTGTGACCCTGGGCAAGTCACTCAACCCCATTATCTAGTTAAGAAAAAAAATATAAAGTGTCATTAGTGAATAAGTGTCATAATTACAAGGCAATATGGGACACTGCAAAGACATCAGTCAGTGTGTTAACTAGCCGATGGCCTGTCATAGTTTTTTTAAGCTTCTAAACAGGTTTAAATGCAAACCTCACTCATATATATATGTGTGTGTGTGTGTGTGTGTGTGTGTGTATGTATGTATATAGGTATATTTATATGTATAATATGTATATGTATACATGTGTATGTATGTATATTTAAAACTTCATTGCAATATATTTATAATAGTTAAGTAAAGATACAATAGTTTTCTGATATTATATTAAAAGTGTTCTATATCTCTAATAGGGACAATTATTAAATAATGGGTTGCTTTCAAGTTTGATGTGGTTGAGATGAATTTATTTTAATACAAGTAATATGGTAGAAGGTATTGATCTCTGTTTCTCTGCTTTTTCCTGATACATTTGAGTATGTAAGTATTTGAGGAAAAATAAAACATCTGACAGAATGGAAATGGGTGTGCATGTTGCCTGATGGAGATGAGGGAAAATAAAAATACAAACAGTTAGAGATGGGGAATAGAATCTAGAAAAAGACATCCAAGGAGGGAAAGAGGACTAGATACTTTGCCCTTCTCTTGCATGCCTTGTCATGAAAAGGCTAGAGAACTTCAGAGACTCCCTTTCCTTTATTTTACTTGAGAAATATCATGGAATACTGTGCTTGAGGGAAATAAAAAGAGGAGCAAGAAACTCTTTGCTTTTAAAGGAAAGAGAATAACTTGGCAAAGAAAATGTTTGTGAGAAGACCAATACCAAAGGAGTGCTCATATTTAGCATTGTAAAGAATGCTTCTTTTGAGTCTTGTGTTTGGAAGTCAAATTTTCTATTCAGCTGTCATCTTTTGATCAAAATTGCTTGAAAGTCTTCTATTTTATCTAATATCCATTGTTTCCTCTGAAGGATTATGCTCAGTTTTCCTAGGTAGGTGATTCTTGGTTGTAATCCTAGCTCCTTTACTTTCTTGAATATCATATGCCAAGCCCACTGATCTTTTGAGGAAGAAGCTGCTGCATGTTGCATTACCCAGACTGTGGTTCCATAATATTTGACTTGTTTCTTCCTAGCTGCTTGAAATATTTTCTCCTTGACCTGAGAGGTATGGAATTTGGCTATAATATTCCTGGTAATTTTCATTTTGGAATCTCTTTCAGGAGGTGATTGGTACATTCTTTCCATCTCTATTTTGCCTTCTGGTTCTTGAATAGAAGGGCAGTTTTCCTCAATAATTTCTTGAAAAATGATGTCTAGGTTTTTGTTTTTTATCATGGCTTTTAAGTATTTCATTAATATTTGCTTATCTCTCCTGGATCAGTTTTGAAGGTCAATTGTTTTTCTAATAAGATATTTCAAGTTGACTTTTTTTTTATTCCTGTGCTTTTGTTTTATTGTTTCTTGATATCTCATAGAGTCATTATCTTCCACTTTTTATTGCCTCTTTTATGTGAAGTAACTTACCCCCTTCTACCTCTCCCTTGATACTTCTCCCAGTACATTCCTTTTTTACCCCTTAATTTTAATTTTATTTTTTGAATTTATTTTTTTTAGATATCATTTCTTCATATTCAACTCACCCCTGTTCCCTCTGTCTATATATACTCCTTCTAACTACCCTAATAATGAGAAAGGTCTTATGAGTTAAAAATTTCACCACATGTAGGAATGTAAAAGTTTAAACTCCTTATGACATCACTTTTCTGTTTATCTTTTTATGCTTCTCTTGAGTCTTGCATTTGAAAGTCAAATTTTCTATTCACCTCTGGTCTTTTTATCAATAATATTTGAAAGTCCTCTATCTCCCCTTAAGGATTATACTCAATTTTTCTGGGTAGGTGATTCTTGGTTTTAATCCTAGCTCCTTTGCCTTACAGAATTTCATATTCTAATATGTCTGATCATTTATTGCAGGAGCTGCTAAATCTTGTGTTATCCTGACTGTGATTCCATGATACTTATTTATTTTCTTTCTGGCTGCTTGTAATATGTTCTCCTTGACCTGGGAACTCTGGAATTTGGCTATAATATTCCTGGAAGTTTTTATTTTGGGATCTCTTTCAGGAAGTGATTAGTGCATTCTTTCAAATTCTATTTTTACTCTCTGGTTCTAGAATATCAAGGCAGTTTTCTTGATAACCTTCTTCAAAGATAATATCTAGGCTCTTTTCTTTTTTGATCATTACTTTCAGGTAGCCCAATAATTCTTAAATTCTCTCTCCTGGACCTATTTTCCAGGTCAGTTGTTTTTCTAATGAGATATTTCACATTGTCTTAATTTTCTTTTTCAATCTTTTGATTTTGTTTTATTGTTTCTTGATTTCTCCTCATCATTATCTTCCATTTGCTTCATTCTAATTTTTAAGGAGTTATTTTCTTCAATGAGCTTTGGGACTTCCTCTTCCATTTTGCCAATTCTGTTTTTTAAAGCATTCTTCTCTTCATTGGCTTTTTGGACTTCTTTTACCATTTGGCCTAGTCTATTTTTTGAGATGTTATTTTCTTCAGTATTTTTTTTTTGTGTGTGTGTCTCCTTTGCCAAGTTGTTGACTTGTTTTTCATGATTTTCTTGTATCACTATCATTTCTCTTCCCAATGTTTTCATCTGCCTCTCTTATTTGATTTTCAAAATTCTTTTTGAGCTCTTCCATGGCCTGAGACAAATTCATATTTTTCTTGGGTGCTTTGGATGCAGGAGCTTTTATTTTTTTATCTTCGGAGTGTGTGTTTTGATCTTTCCTGCCATCATAGTAACTTTCTATGAGTTTTTTTTGCAATGTTTGCTTGTTTTATCAGCCTATTACTTCATTTTTAACTCTTTGTTAAAATAGGTCTCTGCTTCAAGAGTGGAGGGCACATTGTCTCAAGCATGAGGGGTTTTGTGCAACTGTTTTCAGGGACACTTCTAGGAAACTGTAAATTTTCAGTCCTTCCAAGGTGGTGTAATCAAAGGCGAGGTATTTGTTCCTTTCCTGATCTGTGCTCTGGTCTATAAGTGACTACAAACACTCTTTTCTGCCTTGAAATTGTGAAGAGGATTCTCTTTACACTGCCACCACAAGCTCCACCATGACAGCCCTCCTCCTCACCCCAGGACCACCACCCAGGCTTCCCACCCAGATCCAAATATGGGAAAGAGAATCCTGCCTCAGCACCTTCAAAGAGATCCCTGCAATCCTCATCTGATCAGCCACTTGATCCCCCCTATGTCTGTGGGCTGAGAGCTCTGGAAGCAGCTGCCACACGGGCTGCTCCAGGATTCTCTCACTCTGACGTAATGGACCCTTCCTACTAACCTTCTAAGTTGTCTTTGGCATTTGTGGGTTGAGAAGTCTGGAAACTGCCACAGCTGTCCTTGATTCAGTCACCTGAGACCTGCTCCTGGTTTGCTGAGGCTAGATATTTGCCTGGCACAACATATCTTTCCAATCAACCATCCAGGTTGTCTTGGGCTGGAAATTTGTTTCCTTCTGTCTTTTTGTAGGTTCTGTTGCTCTAGAGTTTGTTTAGAGCCATATTTTACAGGTATTTGGAGGGGTTTGGGGGAGAGCTGAAGCAAGTCACTGCTTTTACTCTGTCATCTTGGCTCTGCCCCAAAAGGAGCATTTTTAATTGATTACACCATACCAATCTCATAATCTTTAAACCAAATGAAATGTAAAAATCTTGAAATGTAGAGACTTGGTAGATATAATCAAAATTATATGAGGAGTGGGAAAACCTTATTCTCATTATTCTGATTTATACTACTGAAGATGCTTTTGATGAGGCTACAGAGAATGAGCTGTCAACTGAAACCTTTTATTTATTTAAAAAGAAAACCACCTTTAAAATATTCACCTCATAATATCCTAGAGACTATTAAATACAGAAGAATTATAGCAATGTAAGTAATCTTTACAGGACTGTTTATAACTGAACTCTTTTGAAAAAAGATGAGAATTAGATGAAAATAATAATTCAATAAGAATGTCATAGTCACATATACTTAAATTTATTAACTTTTCAAAGAACTATTGTTTATGTTAACTCATTATATAATCCTAAAAACTTTGTTTTCCACATAGAATAACCATTATTACCTTTATTGGTTGAAGAAAACAAAGCATAGTTTTTAAATAATTGGTCAAGTTAATACTTTCTGTTAGAGCCATAGAAGGAAGTAGAGCTATGACCTTCTAATTCCAAGGCCAATTCACTCTGCATAAATAAAGTTATCATCCTGAGTAAATTTATCCACATGTGAACTTCTTTAACATTTGAATTCTAAAAGAATTAGTTGAGTGTTCATGAAGAAAGCATTCATAACAATGGTGAATTTTATATGAATATTTTTCATTAACTTTACAAACCCTATTACATTCATAATTAATTTTTCATTTTCTCTTTATAAAGGATAACCTTCTAATAGGGCAATTAGTGAATTTCTTAATAAGTAGAAACATCTCCTTATTTGTGTGCTGCTTGTTATTTTTAGCAATCAAGGAAGCCTGAACTGTTTTTGGTGCCATCAGGAGGAGTACAAAATTAGGTCACAAAGTGAGATGCAGAATGGATTTGCCAAAGAATTGTCTTCATAAGACAATGAAGTTCTGGCTGCCAGCACATTTTAGAAGGGCAAGGTTTGGATATTTGGGACAATGCATCATTCCATTTAAGGTCTTTTACCTATTCAGTAAGATTAGTTCTGACTACATTCATCTTTTAGGGATCAAATTTCTGAAGCATATACATTGATTTCTATCCAATTAATGATGTTTTAACGTGATTGTCTCAATGTAGTCCCATTTTTAATGCCAGAGTAGACTTGCTTGAGGCACTCACATTTAATAATTTACAAACTGTGATGTCAATATCAGTAACTAGTTTAAAAGTATTACTCTCCAATCAACATAATTCAGTTCCTTACCAACAATTTGGCTTTTTGGGCTAGCACTAATTCTCATGATGTGAAGAAAAGTAAGAGATTTGCATTTCTCATTCACCATACTAACATTCTACTTTCTGAAAGAAAAAAAAATGCATTATTTTCTTGTCCATAAAAAATTTCCCTCTAGTATATTAGAATGTCAAAACCAAACAGATCACTGACACAATATTCATAGTGATTAATGAGTATCATTGGGGAAGACTTACTCTGTGTCAAGTGGAAGGAATGCATGAGAGGAGATCCATTGCCTTACATTAATGTACCTTTGAAAAATATTTATTTATTTAGACTTTCATATTTGAAATTACACTTTAAGTTTTAAAATCATTTTTATTGGTTTACACTTTGTTTATTGTGTAGCAGGATATCATAGAAGATAGAGGTCTGGCTTTGGAATCTGGGTTTAATTTATGACTCACTCCATACTAGCTGTTTGAGCATTGGAAAATCATGTAGCCTATCAGTGCTATCATAAATCCTTTAAGATTATATTTATTTGATGTTGTTTTATATCAGTGGGAGGAGTTTCCTAATTCAAAATTCCCTACCTAGTGAAATCATGGGTCTTCTCTATTCTGTGCCCCATTCCTTTGATTCAAATGAAAGGATAATATCAAAGACACAATAACACAACAAAATAATGCTAACTTATTTATTGAGGACCTACCATGCTCAGGATTGGAGGAATATAAGGTAACTTGGGTCCTACCATCAAGAAGTTACAATCTAGTAAGAATATCACCTTTTAAAAAGAAGACATTTAAGGTTTTTTTTTTTTTAAGTATTTCATCCTTAAGAAACCTTAATGGAAGAACATGATACATATCTATTGGAAATGCATGTGCTATAGCTTTGATTGATCTGGAAGCAAGAGTGGTAGGGGACTTAAAGTAGATATTTTCATTTTTTAGTGATTATATTACTTCTGTATACTTTAATCTAGAGCTCATGTGAAAATTAGTATATGTCCCAACAAATCATGTATGACAAAAAGAAAATGCTCTTATAGAATCTACCTCAGCTTCAGAATAAGAAAAGTTTGTGCATAACTGACCACTTCGAAGTTGAGTGGTAGCTCTCCTGTCATTTTTTTTATTGACAAATGATATTTTTCAATATGAATTTTATGTTTTTCAAGAAAAAACACCTATATACTGTGAGTGGAATTGTATATGAATGGGTCCAAACATACTTTTGAACTATGCCAGAAAACTGACTAAATTGATCATATCCTTTGAAACAATAATACTATTTTTTATTATATGTAACAAAGTCCAAGTTAAAAGGAGTAGAAATGTATATGTACATGCATTCATACTAGTATTTTTGTGGTAGATGAAATGCATAGAAACTAATTGGGTTCTCAACATTGTTAGAATGGATGAATAAATTATGATGTATGAACATAATGGATTATGACTGCAATCTAAGAAAGGATAATATGAGTAATTTAGAGAAAATTAGGATTTTATTTAAGTAAAAAATATTAGAGTCAAAAAAAGTAGAAAAAATATGCAGATTAACAATGATAATGTAAAGGAAAAGAACATTCAAAGGTATCAAGATGAAGATGAATGTATACACACATATGTATACACACATATATTATACACACAAATGCATTTATATGTATATTCCTACCAATGAGTTTAAATTAATTATAACCTGAGGGAGACATGCTAGATAATTAAATTCAATGCAATAAGTACATATTAAACACTGATTAGATAATAAAACACTATACTAGGAATTAGAAACACAAAGACAAAAAGGAGTGGGATAGAAGTGCTTCGAGGAGCTTATATTCTACTAAACAGGAGGCCAAGTGAAAAGGATCCAAAGGTTTTATGCTCAATGGTGAAATAGATATCGATATTAATATGAATAAGGATAGGAACTGGATTTGTGGCTTCATTGTTATAAGGAGTTTAGCCTGAACCAGATTGAAATGTAATTGAAAAACATTTAATAAAATAAATAAAAATACAATACAATGGAAACAATGTTAATTTGTGGTTTTCTCAGTCAACACGGGCCCACAGAAATCCATTTTTGTTTCAGTTTGACAGCATTGGCAATATATAAGGATCTCTTGGTACCACATATAACTTAGACAATCACATGCTGTCTGTGTTCTATTGCATTTTTATTTTATTAAATGTTTTACAATTTCAATCTGGTTCAGGCCCTACTCAGGAGTGGTGCAGGTGTTTCACACCTTTGGTCTAGAGCATTGAGAAGTTAATCAAATTGCCCGTTGTCATGGAGCCAAAGGTAGGTCTTGCACTTAGGTTTACCTGACTCAGAGACCTACATTCTACTATACCACAATACCACTATCACTTTAAATGTGAGTCAATAATAGGACATGTTAGATTATAAAAGAAAACAAAACAAAATCCTAATTATGCCAAATTAGTTGAAACAGTTGACACAAAGGAATTTTATGACTAGTTCTGGGTATCATGCTTTAGAAAGGACATTTAACTAGAGTACATTGGATTCAAATGAAGGAACAGAGAATGTTTGTCCTGTAGAAAAGAAGAAAATTATGGAGGAACATAATAATTGCTGCCACATATTTGAAGGGCAATTGCAAAGAAAAATACTTTAACCTGCAAACTTGGACCAACAGATAAAAGCTGCAGTCAGAGAGAATTAGGCTTGTTGTAAGGGGGGGAAATTGCTACTGTAAACAGCTAAAGCATCCCTGGAGTAGAAAGGGTTGTCTCAGTTGGTAATGAGACCTTTTATAAAGAATGTTATGTAGAGGTGGATTTTCACCTGCAAGGTGTAAAAATGTTTAGAGAATACTTCTATTCAGGAATCATTCAGACTAGGCGACATTTTATGACAACTCTTGAGATTGTGAAATATAAATACTGTATGATTTGAGGCAACCACCTCATACAGTAAATTGAGGGGAAGTTTATCTGCACTGGTAAAAAAGAAATTTTCCCAACCCAAGTTCTCAAATACCTGAAGTCAAATGCCTGGTACCAAAAATAAATGAAGATAGACAGATAGATAGACAGACTGAAAGAGAGAGAGAGAGACAGAGAGAGAGAGAGAGAGAGAGAGAGAGAGAGAGAGAGAGAGAGAGAGGTAGATAGATTAATGAATGAATAGCTAAATGGATAAACTAATAAATCCCCATAAAACAAATAAACATATAAACAAATTAGTTTTCTAAGTTAGTGCATGAATAGATACATGAATGAACAAAAAACAAAAAATTTTGTGAGCTATCAGCTTTTGTTAAAGAAATCTAAGGATAAATAAAGTAACTTTTATCTGACCTAACTTATTTTCTAACTTTCTCCCCTTTTCCTTTTGAGAATTTTGCCATCACTCCTCCCTACTCCATCTTTCTCCATTTCTCTCTCCACACTTTCACAAAAATTATTAACAGATAATCTTAGAATTGGCAGTGATGGATTGAAAACCTCATCTTATATGAGTATTTGATTTTAAGATGATTTTTTAAGTTTTTAGAATTTCAAGCTGAGGTCCAGAGAAGTGAAATTACTTGTCTAAGATTTTGCAGCTGATTATTTTGGAATAGAAGACAGTATTTTCTGATCAATTTTCAATAACTGACTCTCAAAAAAATGTATGCAAGACACACTTTTAAGTTTAATATTAATTATTGGTATTTTCTCCAATAATTTATTAAAAACACTGTACACAATTAAAACAACAACAAAACAGGGCCTAAATTGTAGTATTTATAGACATGCAAGTTTTAAATGTTCAGTATGGAAATTTAATAATCATCTTTTATGAGCTGGTTTAAGCAGGCTCCAGCATATACCTAACTAGAACACAAGTCTTTTAATAATTCATTGATTATCTGCACCCCACCCCCATTATGTTGAAACAACTTTCCAGACAAACTTTACCACTTAATCACTGATTCATATTCATTTGGATTTTACCTCAGGTTTCAAGATGGAGACACTACACATAGCAGTATGTCCCTCACTCAGCACATCTCTTTACATTTGTAAAATGTATGGATTATTAAGTGGTAATAGAATAATCAGATATATCCTCTTACCCTAGGAAAGGTTAAGATGGGTAATGTGAATATTTTTAAATGGCTTGAAAAATTAGTTGGGAAAAAAAAAACACATAAAGAAAAATCTGATGGCTGTATCTCACTTCTATCACAGGGACAAGTTAATATTAGCTTTTTTATTAGGAAAAATGGAAATTTTACTGAGTTGAGTTGAAATGTGGTATATATACTTTTGGATTATTTTCTGACTATATACTTATTTATAGAGATCTTTTTTAAAGTAGTTGTTCAGGCTGTAGACTAGCAACACAGCTATTCATGTGCTTATTACTTATTTGTTAGTTGTTTTGTGAGAATGGCTTACTTCTTGTAGTTAATATGCTGGCTTTCTGAGCTTACTTCCAAGTACAATTTGCAGAAAGTAAGATTTCCCAAAAAAGAAAAATACATAATTATTCATTCTTAATTTGTAAAGCAATTTTGGAAATGAGAGTAAAGGGTGGAAATAAATGCAGCTATCTCTTCTGGAGTGCTACTGACTTTCTAAATTGGCAATCTTTAAGTCTGGGGTAAGATGGAAGTGGAAATGTATTTGTATTCTCATAAAGTAATAAATGATCTGTCATTATTAATAACCACAGGAAAGGGTTGGCAGCTCAAGCAGAATAACTAAGAAAAGACCATGACAGCCTGCCACTACCTAATGAAGCCAAGAGATTAAAGCTATTCAATCATAGCATTTTATCAGTACACCTGGATTCTCTTTATTAAAATGGCATTTATCTAATGATGCATTGCAAGATATTACCAGAAATTGGAGATGATTTTGCTGATGGAAAGAGTATTGTAAAGAGACTCAGGCAGAATATTTCTATGTTGTATTAAAATTAAAATAACCTATTGATCTTTAAAAGAAAATTGTTGGTTTCACATTCTCAATATTTCCCTTAAGTTTAGTTAAATGAAAACCATTGGTAATTATTAGAATTTAAAATATTTAATGCAGAAAACTTTTTCTCTAAGTTAAATCAGTATTTTTCCTGAAATGTATGAGCCACATACCTTGACCTTGCCAAAAAAAGAAAGAAGTTGATGATTTGACAAAATCACAATGTCTGATTGTAATCAATTGTAAGCTTTACTCATTCATTGTATTGATTTGAGCCTGATGAAAATAATTCATTATTGTTATTGTATTGTTCCTTTTTAGCTAATTGGATACATATATGTATACCAATACACACACACACACACACACACACACACACACACACACACACATATATATGTATATATATATATACATATATTTTTATATTTACATAAATATACACAGGTGTGCATATAAAAATCAGTCAATGTACTTAAAATATCAATAAGAATATACTTCTATCCTTCTGAATGTTTTGTAGCTACTCTTTTCTACTGATAAATATTGTTGCTTTTAAACTAATACCAAAGAATTTTGATGATTATTGCCATGTTGTATATTTTGTGATATACTATTCAATCCTCTTTTCCAATTTTTCCCATTACTTTTCTTGATATCCTGGGCCTTTGTTACACCATTTGAATTTTGTTACATTTTTCCTAGTTCTATAATGTGATTTCCTCACAGGTTAGTTGATATGGCATTGACTAAGTAAATGAATTTAGGAGGTATTGTCATATTTATTATATTTTCATGATCTATGCATGATAAATTGGTATTTCTCCATTCATTAAAGTTTGTCTTTATTTTCACAAAGAGGGTATGTAGTTTAATCTACACACTTCCTTTTTATATTTGTAAACATGTTAATATTGATTATGACAATGCTAGTTAGCATTTAAAATTTGCAGAGTACTTTACAAATATCTCATTTTATTTTCACAACTTGACTGGGAAGGAAATGCTATTATCCCAACTTTACGTAGACAATGAAACTGAGGCAGAGGTTAAATAACTTGCCAAACATAACAGAACTATTTGCAAGTGTCTGACACTGGATTCAAACTCAGGTCTTCTTGTAGCCTCACAAATACTTTATAATTTCTGTAGTTACTTTTAATGTAATTTCTCTCAACCTGTTTTTTTGAACAATTTAAAAATATTGGTGTTTTATATAGATTTATATCCAACAATTTTGCTGACATTGTTGTGACAATTAATTTTAGTTGATTCCTTTGGTTTCTCTAGAGATATGATATGAAAAAGTCATCTTTGCCTATATTCATCCAATTGATTCCTTTGTCTTTTCTTTAGGTTACAGTTAACATTTTAACATTATGTTTAATATTAGAGAGGATAATTGCTTTAACCTGATCTTAATTGAAAGGGCTCTAGGCTTCTTTTTTTATGTATAATGTTGACTATTCAGTTTAGATACATACTACTTAGTATATTGAAGAAGGAGCCATTTATCTCAACATTTTTGATTTTTGTTCTTGTTTTGTTTTGCAAAAGTTGGTGGTGGGATTTATCAAAACACGTAAAAAACTTTTTTTGATGCAAATTATTTGAATTTCCTACTTTCTTTTCAAATGAGGTTAGCTAAATGTTTACTTTTTGGTTTTTACTCCAAAAGAACCAATATTATTGTTAATATGAAATTTGTTTTTGCTTTCAATTTTATTAATCTCTATTTTGATTTTAATATTTTTTAAAATTTTGTTGCAGGACTTTTTTTGTTTTCTTAGAGTTTTTTTTTGGGGGGGTTTCTTGCCTTTATTGATCTGTTCTTTCACTTCTTTTGTGACAATGTTTAGAGACAAGCATTTACATCTAAGGACTGCTATAGCTTTATGCCATAGATTTCTCAATTTTTTTTCTCATTTTTTTTTGATGAAATGTTCTATTGCTTCTCTCATTTGTTCTTTGATCCACAAGTTATTCAAAATGAAATTATTTGGTCTTAAATTATTTTTTCAAGACCCTAGATTTCATTTTGCTTAATAAAGATTGTATTTATTTAGTTTTTACTTTCTGGAATTTTGGAGTTGTTTTTATATCTTAGTTAAGTCCACTTTTTTGTAAAGTGACATACATAGCTGAAGAATATGGAAATTGCTTCTTTATCCTATTTGCCATTTACCAGAAACACATAATGTCTAATTTTCTAAAGTTTTATTCTAGTTTTTATCTTGTTGATGACTACTACCTCATCTATCCAACCTTTCCTCTTAAGCCCCTGTCTCCCTTTTCATTTCTTTTTTTTTCAAGTTCAATGCATTTCTATGCCATTTTTTTTCAGTAATTGTTAGTGTTTAAGTTTGTATGTGATTATATTAATCGTTCTGTTGGCTAGTTCAGGGTAAAATTAAGTTTCCTAGTATTATTTCCCCTCTTCCTCTTCTTGTGTATTTGCATACTTTTCATGCCATTTACCACACTTAGTATTTGAGATAAGTTCCCTCTTTCTCCTCATGTTCTCTGAGGTATACTATTTTTCTCCTCCTATTTCCTTATACTCCGAAGACAATCAAAACAGAGCAAAAGGAGCACCAAGTCCTCTGCCAGACTTATTTAACATTCTCTATGATCCTTGGAGACTTTAAGCTTCTGATTCTTGATACTATTCCTATTAAAATGTAAACAATATATAGACCCTTCCAAATGATCCCATACACTTACTTTTCTGTTTGTCTTTATTCCACTGCTTTCATTTCAAAGTTTCTGATCAGTTCTGTCCTTTTTGTCTAGAAACATCAATAGTACTTCCTCAATTTCTTTAAGGGTTTATTTGTTTTTTTCCTGAGTAGTATTCTAGCTGCCAGGGCAGGTAGGTGGTGCAGTGGATAGAATGCCAGGCCTGGACTCAGAAAGGCCTGAGCTCAAATTTGGACACCTAGCAGCTGTGTGATCCTGGGCAAATCACTCAACACTATTTGCCTCAGTTTTCTCATTTATAAAATTAGTTGGAGAAGTAAATGGCAAACCATTCTAGTATCTTTGCCAAGAAAACCCCAAATGGGGTCACAAGGATTCAGAAACAGCTAGAGAGACTAAATAACAACAAAAATCTAAGTTTTTTAGATGGGTTATTCTTGATGATCAGTTTTTTTTTTGTCTTTTGTAATATCATATCAAAGTTCTTCTTTCCTTTACTGGGGTAGCTGCAGAGTTTGTGCATGATTCTGACTTGAATTCCTTGTCTTTTTAGTTGCGTATATATATATTTTTTTCAAATTGGTCTGGAAACTTTGAATTTCAGCTATGATTTTCACAGGCATTTTCATTTAGGTGTTCAATTAAGGAGTTTAAACACTGGAAGAGTTTTTCTGTTTTTACAGTAACCTCTTGGATTCATGAATCTGGGTAATTTTCATTTGTAATTTCTTGAAATATGGTATCTGAGCTCTGTATGTATGTGTGTGATTGTGATACTTAGATTAGTTCTCCTTTCTCTGTTAATTAGGTCAGTTATCTGTTAGTATATAATTTAATTATTTTCTATGTATCCTTTTTTTTTTTTGTATTTTGCTAGGCAATGGGGTTAAGTGACTTGCCCAGAGTCACACAGCTAGTGAGTGTTAAGTGTCTGAGGCCAGATTTGAACTCAGGTCCTCTTGACTCCAGGACCAGTGCTCTATTCATTGTGCCACCTAGCTGCCCCCTATGTATCCTTTTTCTTCTTAATCTATGACTTTGTCTTATAGAGTTTTATGGAATTATCTTGTTGTCTTATGGTTTTCTCTGACCTATTCTCCTGTTAAGGGAGTTCTGTCTCTTTAGAATTAATAATGTTCTTTGTCATTCTTTTTGAACTAGTTGATGTTTCCTTTAACATTTCATTCTTCATCTGGTTTCGTGCCTCCAAGCTATTCTTTTAGTCCATGTAGCCAGGACTCTGGGTCTTTAGTCTGGCTTGTGTAGTTACTCTTTTCTGCACCTCTTGTGCTTCTCTCAGCCCAGGTTACTTTTTGTACATTTCCTTCTATTCATATATTCAGGTTTATGTATTTGGTGGATATTCCAGATTTTGTTCCCTTCTATTCCCTTAAATGATATAGCAAATCTTGCCTTCATCCTTTATTCAGTGGCCAAAACTAGAGACCCTGTTTTCTGCAGGAATTATTTGGGTTTGGTTAAGTCTCCATGTAGCTTGATAAATTTTTGCATGGCTCCTTCTCAGTTTCCAAAAAAGGCAAAATTGTGGCACAGTTCCAAAAAGGTGGCTCTGTCTTTTACCATAAGCCTTATAGGCCCCACCCAGATTTTCTTGGTTGTACTGTTAGCTGACTGACAGATGATGCTTTGTTTCTTGGGTGCTGCTCTAGACTTCTTTCTTGTAGTGGCTGTGGTATGGATTACCTGGGCACTGGCACCAAAATGCCTAGCAGATGGCTGTGTGTTGGGCAAGTTTGATTGCTTGCTGGGTGCACTGATTGCTGTGTTTCATGATCCTGTGCTCTGTGATGTCTGATCTTGAGTACTATAACAGATGCAGGTGTTTTTAGTTGTTTAACTTTGTTTTTCTTTATCACTGCTCCACCTCATACATTTCAAAACTTCTTCTGGAGTATTTTTTTGGGAGCCTGGGGCTATCTTATCACAACTCTTACAATGTTTTGTTTTGTATTTTAAGACTAGGTTTCCTTGTCTCATCCTCATTCATAACGGAAGGAAAGTAGCCACTTACAGACCCAATCCCATTGTTGATCAGTTCAGTAGCTTTGTACATGTTCCACTTCTGAATAGAAATATGTATGTGCCACAGAGCCTGGATATCAATCTTCATATCAAAACTTCCTAACTAAAAGGTAGATATATAGGTCAGAGACTTTGCCTTTTGCACGTAGGAAGTAAAGGGCAAAAATGGACTTAATGCATATAGATGAAACATATCTAGATGGCTGATCTCTTTTAAAAAAGGGCTTAGTCCCCAGAGGTAGGCCTATTCTTACAGAGTGGAACATTCTGTTTGATCCAAGGTTCTGAGAACTGAGAGATTCCCTTTATGTAGGGCAATCACGTTCTTTGTCCCTAGTCTGGTAACAGAATATGTGAGTATCTTTATTTTTTAAAAGGGTTGAAGCTTAAGGCTCTGATCTCTGAGCTAAAAGTGAGATGACAGAGCCTACTCTTGATATTATAAGGATGAGAGAGTACCTAAATTAAAGATTCCAGCTACAGCCAGACATTCCAAAACTTTCCTGACTTGAGCATTGTCAAATAGTTGCCACATGAGGTTCACATGAACATGTGCCTATGACTGTGTCATGCTCACATGTCTAGCAGAAACTAAATAAATGACTGAGAGACATGGCACACTACATAAGACCAGTGGAGAGCAGTTGCAGCAGGAGCAATACAAGTTGTCACCAAAAGATGTCAAGTGCTCTGATACAATAGAGGCAAGAGTTGCTGTTCCATGCATGTGCTCTGATCACATCCACTATTTATATACATATATGTATATATATAATGTGTGTGTGTGTGTGTGTATACCATTCTATGCATGAACCATGGCCACATGTTTTTACATGTATGCCTTTCCATATTTTTATTAGAAAGGTCCACTATTCCAGATGACAGTGTGTGCCTTAGAGAGACAGTATGTCTTAGGTTAGGGAGGGAAATTTCACTACTACTTTATTAATATGATATTTCATTAAATGAAGGCATTTAATTATTGCCTGGACTCTTGCAGTACATTACTGTGTTCATTGAAATACTGATAATTAATTAAATGAATAATAGAAGGAAACACATTGATGAAGAGAGTTGAGCTATGGCTTTGAATTGATATGGAACAAAGAGTACCTTGGACTTAGAATAATTAGTCTAGTTGGGGGTCCAGATGTGAATTATGTATGGAGTGGCTTTCTCTAGGTGACACATAGAAAAGAGCAATAGAAAATAGACCTTTGTGAAAAGCATTAAGGTGGATAAAGCATGGAATGAAAAAGGAAAAACCACTGAGCTCATAGTTGTCGTTTTACCCAACTGGATCTGCTTTCTGGCTTTCTACAACATTCCTCAGTTACAGTCTTACCCTCAAAATTCTCTTGCTGCTTTCTCCAATCTGAAACATTCATTTACCCTTGTGACTTTATCATTCAGAAATATTCATCTGCTGTAGTGTCCCCCTTCTCCCAGTGTCCCTATTTTGGTGAATTTCCCAGGACAACTTATCTTCATTCCCCTCCTGGCTGTGTATTTGACTTTATGGATTTAAAACCCTGCCTCCTCTGCAGTCTTCTTTTGGAAATTCCCTCAATGCCGGGGACATCCTGATCCTTTAATATCTACTCACCCTTCAGTTTCCTCACAATGAACCATCCATCTGCCATTGTGGACCCCTTCTCCCACTGGTGAGGTCCTTTCCATGCCTCCATTTTGGGTAGGGGCCCAGACTGCTCAATCTGTATTCCTTCCCTGGCTGTGTTTCTGATTTTCTATACTTCAACACCTTGTGGGTACCCACATTTCTTTGCTATTCAGCAACCTGTTGTATGTTATCATCCTTCACTGGACTGTAAATTCCTTAAATTCAGAGGTTTGGTTTATTTTTGCTAGTATTTGTATCTCCAGCACTTAGAATAGTGCCTAGCACATAGTCAGCACTTAAACACTTGCTTTCTTGCCCTCATCTTGCATTAAGAAGCTACTAAGAGAGACATAGGTTTTAGGAATAATACAGAGATACTTTAGTCCTGTTGTATTTTCCCATGGTCTGTTTATACCAGTAATATTTCATTCATTTCTGAGTACAATTTAGAGGGGTATTAATGAGCTGTTAAATGATTAGGGGAGAAGAGGAAGTAGCAACATGATAAGTTACAAGTACTTCAGACCTCTTGTAACCACTGCAAAAGTGTGTAGAAATGCATCACTGTGCAAAAAAAAAATAAATAAAAGGAAAACAATCAGTACTATACTCTTTGGAAGACATCAAAGGCACTTGGAGGCCTGCAATGACCCTAGGATGTACTAGCTAGGATAGATCAAGGGCAGAGTACAAAGAATGAAGCATAGACAGACTGTGAATGTTTCAAATTAGTACACCATCCCCTACCTGAATTTTGCAGTGCTCAAGCACAGTTCAAGCCCTCCCCAAAGCCTGTAGAATCTCACCCAGAGAAAGCAAACACTGGATGATAAGGGTGATGTCTTAGTAATACCCTAAAAGCCCTAGCGCATTGTGGGAAAAAAAGTTTTAGAAGAAATTGATCCTCGAAGGGGCTCTGATCAGTGGCCCTGCCCTGGAAGTAGGATCAATAAAGGCAGTGAAAAGGCTCCAAGAGAGTGGTAGCATATAGAGCACAGTTGAAAAAGGCTTTGGCAAAATTTGACCAAATAGGAACCCTTTTCTGTCTTACACAGGTAAACCACCATTATTTTACTTTTTAATAAAAACTCCATTATTTTTGTTAAAAAAGTTGCTAGTTTTGCACTGTAATATATTTGCTTAAATGCAAATAGATACAAATCAAGTCTGATTGGTTGCAATGGTGTTTCTTATGAAGTATAATATAAATCCCCAAAGACTTGTCTGCGATTACATGGCTACTTTATAATTATACTCTAACGTTTTATATTTTCCTTATTTCTTGGATCAGTCACTGGGAATAAATGCCAATTACATTCAATAAAGGTTTAGCATTATTGTTTCAGTCTTTTAAAATGCAATAGCCTGAAAAGAGTTCATGTATAACCTCAATACTTGGCAATATATTCAGTATCCAGCAATAAATCCAGGCATTTATCCATTATCACCTTTATACATTTAAAGAGTCAATTACTTAAAACATTGTCCATTCTTTTGATTTCTTTTTTTCTGCCTTTCAGACCCACCACAACAACTAATGTATGTTCAATAGATGTGATTGACTGCCTCTCTGACTCCCTGCCTGTCTGAATGACAATTGAGTACTTATGCAATGGGCAGCATCTGAACCCAAATATTACTAATTGAAATGTAGGACCTTTTTCCTGAAAAATTATTCAAGTATCAAATGACAAAAATCCAAATTTAATTCCACAAGTATCTGGAAAATGAAGCTCTACATTCTTAAAAACAAGCAAAGAAACAAAAAACCTCAATTCTGTTTTCTTTGATTGAACATTTTAAATTCCATTTGAGGCATGATGCTTCTGAATTTACAGTATCTAGCAACATTTTGAATGAGTTAAAAATCCAACAGTCAAGCAATCTATTTGTTTGTTGTTGTTGTTGTTTTTGGCTAGACAATGGGGTTAAGTGACTTGCCCGGGGTCACATAGCTAGTAAGTGTCAAGTGTCTGAGGCCGGATTTGAACTCCGGTCTTCCTGACTCCAAGGCTGGTGCTGTACCACTGCGCTACCCGGCTGCCCCACGGTCAAGCAGTCTAATCTATTTCAATTCCACCTGCACATGAAAAATGTATATAGTGTTCACCTTCTTATCTTCTTTCTTTTGTCAAAACCTTCTAAAAGAGCACCATTTTTCACTTTTAACCAAAAATGTACTATTTAGGAATTATTGAGGACCTATAGTTCATATGGGAATAAAATGACTGGTGAGTTTAGTTAGTTAGTTACTTGAAGCATTGATATCCAATGGACAAAAAGTGGTTACTTTCACCTTTGTCATGGTGTAATTCAGCATTGTTTATATACTCACAGACAAATGAGGACTCACCTCTATTTTCTAAACACATTTTGTTTTCACCATATATGTTTCATTGATTAGACATAGAGATGTAAAAAAAATAAAGAATAATATTGAAAATGGAAAAATCCAGAACAGTTTGGTGTGCTTCTATTTCCAATATGTTGGCTACAGAGATACAAGATAAGGGAGCAAATAATTCTGATGATTACATCTTTCTTAAATCACCTAAACACTAAGATAATTCTTTTACCCTTTTGATGTTAGGCTAATCTCAGTGGAATGGCATTGGATCACAATGAGATCTCCAAACAGATCAGTTTAACAATCCATATAGGAAAAACCAAATCAATCATTCATCCCAGCAAGATATTAATAAACATTTATTAAGCAAATACTATTTGCCAGTCAATACCTCCCACTGGCTCTACACAAGCTTTCGTTGCTCAAAGAATGTGAAAGTGAATCTTATGTTCAAAATTTTTGTCAATAGCATGTATTAACCTACAGAAAAAAAAAAAAAAACTTGATAGAGATTGGAAGGTGAAGCAATATGGAAAAGGCATAGCTAATATCCTGTTTTAGGAAAAGGGGCTAAAAGGATCTTGATGGGCTAGAAAGACAATCCAGTCTAAATGTATAATGAGAATAAATATAAATTTACAACTTATAAGTACTGGTTGGAGGAATCATTGTTTAACAAAAGTCAGTGTGAAAAGTGATAAAGTAGATGACATATTCAACATTAGGAAGTATGATTTGGTAAGTGATCTTAAATGAGATCTCAAGCTACATGAAAAGTATAAAAAAAAAGAAAAAAGGAAGAGAGTAGATTCGACAGCTACCAGAAGGTGAATTTGGATTTAATTTTTGGCAAAATTACAGAATATATTTTAAAAGATACCTTGTAAATATTTAGAAAACTACAGTTATTAATAGATTGTATGGCTCCTTCATTATCTGCCCCTTAACCCACTAGGCCTCCTTGGCTCCACCAGCTTGACTGCTGGTGTCCCCAGTGATCTGGAACCATAAGTAGCAGAGCTCTGATAGAGAGATATTTGAAATTGATGTTGAAATTGCAAAATACTCTGTAATTATCAAGACTATGTTGGAAGATCTGCAAATTGATGATGAAGATGATGACCATCCAGTTCCTCTACCAAATGCTAATGCAGTGATGTTAGAAAAGGTAATTCATTGTTGCACTCACCACAAGGATTTTCCTCCTGTTCCTGAGGATGATAAGAGCAAAGAGAAGCAAACAAATGGGGCCCAAAAACTCCTGAAAGTTGACCAAGGAACCCTTTTTGAACTTATTCTGGCTGCAAACTATTTAGACATTAAAGGTTTGCCTGATGTCATATGTAAGACTACTGCAAATGTGATCAAGGGAAAAGCTCCAGAAGAAATTCACAAAACATTCAATATCAAGAATGACTTTGCTGAAGAGGAAAAGGCCCAGATACACAAAGAGAACCAGTGGTGTGAAGAAAAAAGAAGTTTTGTACCTGTTGACAACTGTAACACTGTAAAAATCATTCCAAAAAACTAGTTGCACTGCTCTGTTTATGTATTAATATAAACAAATACAGCAGCAAATCCATTGTATTAGCAGTATATCAATGATTTCCATTGCATGTATAGTGGTGGGTTTTTTGTTTGTTTATTTGTTTATTTATTTTTTGCTTTGACCTGCATAATACTGAAACAGTGTGGGTTCTGTATGGAAAGTCGCACTTTTGGCTTTCCTGTTCTTGTTTTATAAAGCAATTTCTCTAGTTATTGTCCAGCTTTAAACTTTAATTTTCTTGCTATCTGACTTGCCCTTTAAGGAGTGTTGATACTGTAAATAAAACCACTTGCAAAAGTTTTCCTCAATTAAAAAAAAAGAATGTGTGGTTCTAATGAAAATATTTCATGGCAGTTTAATTTCATATCCTTTTTGGATAATATTAGTAGAATTATAAATCAGGCAAATTCCATTTTACCATTTTACCAAATCTATTATTCTATTTTTGTGGATAAAATGAAAAAATGGGTACTGGTGGGATACATGTTGTAATGGTTTAATGACTAGTCAAAGACTGGTGATCAATGTATTAACGACAATTTGAAAAAGTTTTAATGGAATGACATGAAGGACTATAATTGGTCTTATTCTATTTGGTATTTATATTAGTCACATGGATGAAGGCATAGCTGGCATCGTTTTTAAATTCACATGTAACTTAAAGGCGAGAGAAATAGATATCACAATGAACAACCACATTAAAATCAAAAAGTTGTTGAAAAATTAAGGAGAGTTAAATCTAAAGAAATATGAATTTATTGGCAGTACCTTCTAGTCAACCCTAACTCATGTCTCACTGGGGCTGTGGAGTAGCATAAGGAAAATCTATATCTACCCAAGCATTTTGTATACCTCCGGCTCAAAAGCATGACACATGGACCTGCTGGGTTTGTATAGCCCAATGTTTGAACAGAAGAAAATAACACACACACATATGTATGTGTGTATATGTATGTATGTGTGTATGCCTATACACACATCTATCTATGCATCTATCTATGCATCTATCTATCTATCTATCTATCTATCTATCTATCTATCTATCTATCTATCTACCTGTCTGTCTGTCTGTCCATCTATCCTAAATCACTTCTCATAAACCTATATATCTCTAGCTAAAACTAAAGTGGGACAGACAACCAGCCTCTCCTACCAACCAGGTTGTGTTACCCTTAAACATGTTTAAACTTTTTCCACAATCCTGTCCTTTGCATAATTCTTGGAGACTTCTTTCCTTGCTCCTCCCTAAATATGTCATTAGCATCCTTCCATCAGAGGTTCTGCCTTAGTTATTGTATGTTACAAATTACCTAGCCTGGCACATATGCAAATCAAAGTTAGTCTCAGTTTCCAGGGAGATAGTTCAAGTACATTTGCATATTGCTGTGCAGGTTCATTCTTAGCTGAATTGGCAGTCTTCTTTGTTACTGGATTGGCACCTGTGAGACTAATCTGAGAAACTTCCTACTTCAGGAGTTCAGGTTTTTTTTGCTTCCTAGAGGCCAGGGCTCTTCTTCCTGGATTCCTCTATGGTTCAGATATTGAGATGGCTTTTTGTCTAAAATAAAGTTATATAGGACATTATTTTTAGCCCCATGGTTTAACACTTTATCATTTGCTCCAAGGCTCATAATCTTAATAAATCTAACATTCATCATAAAGATTTTTCATACTATGAGCAAGATTAATACATATTTCATCACAAGCTATTTTTCTCATAACTCTTGCTACAAAATTCAATATAGATGAATGCAAAATCTTACACTTTGGTTAAAAAAAAGTAATTACTATGAAAGTGTAGAGTAGCAGAGGCATTAAAAATCTAGGTGATCATGATTCAGAGATATTAATACTCTATAAGGTCAATATAGATTCAGCAAAATAGCAATGATAAAACACCAATTGGCATTGCAGTTAAAGAGTACAAAACAATATTAGACTCTATTAATAAGTATATCCTATTCAAAATGAAATGTGTCAGTGGGGGTGGGGTGATAAAACAACTGTATTTTACCCTAATAAAGTCACATCTTTTGAATTGCATATAGTTCTGTAAGTGGTATTTTAGGATTCATATTCACAAAATTTAGACGGTCTAGTTTTTAAACATTATGCATGGGTAGCCAAGATGTCAGAGTAGAGCCAAGAGCACAGTCAAACTCTCCCAATATTCCTCTCCAAAACAACCTTAAAACTGTGCCTCAAATCAAATGCTGGAGTAGCAGACCAAACAAAAGAGACATTTTTTTTCTAGCCTACGATAACTTAGGCAGTCTAGAGGAGAGGTCTGTGACACCTGGGTGGGGAATGGTCTGGAGCACAAATGGTGGCAGCACCACCTAAGGGCCATGGAGGCAAAAGAAGCAACAGCAACTTTGGGAGCCCTTAGCCCAGAAACAAAAAGGATATCATAAAGAGATTATGGGGACTCTTCTAGAACTGGGTACAGGACTGGGCACCATGATGCATTAGAGTCATGCTTCTGGGTGGTCATCAAGGCCTTGGTCACAGTTTCAAGGCAGAGAGGAACATTAGAGTTTGCCACTGCAGGAGAACATGGGCTGTTCCTGAGTAAAGACCAGAGCACAGAACAGGAGCACAGTGACCACACCTTTCCCCAATCATAGCACCTTGGAAGCACCAAAAACTTTCAGACACTCTACCCCACTTGCAGAACTAGCTTTGAAAGGAGCAGCATGGAAATACTTGAAACTTGGGACAGTGACTCCCCATCTCCAGGTAAGCAGAACTCAACTTTAACATGAAGTTCAAAGTCAATCAACAGACTGAAAAAAAAATGAGCAAACAACAAAAATGACAGAAGAAAATTATGCAAAAAGAATTAACAGCTTCACAAAAGAGGCACAAAAATTCACTGAAGAGCTCCTTATAAAGCAAAACTTGCCAAAATGGAAAAGAGGTACAAAAGTTCACTAAAATCAAAACTTTAAAATTGGAGTTGGGCAAGTAGAAGATAACAACTCCATGAGAGGTCAAGACACAATAAAACAAAGTCAAAATACTGAAGAAAAAAAACTAGAAAAAATTGTGAAATATTGCATTGGAAAAATAGCTGACCTAGAAAACACATGCTTCAAGGACCTAACCTGATACATGGATATGTAACAACTAGCAGGCAGATGACAAGACCAAGCACTGAGAAAAGTAAGATCTCATATCCTTTCATCTTATTAACTTAGATGTGTTTCAGTCTTAGTCTAATAAATAACAGGATGAGAACTATGTTCATATCTTCTACTGATCATTTGCTATAATTATAAAAATTTAAAATGAAAACAGAAGGATTTAGTTATAGCAAGGGGAAGATCTCCCCTACCGTGTGTTAATTCCAGGCAAGAGTCATACAGAAAGCCAATTACATGACAGAACATCACAGCCAGGCTCAGAATTAATCAGGTGGGAAAATTTCTTGTATGGGAAACTGAGTCAAGGGCATCCTATCTTAGTCTTCCCAAAGTCACCCCAAGTATTCCCCAAGAACAGATATTCACTGGTTCACAGACTGGACTCCCATGAGCTGCTGATATTTTTCTTGAAATAGTGAAACTTTGGCTTAATGATACAAACATACTTGAAAATAAAGCTCAAAAAGTTTCCTCATCTATAAAATGAGATGGAGAAAGAAATGGAAAGCCACTACAGTATGTTGGTTAAGGAGATGCCAAATGGGATCATGAAGAGTTGGACATGACTAACAATTGAGCAACAGCAATTGATCCCTTGAGCAAAATCAGTTCCTAATATTGGAGTCTGTTAAGATTTGGTTGACTCAAGATGTTACTTCAATATACACCATTCCACATATAAATCATAAATTGTACAGTCTCAAAGCATCATATGAATTACTGCTATTATCATAAACTTTGTTAAGAAGTGTTGGTAATATAAGAGGGGATCTCATTTTCTCAGTAAACTAATTCACAAGCTTCAATAACTATTAAAAATAAATGCATACTGGTCTTAATAGTTCAAATCCATCCTATCATAGAAATCAGTCATTTAAAGATTAAGGGTAACTATATTCTGGAGATTCACAAGACATAGGGGAGGCTTCTGCAGTAGCAGAGTCACTATGGGAAGAGTAGTAAGCCAATGGGTGGGTGGAGAGAATATGGTGCTGGGCAAAACACCAGAAGCCAGGTCTACTCTTTGTTTAAAAAAAAAAAAGGCTTACTACAGTCAGGAAGGCTGAACATTGGTGCCCTGGGACTCAAATTTACATGATATTTGACTTCAAACTTCCGGAAGATTTCTGTGTACTGTAAACTTAGAGACCTTGCTACTAAGTCAAATATGACTTTAATAAAGATAAAAACAGTTCCCACTCTAGATGGGTATGAAACTTCTTCAAACTCTGAAGGTTGGCAAAATTTTAGTATCAGTGCTACATTTTTTTTTTAGAGCAATTGGGGTAAAATGTCTTCCCCAGAGTCACACATCTAGTAAGTGTTATGTGTCTGGGGACGAATTTGAACTCAGGTCCTTCTGACTACAAGGCCAGTGCTCTATCCACTGCACCACCTAGCTGCCCATTCCAGTACTATTTCTCAGGCTTAAGCATCATATAATTTTATACCATATCATAAGCAGAGCTGATAAAATCTAATAATCATACTCAAATAAATAAGTCTCAACAAACTTATCGAACAAAAATGCTAAGGGATCTTTGAAGCTATTATTATAATTCTAATGAATTAGATTACAACCAACAAAATATTTAACAATTTTCAAACAGCTCTAAAACAACTGAATTTATAACCTAACAGTATCTGAATCATAAGAGAAGTTATTTTTCTTACTTTATTGATGTTATCTTGTTTCATAATATAAGCATGCATTTAAAACATGAAATAAACTTTTTTTTAGCAGTGAGGTAAGATGAGTTTAATCAAAGGCATTTCCACATTACATTACATAGAAAAAAAAACATTCATCCTATTAAAAGTGGCTTCAATCCTTATAATTTGGGAAGGCACTAGGTTCAAAACACATTTTATTAAAGACATAACCAGAAAAAAAAAGATAACATGCATATGGATTGCATATTACTACTTCTCTTTTTAGACTGAGAAATAGAGGTGACAGGGAATGCTATAAGTTCTAATTAATTATCCTAATAGGAAGAGATATCTTGCTTATAAAGGAAATCACACGAGACAATCTCATATTAAAATGACAAGGAAATACATGTAAGGTTCTACTAGTTTAAAGTAACAACTGTCATTGTTAGGCAAACTCAAAGTATGTTGGTTAAATGTTATAGTTCATTGTTAGTTTTGTTTGTTTTGTTTGCTTACTCTAATATTCTAATTGAAGGGCCAGTAGGATATTATGATTTTTTCCCCCAGGCAAGAGGCTCCAAGGAGTCTAGGGTGTAACTTCTGACAGGGTGTGACTCCACTTCATCAAACCAAAGTCTTGATAATTTTGCAGGGGTTATGACTATGCCAAGGCATACAACCTAAGGAACACAAAGAGATTTAGTATAATTATTCCCAATTTGCATGATGTAAGGTAACATTTAGTGTATTTAAATGGCAATCACATCTTATGGCAACATTTAACATTTAAAAGAAATTCTGGGCTCAGATTCTTAAAATCTAGCCACAGGCTCAGATTCTTAAGATTCAGCCTGCTTGCATTAAGAATAGAAATGCTTATATTTCTTAAGAGCCTGACCAATATGACTGATGTTCTAATAAACCTTGTCTTTGCCTGAAAGAAGGTTGGGTCAAATTCATAAAAGCAGGACCCAAGTGTTTTTGATTCTGAGGTTCCAGCACCCCTAAACCTCAACATTTTGGTGGCCCATACAGGGAAAACTGCCAAATTCCAAGTTCTTCTCCAGCCAAGACTGGAAGGTATGTATACCTCCCACCCATTCCTTCTTGCCCTGTAGTTGGGGTCACTCTCCAAGCACCTAGGAAGGCTTGAAGGTGCTTTTGGGCAGAGAGTTATGATGCTGTCTCACACATGGCCTGAAACTCTCAAGCTCTTGGTTCACTGGTTCATTTCAAGGCCATGGACCTGGGTAAACCTTCCGCAGCATAGAGGACAAAGACGGATGCCCTATCCACAAGCATATGTCCAATTCTGTCAATTCTTTCAGCGTTAGGGAATTGGGAAAACTGAAGATGCTTTTTGGTTCCCTGAGGTTTATTTACCCCCTTACCTTTACATCCCTGAGTCCCCCTTCATGGAGTTTATAGGAAAAAGTTAGAACAACTAAAAGCATCTTAGCAGATTCTAGAAGTTTTGTGATTGATTATTAAGGAGCTTTGAAACACCTCCTTACAAGCCTGGTCATTCCTTTCTCCTACTCCTTTCCCTTGAGTGAAGAGGTTATCTGTTAATCCTTCTCTTAGAAGAAGAGAGTTTCACCTTTACCCCTCCTCCTCTGAATTCACCTTCTACAACATGTGCCTCCCTGGCAATGGCCTTAGGCCCTGGGGAAATCTTTGCCTGGAAGCATCACCCAGGTTCAGCACATCCTGCTCATGGTAAAGAAGCTAGCCTCTGAACATGGGGAGGTATCCTGGTATGATAAAAGGAGCAATGGACTTGGAATCAGAAAATTTTGATTTAGGTCTTAGCTCTCATACTTGCCAGATGTGTGACCTTAGGAGAAATGGAAGTGTATCTTTCCCTCTGGTTATGAGATAAGGAAACAAAAGCGACATAGAAAACCAATATTAAATACAAGGGATTTCCCCGCCCCTTTTAAAAGTCTACCTTAGACCTGGGAATTCAAGGCTTCTCCGTAGAGTGCATGACAGGAATGTATACAGCTTGGCTAAAGGGACAGCCTTGGTTCTCCTGGAGTTCTCTTTCCCATCCCCTCATCATGGCAGGCAGATTACAAAAGACCCTCTGTTCTCCCTCACCTTTCAGTCCTTTAGCATTAGAGATTGAGGCAACAATTGTCAATATTATCCATCCTGACCTTCTTTGTGGCAAATCTCCAAAAATCCCATTTAATTATCAGTGATCAATCTAAGAAAAACCAAAACCATGAATGTAAAATATGTGGATGTCAAGGGATGACTATACAACATTGTTTACATATAGTTGTTTGAATATTGCCTCCCCAATAGACCCTCTTTGTATCTCCATTGCTTAGTAAGTGCCTGACACACAGTAGGTCCTTAATAAATACTAATTAATTGTTTAAAAAAAATCCCTAAGAAATGGCAGTACTATAACATAAAGAGCCCACTGTTCTAAATAAGTAATTTTTAAAGATACATGGTAGCATTCCCAATTCCTGGAACAAGTAAGTCCTTTTATGAGAACTGTATCAAGTTCTTTTATGTCCATGAACTTTTTGATATGACTATACAGGCCTACACTGCATAATCCTAGTCCCAATACATTGCACAGATTTGTGGGGCAAACCCTCTCAAAAAATCCATTAAGATTTTCTTAACAATTATAAAAATCTTTAAATCAGAACAGGAAATTTATGGTAAAAGCATTACATTTCAAGGCAGGAGGCCTGCAGTGGTCTACACTCCTGCTGAGGCACAGTAGAAAGCTTCTGAGTTCTCCCAGTATGTTAACAGCTTACAAATGCCTGGTCTATTAAAAAACAAACAAACAAACAGAACAATGAAGTTCTCATATCATTCACAGAAAAACACAAAATATTTTTCTCAATTAAATTTTACTTACTCTCTTTTCTTTTTTTGCTTATTCTTTGAAATCTCACTGATAACCAATTTTTATTTTTCAGAATCTAGGGTAGAATTTTCTTTTCCCTTCATTTCTTTAAAATACACAGGAAATATTTGATAATTTCCAAATCAGGAGTCGCATTTTTTTGATTCTTAACATTTCTTCTATATAACTTTTACAGTAGTAGCATATATGTGTGTATAAACATATTATGTATGTACATATACATGTATATGTATACATATATATATTCTTTTCAACATTCACTTTTATAAGATTTTGAGTTCTAAATTTCCTCTTTCCTAACCCCCCCCTCCACAAAACAGCTGCAATCTTATATAGGTTATACATTTACAATCATAACAATCTTATTTCCACATTGGTCATGTTGTAAAGAAGAATCAGAACCAAAGGGAAAAATTATGCTATAGAAAAGAAAAAAAAAGAAAATAATATGCTTCAATCTGCATTCAGACTCCATAGTTATTTCTCTGGATGTGGATAACATTTTCCATAATGAGTCTTTTGGAGTTGTTTTTGAGAACAACTTGCTGACAGGAGCTAAGATTATCAAAGTTGGTCATTGCACAATGTTGCTGTTACTGTGTACAGTGTTTTCATGGTTCTGCTCACTTCACTTAGCATCAGTTCTTGTAAGTCATTTCTTATAGCACAATAGTATTCCATTACATTCATATGCCATAACTTGTTTAGCCATTCCCCAATTGATGGGCATCTCCTCAATTTCCAATTCTTTGCTACCACAAAAAGAGCTGTTATAAATACTTTCATACATATGGGTTCTTCTCCCATTTTTATGATGTTTTTTTGGGATACAGTAGCCCTAGAAATGCAATTGCTGGATCAAAGGGTATCATAGCTTTAGTAGCTCATTGGGAATACTTCCAAATTGCTCTCCAGAATGGTTGGATCAGTTCACTACTTCACCAACAATGCATTATTGTTTCAATTTTCCTGTATCTTCTCCAACATTGATTATTTTTCTGTTTCATCATGTTAGCCTATCTGATAGGTGTTGTTTTAATTTGCATTTATCTAATCAATAACACTTTTTGATATACATGGCTTTAATTTCTTCATCTGAAAACTGCCTGTTTATGTTCTTTCAGAATTTATCAATTGGGGAATGATTTGTTTTCATACAAATTTGACTCAGTTCTCTATATATTTCAGAAATGAGGCCTTTGTCAGAGACACTGGCTATAAAAAATATTCCCCAGCTTTCTGCTTCCCTTCTGATCTTGGTTCCATTGGCTTTGTTTGTGCAAAAACTATTTAATTTAGTCAAAATTATCCATTTTGCATTTCATAATACTTTTTATTTCTTGTTTGGTCATAAATTCTTCCCTTCTCCATAGACATGACAGGTAAACTATTTTTTGCTCTCCTAATTTGCTTATATTTCATCCTTTATGTCTGAATTGTGTACCTATTTTGTCCTTATCTTGGTATACAGAGTAAGATATTGGTCTATGCCTAATTCCTACCATACTTCTTTCCAGCTTTTCCAGCAGTTTTTGCCAAATAGTGAGCTCTTATGCCAGAAGCTGAAGTCTTTAGGTCTATCAAACAGTAGATTGTTATATCATTGACTATTGTGTCTTATGTACCTAAATATTCCACTCATCCACCACTCTATTTCTTAGCCAGTAACAAGTGGTTTTGATGATTGTTGCTTTATAATATAGTTTTAGATCTGGTATAGCTAGCCTACCTTTCCTTGCATTTCCTTTCTTTAATTCCCTTGATTTCTGGGCTTTTTATTCTTCTAAATGAATTTTGGCACTATGTTTTCTACCTTTATAAAATTGATTTTTGGTAGTTAGATTAGTATGGCACTGAATAAGTAAGTGATTTAGGTAGAATTGTCATTTTTATTTTATTAGCTCAGCCTACCCATGAGCAGCTGGCATTTTTCCAATATTTAGATCTGTCTTAATTTGTGTGAAAAGTGTTTTTTAATTGTGTGCATAGAGCTCCTTGGTTTGTCTTGGCAGGTAGACTCCCAAATATATTATATTTTCTTCAGTTATGTTAAATGGAATTTATCTTTCAATATCTTGCTGTTGGTCTCTGTTAGTAATATATTGAAATGCTGATGATTTATGCAAGTTTATTTTATATCCATCAACTTCGCTAAAGTTTTTATTTCAAATAGCTTTTTAATTGATTGTCTAGGACTCTCTAAGTATAACATCTTATCATCTGCAAAGAGTGATAGCTTGGTTTCTTCTTAGCCTACTCTAATTCCTTTACTTGCTGTTTCTTCTCTTATTGATAATGCTAACATTTCCAGTATAATATTGAATAACGGTAGTCATAATGGACATTCCTGTTTCATGCCTCATCTTATTGAAAATGCTTATAGCTTATCCTTATTACATATGATGCTTACTGATGGTTTTACATAGATGCTGTTCATCATTTCAATGAAAACTCCATTTATTCCTATGCTCTCTAGTGTTTATTTTAATAGGAATGAGTGTTGTATTTTCTCAAAAGCTTTTGCTGCACCTGTTAAGATAATCACCTGAGTTCTGTTCATTTTGTTATTGACATGGTTAATTATTCTGATAGTTTTCCTAATATTGAATCAACCTTGAATTCCTGGTATAAATCCTACCTAGTCATAGTGTATTATTCTCATGATAATTTGATGTAATCACTTTGGTAATATTTTATTTAAAATTTTTGCATCAATATTCATTAGGGAAATTGGTGGATAATTTTCTTTCTCAGTTTTGGCTCTTCTTGGTTTAGGTATCAGCACCACATATGTAAAATAAAAATAATTTGGTAGAACTCCTTCTTTGCCTATTTTTCTAATTAAGTTGTGTGTGTGTCTGTCTCTCTGTGTGTGTGTGTGTGAGTGTGTATGGTTGTGTATATACATATACATATATAAATATATAAAATATTACACACACATATGAGTAAATTGTTCTTTAAATGTTCGGTAGAATTCACATGTGAATTCACTTGGTCATGGAGATTTTTTTCTTGGTGAGTTCATTGATGGCTTGTTGAATTTTTTTGTGAAATGAGGTTATTTAAGTATTTTATTTCCTCTTCAGTTAAACTGATCCATTTACATTTTTGTAAATATTCACCATTTCAGTAAGATTGTCAGACTTATAGGTATATAGTTTGGGGAAATAATTCCTAATTATTGTTTTAATTTCCTTTTCAGTGGTGCTGAATTCACCCTTTTCATTTTTGATAACAGTAATTTGGCTTTTTTAAAAATAAAATTAACCAAAGATTAATGAATTTTATTATTTTTTTCATAAAATCAGCTTTTAGTTTTAGTTATTAGTTCAATAGTTTTCTTAATACCAATTTTGTTAATCTTTCTTTGGTTTTCAGAATTACTAATTTGGCATTTAATTGGAGATTTCTAATTTGTTCTTTTTCTAGCTTTTTTAGTAGCTTACCCAATTTATTGACCTTCTCTTTCTCTATTTTATTCATGTAAGCATTTAGAGATATAAAATTTCTCTTATTAACTGCTTTGGCTGCATCCCATATATGTCGTTATGTTATCATTATCTTGGATGAAATTTTTGGTTGTTTCTGTGATTTGTTGTTTGATCCACTCATTCAAGATTAAATTATTTAGTTTCCAATTAATTTTTAGTCTATCTTTCCATGGCCATTTATTACATGCAATTTTTTTTTTTGCATCATGATTTGAAAAGGATGCATTTAACATTTCTGCATTTCTGCTTTTGATTGTGAGGTTTTTATGTTCTAGTACATGATCAATTTTTGTTTAGGTGCCATGTACTTCTGAGAAAAAAGGTTTTTCCTTTCATTCCCCTTTCAATTTTCTCCAGAGGTCTATCAATATCTAACTTTTCTAAAATTCTATTCACCTCCTAAACTTCTTTCTTGTTTATTTTGTGGTTAGAGTTATCTGGTCCTGAAAGATGGGGTTGAAGTCCCCCACTAGAATAGTTTTGCTGTCTATTTCTTCCTATAACACACTTAACTTCTCCTCTGAGAATTTGGATGCTATATCACTTGTTGTATATATGTTTGGTAATGATGTTACTTCATTGTCTGTGGTGCCTTTTAGCAGGATGTAGGTTCCTTTCTTATTTTTTAAAATTAGATTGATTTTTGCTTTTACATAGTCTGAGATCAGGATTGCTGCTTGTGCTTTTTTTTTAACTTTAGCTGAAGAATAATACTTTAAAAAATATGTTAATTAATTTATTTTGAGCTATCAACAATCAATTCCATAAGCTTTTGAGCTTTAAATTTTTCTCCCCCTCCCTCCTCATTTTATAGCAATGGGCTATACATATACATTCCTATTAAACATATTTCACATTAGTCATGTTGTAAGGAAGAATTAGAATCAATAGGAGGAACCACAAGTAAGAGGAAACAAAACAAATCAGAAGAAAACAAAAGAACAAATATTATGCTTCAATCTGCATTCAAATTCCATACTTCTTTCTTTACATGTGGACAGCATTTTCCATCATGAGACTTTTGGAGGTGTCTTAGATTCTTGTATTGCTGAGAAAGGCTAAGTCTATCAAAGTTAGTCATCACACAATGTGGCTGTTACTATGTATGATATTTTCCTGGTCCTGTTCACTTCACTCAGCATCATTCCATACAAATCTTTCCAGGTTTTTCTGAAGTCTGCCTGCTCATCATTTCTTATAGCACAATAGTAATCTATTACATGCATATACCACTACTTGTTCAGCCATTCCTCAATTGATGGGTATCCCCACAATTTCCAATTCCTTGCCACCACAAAAAGAGCTGCTATAAGTATTTTTGTACATGTGGGTCTTTTTAGCATAATACTTTCTGCTCCAGACTTTTACCTTTACTCTGTGTGTATACCTCTGTTTCAAATGTGTTTTTTGCAAACAACATATTGGACAATTATGTTTTTTAATCCACTCTGCTATCCACTTCCATTTTATGGGAAAGTTCATACCATTCACATTCACAGTTATAATTACTAACTGTGTCTTTCTCTCCATCCTATTCTCCCCTATTTATGCTTCTCTCTCTCCTCTCTCACTTTCCTTCCTCACTAATGTTTTGCTTCTGAACACCACCTCCCTAATTCTGCCTTTTCTTCTATCAGCCCCCTTTCTTTTTCTTTCCCCTTCTCCCTATTACTTTTTTTCCATCCCTTCTCACCTCTCTTTTATCCACTCCCTCAATTGTTCCCCCTTTCTCCTCCTGCCTCCTATAAGGTAAGTTAGACTTCTATACCTGACTGTGTATGTTATTCCTTACACTTTCGTGTGAGGTAATTTACCCTTTTATGTCTCCTGCTTTCCTCTTCTCCTGGTACAATTCCTTTTTTCCACCACTTAATTTTTTTTATCATCGCATGATATACTAGGGCACAGGGGTTCTGGGTATTGGCATTTGCCTGCTCCACCACCCTGGGGCTCAGGATCTCCTGCTGGTTTGCTGACATGGGATTTGTTGGTGGCTGGCTGGGACACTTCCTGTCCTAGAATGTCCTCCCCCTTTACCTGAGTGAGATGGACCTTTCTTACCAATCTTCCAAGTTTCCCTGATTAAAAGACTACCTCACTCCATCTTTCCACTGCCTCTGCTGTTCCAGGGTTTTTCCTGGTGTGCTATTCTTTTTTCCTCCAGAGGTCAATAAAGGAGAGTGATAGCAACTTACTGTTTACTCCACTATCTTGGCTCCTGGAAATTTCAGTGCTCAGTAGCATGTATTATTAAATATTTATTGCTGAAATTCTACATTGATTGCATTCTAGGCCTAAACAGAGATATCATGAGCAAAGCATATTTTAAGGACAAAACTTATTTTTGCAAGTTTTAAATACATTGCTCTGAAGTCAAATATCAGGCAGCATCATGAAAATTGAATCTCTAAAGCAATAATCTATATCTGACACAGTTTAGGGTTCTGGGAATTCTGATGATGCAGTTTAGGGTTGCTGGGAACCTGAAACATCAGGGTACAGGGCAGCATCTTCCTGGAATGAATTCACACACTCAAACTTTCTTTCAGTCAAATGGCAAAGTTTATTGCAACTTCAATGGATTTTGGTAGGATACTTAGTGAACCTGCAACTAAATGGAGTGTGGGAGGGGTGAGATTGATGTTTATATACAAAAAAGGACAGTGAAAGGATATGCATGGGATTAAGAAGTAGTAAATAGTCTGGGGTGGGCCAAGATAGATTGTCAAGTAAGCTAATTAAGTGATCTAAGTGGGCTGGGGTAGGCCAGATGCCTTGGGCAGAAGAGCCAGTGATCAGGGCTACTGAAATGTATGGGAAAATTCAGAAACTAGGTTGCTTTCAAATACATGATCTTTTCCTCTTAGAGATCCAGGTCCCATCACATCATCATATCTAATATTCCCCATCATTGGCTTTGTCTTAGACATGCTGGGCCATATCTTTTAGCTCATTAATTTCTTCCTCAGGCCACCAAGAACAATTCTTAGGGAAAAAAAAAGTTTTAGAACCCAATTAAATATGGATTTACAATTTCTAATATTTATAATTAATTCTATTCAAGCACTAAGGTAAGGACCAAGTATCACTCACCCCCATTTCACTCCTTCCTTCAACACACTTCTCTTTTCAGCATCAAGAATAAAAACAGTTCTCAAAATTCAATCTGTAATCTTCCTTTGAAACTGCTTCCTCTTCTTTTGCTCCTACCCTCCTTCATAAACAAATAGTCTCTTGTTCCCCATGCCGAATAGGGTATAAAACATTCAAATACCATTTTGTGTTTAACAAGGATTGATTAAAAAAGGAAACCTACGAATTTTTAGCTACAAATGGTTGGGGTAGATCCATTCCTGCATACAGTCTAGATTTTTTAACTTAATTAACATCCATTAAAAACTCCTACTAAGTACCTTATCAATAAAAGGGGAGCTATTCGAAATCCCAGGAGTTTTCTTTTTGTCTTCTTAAACAGATTCAACAAAAGGAAACATCTGGAAAGAGGTATCCAGCTGTGAAACTCTTTATCTCCTTTTACTTAAAACAGATTTCTAGGGAATAGTGCACGTGCCCAGTTCCATTCTAAGTTCCATGTTCCTCGATGTTTATGTATGTCTAATGAGAAAGGAGAGTTAACATAACTTTTACCACCTGATCTGTATAGCAGTGTCCAATTGTAAATTACATATTTATAAAGCTTGCTTTATTTTCCTTATTTGACAAAAATAGAAATAGAAGCTCTAATATTTTCCTCATATACTCATATGAATTCTTTTGTATATCCCACTTTGGTTACTACAGTTACAGAGAGCACTGCTATAGAAACACAGTCTGGAGTAGATGGCTTAGTTTTCCATGGACCTGGAAATATTTTTAGGCAAATTAAATTAAATGACTATAAATATAATAATAATAATAATAATAATAATAATAATAATAATAATAATAATATAGATAGATAGATAGATAGATAGATAGATAGATAGAGATAGATAGATATAGATATGGTATGATAAAATATGGTGTTAGTCAACCTATTCAGCATGCTTTAACAAATATTTGAATAGTTTTATTTAGCATCCCTTTTACATTAAAATAAGTTATAATAAAGATAATGCAGTTCTTTCTTTTCTTTTCAATTAATTTGTTTAATTTTAGTTTTTGACATTCACTTCCACAAGATTTTGAGTTCCAAATTTTCTCCCCATCTTATCCCTTCCCCCACCCTAAGATGGCATGCATTCTGAATACCCCTTCTCCTAATCTGTTCTCCCTTCTATCTCTTCCCCCCTTCTCTTGTCTCCTTCCTCTTCATTTTTTGTAGGGCAGAATAGATTTCTATACCCCATTTCCTGTATATCTTATTTCCAGTTACGTGTGAAAACACTTTTTTTTTAACTTTTGTTTTTAAAACCTCAGGTTCCAAACTCACACCCTCCCCATGCACCCTCATTGAGAAGGAAAGCAACTTGATACAAGCCATAAATGTATAGTCATGCAAAACACTTCAATAGTAGTCATATTGTGAAAAACTAAATATATTTCTCTTCATCTTATCCCACCTCAGTTTATTCTATTCTCTCTTTTGACCCAGTCTGTTCTTAGAAGTGTTTGCTTCTGATTTCCCCTTCCCCCAAATTGCCCTCCCTTCTATCAACCTCCTGCTCTCTTGTCCTATTCCTCCCCCATTTTCCTGTAAAGTAAGATATATTTCCATACCCAATTGAGTGTGTATGTTATTCTCTTAAGCCAAATCCTATGAGAATAAGATTCACTCATTCCCCGTCACCTTCCCCCATTTCCCCTCCACTGTAAAAGCCTTTTGTGGTCTGTTTTATGTGAGATAATTTAACCCATTCTACCTCTCCCTTTCTCCTTCTGTCTGTATAATCCTCTCTCACCCCTTAATTTTATTCTCCAGATATCACTCTTTCATCTTCAACTCACTCTGTGCCATCTATCTATCTATCTATCTATCTATCTATCTATCTATCTATCTATCTACATACATATAATTTTTTCCCTACAACTACTCTATTACTGACAAAGGACTCATGAGTTACAAATATCTTTCCATGCATAAGGTAAACAATTCAAACTTAATAAGTCTCTTATGATTTATCTTTTCTGTTTACCTCTTCATATTTCTCTTGAGTCTTATATCTGAAAGTCAAATTTTCTATTCAGCTCTGGTCTTTTCATCAAGAATGATTGAAAGTCTTTTATTTCACTGATTCTTTATTTTTTCCACTCAAGGATTATGCTCAGTTTTGCTGGGTAGGTGATTCAAGGTTGTAATCCTATCTCCTTTCCCATAGGAATAATATATTCCAAGCCCTGTGATCCCTTAGTGTAGAAGCTGCTAAATCTTGTGTTATCCTAACTGTGTTTCCACAATACTGGAATTGTTTGTTTCTGGCTGCTTGCAATATTTTCTCCCTGACCTGGAAACTCTGGAATTTGGATACAATATTCCTAGGAGTTTTCCTTTTGGGGATCTCTTTGTTAAAGTAGGAGTCTGATTCCAATGTGGAGAATTTACTGTCCCAAGCTTTCGGGGTTTTGTGCAGCTGTTTTCAGAGATATTTCTAGGGACCCGTAAATTTTCATTTCTTCCAGGATGTTCTGATCAAAGGTGAAGTATTTACTCCTTTCCTGGCCTGTGCTTTGTTCTATGAGTGATGACACGCACTATTTTCTATCATGGAACTGTGAGAAGGATTTCCTCTACACTGCCATTACAAACTCCAGCATGCCAGCACTCTTCCTCACCCCAAGACCACCACCTAGAGTGTGACCCAGATCCAAGCATAAGCAAAGCAAAAGAATCCTATGCCAGAAGAGGAGAACTCTGCAATCCCACTCTGATCAGCCACTCAATTCCCCCTCAGTCTGTGGGCCAGAATCCTGAGGCAACCACCATCCGGAGACCAGAACTGGGACCTCATCACGTCTCTTTCTCTCTCTGCAGACACTGACTTTTCCTACTGACCTTCTAAGTTGTCTTTGGTGTTCATGGGTTGAGAGGTCTGGAAACCACCAGAGCTGCCCATGATTCAGTTTTCTGAGACCTACTCTTGGTTTGCTGTGGCCTGCACACCCATGCCAAACTGTGCTCCTCTCACAGCTCAGAGCGATATAACTTTCTGATCAATCATCCAGGTTGTCTTGAGCTGAAAATTTGTTTCACACTGTCTTTTTGTGGGTTCTGCTGCTCTAGAATTTGTTTAGAGCCATTTTTTACCGGTATTTGGAGAGCTTTGGGGGAGAAGTCAAGCAAGTCACTGCTTTTACTCTGCCATCTTGCCCCCCCCATAATACAGTTCTTAAAGATAAATTGTTTTCTTAATGATTCTCAAGTTCAAGGCCATTAAAGTGATGATAATAACAACAAAATGTCATTTGTAAATCATTTAAACTTTTCAAATTACTTTTATCACAATAAGTCTATGAAGTAGGTTTCAAGGTAAGATATTATTTTTCTCATGATATATTTCAAAAATAATTTTTTTTATCAACTTGATGTTATAATTAGAACAATTTTTAAACTAATGAATTCTGGACTAATCCAGATTAACTATGAAATATGAACACTGAGCTATTATGAATGAATTTTTAGAGTTTACTGACACAAAGATATTGGGTAATAGAGCCCAAGCATGAGGATGTCAAGAACCTTATTTCACATATACAATGTTCAAAAACTTTTCAGATTTTCTGCAATTACGTATCCCACTAAAATCTCACTTCAGAGCCTCACCATGCTATGTAGAAGACTATGGTTTCTCAAAGTATATGCCAAGAAAGATCTGGAAGCCACTAAGTGAAAACAACAGCAACAACAACAACAACAGGAAAGGATTTTAGTGTGCAGTAGACAAGGAGAGCGAACCTCAGCAAGCTTATCACTGAAAGTCTAGTAACAAAATGCTAGATTATTTGATATTTGTGATCCAGGAAACCGTATCAAAAACTTGAGAATGCTGCTGTGATATAGATTAAGTACACACACTGAGGGAAATTCATGATCTTTTGAAATATTGCAGCAATGAAGCATAATTCTAGATGTGAACATATGCATGTTAAAAAATGCAACAAGTCCTTTATATATTTCTGATTTATGATATTTCTGATGAAAAGAAGAAAAAAAAACCTCCTAGTATTCTCTTTTAACTTCACTAATTTGTAACATTATAGTTAATTGTTCACAACTGTAACAGGATGAATGATACTCTTTATTTTTCATTTATTCTTTCAGTTTTATTGATGTACTTTGATTCTACTTTACAAATATTTACAGATTACTCCTGATTTATAATAGATGTCTTATGACAAAGCAAAACTAATAGTATGGGGAACTCAACAAAAAATTAATGTAATGTTTCTTAACTGTGACAACTCTCCCAACTCTCTAATTTAAATATATATATATATATATATATATATATATATATATATATATATATATATATATACTTTTCTTCTTTTCCCTTCTTCCAAACTATTGAAAAGAAGAAAAGAAAAGAAAACTCAAAATTCTTGTAACAAATGTGCATGATCAAGAAAAAAAAATCCTCACTGGCTGCACACAGAAAAACAAATGGTCTGATTCAACACACTAAATCCATCATCTCTCTTTAATTGTAGCATGTTTTTCAACCCTTTATTGTCTGGAATCATAAACAGTCATTTTTTAATCATAATTTTTATAAGTTTCAAAGATTTTTTTTATGTCTGCAGTATTATTGTTATCCTGGTTCTGCTCATTTCATTCTTCATTAGCTTGCAAAAATCCTCAAAATTGTTCATTGTTATAATAATGATGATATAGTTTAAATTCTTGATTTCTTCTTATTTCACCTTTATCACTCCATATAAATCTCATCATCTCTATTTAATATCATGTATTTCACTTGTTATAGCACAATAGGACTCTATGTTTAGATGCCACAACTTATTCAGCCATTCCTTAATTGTTGGACAACCTCTTGGTTTCCAATTTTTTATGCCACCATAAAAAGAGATCATGCATTTCTTTGTATATAAAAGACCATTTTTTATCTTTCTTTGATCTCTTTGGAAATGAATGAAAATTTGTGTAACAGGATAAGGATGTGTACTGTTTAGTATCTTTTTGTGAATAATTATAGATGACATTCCAGCATACTTATGCTCATTCATGGGTCTGCCAACAATATATCAATATGCCTGTTTTTCCACAGCTTCTCTAATATTTATCACTTTCCATTTTTTAAAATTATCTTTGCTACTCTAATGGGCGTAAAGCGGAATGTAAGAACTGATTTTATTTGTACTTTTATACTGATAATAATTCAGTATTTGAGAAAAATGCTGGGAAAATTGGATAGTAGTATGAAAGAAATTAGATTCAGAAAAAAATTTATACCTTATAAAAAATAAGCTTCAATCATATATGTGACCTGACTATAAAAACACATCATAAACATATCAAAGAAACCGGAAAAATCATCTATTAAATGTATCATGACCAAAAAATAGTGAGAGGATTATTGAGGATGAACTTCAGATTATATAAAGTTAAACAGATATTTGCACAGATAAGTCTAATAAAGCCAAATTTAAGGGAAATAATTAACAGAAAAATATTTGTAATGAATTTCTCTGATAAAAGACTCAGTTCCAAGATTCATTTCACTTGTGTATCATGGCATCACCTCTCTGATACCATGATCTTCTTTGAGAATGAAAGACAAAAAACAACCCTTGTGTATCTTATTTCCCAGTTGCATGTGAAAAGCATTTGTTTTTAAAATTTTGGGTTCCAAATTTTCTCCCTATCTATCCCCCCCACCTTCATTGAGAAGGCAAGCAAGTCAATACAAGTTATACATGCATAGTCATGCAAAACACTTCCATAGTAGTCATGTTGTGAAAAACTAAATACATTTTTCCTTCATCTTATCCCACCCCCATTTATTCAATTCTCTCTCTTGACCCTGTCCAACCTCAGAAGTGTTTGCTTCTGATTACACCCTCCCCAATCTGCCCTCCCCTCTATTATTGTCCTGATCTCATCCCCTTCCCTCCTTTTTTTTGATAGGGTAAGATAGATTTCCATACCCAATTGGGTGTGTATGTTATTCCCTCCTTAAGCCAAATCCAGTGAGAATAAGATTCATTCATTTCCTCTTATCTTCCTGCACTTCCCCTCCACTATAAAAGCTTTCTCTTGTCTGTTTTATATGAGATCATTTACCTCATTCTACCTCTCCCTTTCTCCTTCTCCCAGTATAATCCTCTCTCAACCCTTAATTTTATTCTACATTCTTTGCCCTCTATCTTTTGATCTATTTTTCTATAAATACATATAATTTCCCCCTCCAAATACCTAAGAATGACAAAGGTCTCATGAGTTAGAAATATCATCTTTTCATGTAGGAATGTAAACAGTTCAACCTTAATAAGTACCTTATGATTTCTTTTTCCTATTTGCCACTTCATGCTTTTCTTGAGTCTTGTATTTTCTATTTTCTATTCAGCTCTGTTCTTTTAATCAAGAATGCTTTTAAGTCCTCCATGTCATTGAATGTCTATTTTTTCCCCTGAAGGATTATACTCGTTTTGCTGGGTAGGTGATTCTTGGCTGTAATTCTAGCTTATTTGACCTCTAGAATATCATATTCCAAGCTCTCTGGTCTCTTAATCTGGAAGCTGGTAAATCTTGTGTTAACCTGATTGTGTTTCCACAATGCTTGAATTGTTTCTTTCTGGCTGCTTGCAATATTTTTTCCTTGACCTGGGAACTGTGCAATTTGGCTTCAATATTCCTAGGAGTTTTCCTTTGGGGAACTCTTTCAGAAGGTGACTGGTGAATTCTTTCAATTTCTATTTTACCCTCTGGTTCTAGAATATCAGGGCAGCTTTTCTCGATAATTTCTTGAAAGATGATATCTATCCTCTTTTTTTTAATCATAGCTTTCAGATACTCCAATAACTTTTAAGTTATCTCTCCTGGATCTATTTTCCAGATCAGTTGTTCTTCCAATAAGCTATTTCACATTGACTTCTATTTTTTCATTCTTTAAGTTTTGTTTTACAATGTCTTGATTTCTCATAAAGTCATTAGCTTCCATTTGCTCCATTCTAATTTTTAAGGAAGTAGTTTCTTCAGTGAGATTTTGGGTTTCCTTTCCATTTGACTAACTTTGCTTTTTAAGATATTCTTCTTCTCATTGGCTTTTTAGACCTCTTTTGCCATTTCAGTTAGGCTATTTTTTAAGGTATTGTTTTCTTCAGTATTTTTTTGGGAGTCCTTTAGCAAGCTATTGACTTATTTTTCATGATTTTCTTGCGTCACTCTCAGTTTGTCCTCTATTTCTCTTACTTCCTTCTCAAAATCCTTTCTGAGCTCTTCCATTGCCTGGGACCAATTCATATTTTTTTTGGAGGCTTTGGATGTAGGAGCTTTGGCTTTGTTGTCTTCAAGTGGTTGTATGTTTTGAACTTCTTTGTCACCAAAGTAAGATTCTATGGTCTGATTCTTTTTGTGCTGCTTGCTTATGATCACAGCCGATTCCTTGAGTTGTAAATTCTTTTTAAGGTAGGAGTCTGCTTCCCGTGTGGAGAATATACTGTACCTACCTCTCCAGCTCCCTCCTCAAGACGGCGCTCAACTTTGGGGGTTTTGTGCAGCTGTTTTCAGAGATACTTCTACGGACCTGTAAATTTTCTGTTCTTCCGGGGTGGTATGATCAAGGGTTTGGTGTTTACTGCCTTTCTGGCTTAGGCATGGGCAAAGCAAGCAATTCCTGCCTCAGCACTAGCAAAGAGATCCCTGCAATCCCACTGTGATCAGCCACTCAATTCCCCCTGTGTCTGTGGGCCAAGAGTTTTAGAAGCAACTGGTACTACACGGCTGTGCTTGGACTGGGACTAAGATTCTCTCTATTTGGATAGAGGAAAGGGGGAGAGAGAGAGACAGACAGAGAGAGAGAGAGAGACAGAAAGAGAGACACAGAGAGAGAGAGAAATGTGGGGAGAGAGGGAGAGAGAGAGAGGAAGGAAGGAAGGAAAGGAAGGAAGGAAGGAAGGAAGGAAGGAAGGAAGGAAGGAAGGAAGGAAAGAAGGAAGGAAGGAAGGAAGGAAGGAAGGAAGGAAGGAAGGAAGGAAGGAAGGAAGGAAGGAAGGAAGGAAGGAAGGAAGGGAAGGAGGGAAAAAAGAGGTAGAGCCAAGATAGAGAAATAAAAGTTGTGACTTGCTTGAGCTTCTCCCCCAAACCTTTCCAAATACCTGTAAAAAATGGCTCTAAACAAATTATAGAGCAGCAGAACCCAAAAAACCCAGTGAAACACATTTCCAGTCTGAGACCTGATCACGGGCAGCTGTGGTGGTTTCTAGATTTCTCAACCTGCAAATTCCAAAGACAACTTATAAGGTCACTGGGAAAGGTCAGTGACCATGGTGTATTTGACATGTAGATGCATACACACACACACACACACACACACACACACACACACACACACACACACACACATACAGACAGACAGACAGACAGACAGACATATATACAAAGCTATTAGAAAAAGAACCATTTCCTAATTGATAAAAAATCTAAGAATATAAACTGTTCTCAGATGTGTAAACTCTGGCTGCATATTGGTATATGAAAAAAGTGTTCCAGATTACTTAATAGAGAAATAGCCCCTTTTAATTCATCTGGCTTCCCAAACACAATTTTGGTAATTTCAGTGTTTTATATTCTCATATTTCAAAAGTATACCATAGTGTCTTGATTGTACTTCATGAACCTGCAGAATGAATATTATTGTTTTCATTTTTATTTTTTGTTGTTGTTATGTAATTTAAAAATATCTGATTGTATAAGTTTGCCTTTCCCAGGTTGCACTGAACTCTAAAATACAAGTGTGTATAGGACTAGATCTGTGATTTTAATTAATATATGGAATTCTCTTTAAGAGTATGGTCCAGTACCTTTTCTGTAGCAATTAGACAATTGATTAGATCACTGAGAAACTAAGAGACTGGCATAAGACCATATCACTTTCATCCAGAGGCATGATTTGACCACAGATTACCCTGTTTCCAAGGTCAGCTCTCAAACTAACATACTCTCTTGCCTCATTACCAGTATAGAATTAAAAAAAAATAAATTTAACCTTCAAAATCTTGATCTTCTGTAGATGTTCTATACAACCATTCTTAAAGTAGCAGCCCATACTCATTCTCTGTTCTAATCTTGAACTGTCTTTTGTTTTATGTCCTAGTTATTGTATAGTGAAACAATCACTTAGCTTGGAATTAGAAGATGAATTCTATAGCTTGGGCTGTATAATAAATTTTGACATGAGGTAAACAATTTCATATTTAAGAGCCTTTATTTCCTCTTGTACAAAATAAAGAAATCATACTATATAATCTATAAGGTAACTTCCAACTCTGACATTCTACTGTTTTGTTTTATTTTATTTTGCTTGATTTTTTTTTCTTCCCTAAAAAGACACATATATTTCCTTTATAAATCTACCTGTTTCATTCTATCTGGTCAGTATGTGGATAAGAGTTTTTACTCATTCTGAGCATAATTCTACAGTCTAAATACAGCAATGAGAGGGAAAAGCACAGTGGGGTGCAAAGGCAGTAGAATATGCCAATATTACCTTGCATTCTGCAAAATAGAAATTGCCCAGAAGAGTTTCCATATATGAGGTACTAACTGGAACTTTCACCCTAGTTTTCTGTGGCCTAGGTATACAATGGAAGCAAAGAGATTGGACTCAGTGGACTATGTAATAAAAGCAAATTAATCCTTCAGCAAAGTTGGACATTATAATTCAAGTCAAATAAAGCCAATAAGCATTTGTTAAACAAATACTTACACTTTGCCAATGACTATGTTAAGTGCTGGAGATACTTTGAAGCTATGTAACAGTTAAGGTTATAGTGAGAAGTAGCCAGATATGGCTTTTGGTCATGGAAAAAAGGAATAGTTGCTATTGTTGGGGACTCAAGCGTCTTATTTACGTATGTTCTTGTATAATCTTCTTTAAAGACAAGTAGTCTGAGGTATTATAACGCCTGAATGCTTGTGGTATTGTGTTGTTCTATGTTCTTACTTCCCATTCTCTTGAAAACGGGCACTTTTTCATTCCTAGGGTAAGATTCTATGAGACAAAAACAATTCAATAGAAGCCCTGTACCTGACTCATTCTATTTCCTTAAAAGTGTGCCTATATCAAATGTCTCAGAACCCTGAGAATTAGAAACCAGGGAAACATGACAATTACTAGGGGGTGGAGCCAAGATGATGGAGTAAAAGCGGTGACTTTCTTGAGCTCTCCCCGAATCCCCTCCAAATACCATGTCTCTAAACAAATTCTAGAGCAGCAACCCCCCCCCCAAAGACAAAGTGAAACAAATTTCCAGCCTAAGACTACCTGGATGGGTGATTAGAAAGGTCTATCAAGCCCGACTGGGACACAAATGCAGTTCAGCTTGGGTGTGCAGGCAAAACAGGCCTCAGCAAACCTGGAACATGCCTCAGGGGACTGAATCCTGAGAAGCTGTGGCGGTTTCCAGACTTCTCAACCCAGGAACACCGAAGACAATTTAGAAGGTCAGTAGGAAAAATCTGTGACTGTGGTGAGAGAGAAGCACAGTCCCCGCTCTAGCCCCAGTGACAGCTTCCTGTGCTTCTGACCCACAGACTGAGAAGGAATTGAGTGGCTGATCAGAGAGGGATTGCAGAGATCTTTTGCTGGTGCTGAGGTTCTGGGTCACAGTTCTGGGTGACAATCCTGGGGCAAGCAGTGCTGGCACAGTGGAACTTGTAGTGGTGGTACAGAGACAATTCTCCCAGTTCCCAAGGCAGAAAAGAGTACTTGTGGTCACTTATACACAAGAGCAAAGGCCAAGAAAGGAGTAAACACTGCACCCTTCATCATACCACCTCAGGAGAACTGAAATTTACAGGTCCCTAGAAGTATCTCTGAAAATAGCTACACAAACCCCCCCAAAGCTTGGGACAGTACATTCTCCACATTGGAAACAGACCCTTACCTTAACAAAGAGTTTATAACTCTAGTAATTAGCTGTGATCATGAGCAAGCAAAGGCACAAAAAGTGTCAGACCATAGAATCTTTCTTTGATAACAAAGAAGATCAAAACATACAACCAGAAGACAACAAAGTCAAAGCTCCTACATCCAAAGCCTCCAAGAAAAATATGAATTGGTCCCAGGCCATGGAAGGACTCAAAAAAGATTTTGAGAAGCAAGTGAGAAAAGTAGAGGAAAAACTGGGAAGAGAAATGAGAGTGATGCAAGAAAATCATGAAAAACTAGTAAACAGCTTGCTAAAGGAGACCCAAAAAAATACTGAAGAAAATAACACCTTAAAAAATAGCCTAACCCAAATGGCAAAAGAGGTACAGAAAGCTAATGAGGAGAATACCTTAAAAAGCAAAATTGACTGAATGGAAAAGGAAGTCCTAAAGCTTACTGAAGAAAAGACTTCCTTAAAAATTAGAATGGAACAATTTGAAGCTAGTGACTTTATGAGGAATCAAGACCCTGTAAAACAAAACCAAAAGAATGAAAAAATAGACAATGTGAAATATCTTATTGGAAAGGTGACAATGACCCTAATTATGCTCTATGAAACACCTTGTGATATGCTAAATGTGAAATCAGCAAAAAGATTAATAAGTAAACTAATTTACAATGATATTTAAAGTTATGCAATATAAAATTGTTTTATTTAAAATCTATAATTGGAAAGAACTCATGGTACAGTAGAAAAAACATTAAATATGGAATCAAAAGGGATCTGTGTTTGATTTCAACCTCTGATTCTTTTTTTAATATAAATTTATTTTTAGTTTTCAACATTCACTTCCACAAGTTTTTGAGTTCCAAATTTTCACCCTATCTCACCCCTCCCCCCACCCCAAGACGGCATGTTTCCTGAGTATCCCTTCCCCTAGTCTGTCCTCTCTTCTATCTCTCCCCCCTTTTCTTATCCCCTTCCCCTTCTATTTTCCTGTAGGGCAGGATAGATTTCTATACCCCATTTCTTGTATTTCTTATTGCCCAGTAGCATGTGAAAACTTTTTTTTTTAAACATATGTTTTTAAAACTTTAGGTTTCAAATTTTCTCTCTTCCTCCCCCCCTTCATTGAAAGGGCAAGCAACTCAATATAGGTTGTACATGTGTAGTTATACAAAACATGTCCATAGTAGACATGTTGTGAAAAACTCACTCTATTTCCCTTAATCCTGTCCTGCCCTCCCATTTATTCTATTCTTTCTTTTGACCCTGTCCCTCCTCAGAAGTATTTGCTTATGATTATCCCCTTTCCCAATTTGCCCTCCTCTATCATCCCCCTGCTCTCTTGTCCCCCTCTCCCCCTATTTTCCTGTAGGGTAAGACAGATTTCCATACCCAATTGAATGTGTATGTTATTCCCTCCTTAAGCCAAATCCTACAAGAATTAGATTCACTCATTCCCTCTCACCTTCCCCCATTTCCACTCCACTGTAAAAGACTTTCTCTTCTGTTTTTTTGTGAGATAATTTATCCTATTCTACCTCTCCCTTTCTTCTTCTTCGAGTATAATCCTCTCTCATGCCTTAATTTTATTCTCCAGATATGACCCCTTAATCTTTAACTCACCCTGTGCCCTCTATCTATCTATTATATATACATATATATATTTTTCCTCCAACTACCCTAATACTGACAAAGATCTCATGAGTTATAAATATCATCTTTCCATGCAGGAATGTAAACAGTTCAATCTTAATAAGTCTCTTATGATTTCTCTTTCCTGTTTACCTCTTCATGTTCCACTTGAGTCCTGTATTTGAAAGTCAAATTTTCTATTCAGCTCTGGTCTTTTCATCAGGAATGCTTGAAAGTCCTGTACTTCACTGAATGACCATTTTTTCCCCTGAAGGATTATACTCAGTTTTGCTGGGTAAGTGATTCTTGGTTGTAATCCTATCTCCTTTGCCCTCCGGAATATTATATTCCATGCCCTGTGGTCCTTTAATGTAGAAGCTGCTAAATCTTGTGTTATCCTGATTGTGTTTCCACAGTACTTGAATTGTTTCCTTCTGGCAGCTTGTAATATTTTCTCCTTGACCTGGAACTCTGGAATTTGGCTATAATATTCCTAGGAGTTTTCCTTTGGGGATCTCTTTCAGGAGGAGATTGTGGATTCTTTCAATTTCTATTTTGCCCTCTGGTTCTACTATATCAGGGCAGTTTTCCTTGATAATTTCTTGAAAGATGATGTCTAGGCTCTTTTTTTGATCATGGCTTTCAGATAGTCCAATAATTTTTAAATTTCTCTCCTGGATCTATTTTCCAGGTCAGTTGTTTTTCCAATGAGATATTTCACATTGTTTTCTAATTTTTCATTCTTTTGGATTTGTTTTACAGTGTCTTGATTTCTCATAAAGTCACTATCTTCCAATTGCTCTATTCTAATTTTTAAGGAAGTATTTTCTGCAGTAACTTTTAGGACTTCCTTTTCCACTTGTCCAATTTTTCTTTTTAGGGCATTTTTCTCCTCATTGGTTTTTTGGACCTCTTTTGCCATTTCGGTTAGGCTATTTTTTAAGGTATTATTTTCTTCAGTATTTTTTTGGCTCTCCTTTAGCAAGATTTTCTTGCATCATTCTTATTTCTCTTCCCAGTTTTTCCTCTACTTCCCTTACTTACTTCTCAAAATCCCTTTTGAGCTCTTCCAAGGCCTGGGACTGATTCATATTTTTCTTGGTGGCTTTGGATGTAGGAGCTCTGACTTTGTTGTCTTCTTCTGGTTATATATTTTGATCTTCTTTTTCACCAAAGTAAGATAGTATAGTCTGACTCTTTTTGCACTGCTTGTTCATGATCCCAGACAATTACTTGAGTTTTAAACTCTTTGTTAAGTTAGGAATCTGCTTCCAATGTGGAGAATGTATTGTTCCAAGCTTCAGGGGTTTGTACAGCTGTTTTTAGAGATACTTGTAGGGACCTGTAAATTTTCAGTTCTTCCAAGGTGGTATGATAAGAGGAGAGGTGTTTATTTCTTTCCTGGCCTGTGACCACGAGTACTCTTTTCCTCCTGTAACTGTGAGGAAGGGTTCCTCCTCACATCCACTGTAAGCTCCACCACAGCACTCCTCACCCCAGCACCGCCGCCCAGAACTGTGACCCAAGAGGTTGCTGCCTCAGCACTGGCAAATAGATCCCTGCAATTCCTCTCTGCTCAGCCACTGGATTCCCCCTTAGTCTATGGGCCAGAAGCTCAGGAAGCAGGTGACCCCTCAAGGCCACAATCTTGGGAAATGGAGCTGAGACACCACCTTCTTGTCTTTGCACTGCAGAAACAGACTTTTCCCACTGACCTTCTAAGTTGTCTTTGGCATTGGTGGATTGAGGAGTCTGGAAACCTCTACAGATGCCAGCAATTCAGTCCTCTGAGGTCTGCTGTAGGTTCACTGAGGCCTGCAAAGCCTGCACTCCCAGCCCGGTGCCATACGCCTTTCTGATCAACCATCCAGGTTGTCTTGGGCTGGAAATTTGTCACTCTGTCTTTTTGTGGGTTCTGCTGCTTCAGAATTTGTTTACAGTCATTTTTTTATGAGTATTTGGAGGGTTTTGGGGGAGAGCTCAAGCAAGTCACTGCTTTCACTCTGCCATCTTGGCTCCGCCTCCTCAGCCTCTGATTCTTAATATGTCATTTTGTGCAAGTGATTTAATGTTTTGGAGCCTGTTTCTTCATTTTTACCATAAATATGATAACTTTTCTTGCATTTAATTTGCAGTGCAATCATGAAGACTGAATGACATGTATCAATAAGTACTTTCCAAATACTGAAACACCATATAAATATCAACTATTATTATTAGGACTACTGTTATTATTGTTGTGTAAAGAAAAGTATTTTAACTTTTTAATGTATGTTTTAATTGAAAGATTGCTTTATTTTATTTTAAATAATTTTTATTGGTTGCTTTTGTTTTACATCACTTTTGTTTCTGAACATATCCCCCCACACTACCATATTTATAAGGAAACAAACAAATATGAAGAAAATACTTCAGAAAAATTTCTACCTTCAAAGATAGAATATGATAAAGTTCAAAAGATGAGAGTAAATTCAATGTTCCTGACCGAAATTCTTTCTCTCCTCCAATGAAGAGACATTTTAGAATATTTTTTTCTTTTCTTTAAGGATATGTTTGGTCAATATAGTTACAAAGCTTAAACTAAAGATTGTTAAAGAAAATGTGTAAGTAATTCACCACAAGGAAACCCTGGGTACTTACTACATCATCTTTTTCATTAATAAATTATACATACAAAAATGTCTGTGGCTACTCTATTAAAAACAAACAAAAAAACTACTATAAGCAGAATTATAGCTCACTCTAGTTATGACTTCTCCAGAGAGACCTAGCTGTACAGTCATGGTCTGAAGTATTTGACCAGAAGGGAGACATTCGCTTCAGTTGTAGCTTCAACATTCAACAATTTGCATGTTGTGAGGGCTCATCTTAACATGGAAATCAAAGTCATTTTTCACTGTCATTCTTTCCACACTCTGCTCTCACTCCCTGCAAGCTTCTCACCTAACGCAGCACAAGCAAGCCACTCACACAGTAATTATCTGAACAGCCCAAGTCCCAGTGATTTATTGGCTTTATTCTAGCCTGGCCAAAATGTAAATCTGGATAATAGCTGTCATTTTCAGGTTCAGAGCTGGGAATGTAAGATAGAGACTGATCTTTAACTGTCTTTTTCCATAGCATAGCACATTTATGCAGCATTTCATTTTACCATACACTGAATGCTCTTCCTATAGCCCCAGTAGCCATAGGCCACAGGAAGGTGAATAACATCTTTTAAAAATGACTTGGGAAATTTCTTCTCAGTTTTTATTTTGTTTTGATTTGTAATTCACTACTTAGTACTTTACTTTTTGAATTGATGTAATTGTTTTATTTCCCTATATCATTTGACATATATGAAGAGAAAAAAGTAGCTATAAGTGGTCTTATATAATTTCACTGAGAGAGGAAGGTATTTGAAGATTTTAATTATTACTTAAAAAATATATAACTTCCTAAGGTTGATGAGCCACAACAATTGCTTTGTCTCATGTAGTCTCAATTTAATTACAATTACCTTGACATTTGCAGTGTTAACTGCAATGATTGTTTCAAGTCTTCATCTTGGGTTAATATTTAGTTTTCTGATTAATTCTCAGATAACACATCCACAATGGATGAATCAATAAATAAGCATTTTAAGCACCTGCTACATTCTAGATATTAAGATCTGGGGATACAAAAAGTAAAAAACAAAATAACAGTCCCTACCCTAAGAAAACGTGCAAACAAATATATGCAAAGCAAACTACATAGAAAAAAAAATTAACAGAGAAAAAGAAACAAAATTAAAAGGGGTGGTGAAGACTTCTAGTAAAAGATAAGAATTTATTTATGACTTGGAAAAAAAAAGAGAGAGAGGTCACTAGTCAGAGCAGGACAGGGAGAAAATTTCAAGAATGGGGGACAACCATAAAAGAAATTCCAGGAGCTGAGAGATGGAGTGTCTTATTTATGAAAAATTCAGGAGGTTAATATCACTGAATCCAAATGTATGTGTTGAGGAGTAGACTACAAAAATAGGAGACAGCTAGGTTTTGAAGGACATTGAATCCCAAATAGAGTATTTCATATTTGATCCTGGAGGCAACAGAGAGCCACTGGAGTTTATTTTTGTAGATGGTGACATAATAGAAATGGATTTTGAGAAAATCACTTTAGTTGTTGAATAGGGATGGATTGGTGTGGGGAGAGAGTTGAGGCAAGCAGACTCACCAACTGGGTATTTTCATAATTTTAATTTAATAATATTTTAATAATCCAGGCATGAGATAATGGAAGCCTGCAGATGCAAAGTGACAGTTATCAGAGGAGAAAAAGGGTAATACTCAAGAGATATCACAAAAATGAAATAGCTTTCAATGGAGTGGATATGGGGGGAGGAGCATTAGAGATGGTGAGGACTCCTAGGTTGTGAAGCTGAGGGACTGGGAGGATGGTGTTGTCCTCTATAGTAACAGGTAAAGTAGGCATTTAGGAATGTTCAGAAAGGGAAGATAATGAATTATGTTTTGGATATATTGAGTTGAAGATGCCGAATGGGCATGTAAGATGTCTAATAAGCAATTGGAGATGTAATATTTGAAGTCAGCAGGGTTTGAGGAAGGATAGGTAAATTTGAGAATCATCATCATAGAGATGATAATTAAAAATATGTGGGAGTTTAGGAGATGACCAAGGGAAATAGTATATAGATAGTATGTTGTATAGCAATAATATAGAGTATATAGAAGAGGATCCTGGACAGAACCTTCAGAGATCCCAGTGGTTAAAGGTATAATTTGGAAGATTTACGAAAAAAAAGATGAGAAATCAGATAAATAGGAGAAGAACCAGAAGAACCTCAAAAACCTAGAGAGAAGAGAATATTGAGGGAGAGAGAATGATCAACAGTGTCAAAGGCTGTAGAAAGATGAAATAAAATTAAGATTAAATAAAGGCCAATGTGTTTGGAAATGAAGAGATTAATAGCTTTAGAAAGAGTAGTTTTGGTGGATTGGAAGCTGGATTATAAGAGGTTAAGAAGAGAATGAGAGGATAAAGTCAACTCACTTATTGTAAATGTCTTTTTTTGAGATGTTTAGCTGAATGGGTTAGAAGGTTAGCCTGGTAAAGAGTAAGGTCATTACAACATGTGAGATAAAGATGAAGGAGATAGTGGCAAAAAGTACCTGAGTGACGAGATGATGAGGAAGGGAGAAAAGAGAACTCTTGGCAAATGGTCTTGATATGTTCCATAAAATATGAGGTAAAATTCTCAACTGAGAGAATGGCAAGAAAAGGAGCTATGGGAAGTTTGAGGAAAGATGAAAAGATTTGGAACAACTGCTATGGAGACTGGGATGTGAGTTGATAAGGGAGCTATAATACTATTGCATAGCAGTAGAGAGGACCCAGTTGAGACTGTATAGCATAAATCAGTAGTGGAATGAGGCAGAAAGAATATGTATAAAATGAAGATATGAGTACCCTCTCTTATTGGCATAACTTATCCTTTTGGTATCATCAGGCACCAAATACCCAAGTTTAGACTTTTTTTTTTAACTCAGAGACAGATTAAAAAAAATTGTGAATTTTTTTTTTTTAGGCAATTGGGGTTAAGTGACTTGCCTAGGGTCACACATCTAGTAGTGTCAAGTGTTTGGTCTAAGGCCGGATTTGAACTCAGGTCCTCTTGACTTCAGGGCTGGTGCTCTAATCACTGCATCACCTAGCTGCCCCTGTGAACTTTTTTTTCAATGGATATATTATACTTTAATAGATTTCTGATCTTACTTGTGCAAATTATTTCTGTTATTCATGATAATATTTCATCCACACTTCCTAATCATATGCAATTCTCATATACTTCCTTTCACAGAGGACATACCCAATATGCTGGAGATCCTATAAAAAGCCTTTTAATACATTGTGAATAATACCATTCAGTTTGTGTATCTGATATCTCTGACTCCCTCTACATTACTTCTTGACTATATCTTTGTCCATATCTTGACCATAACCTTTTTATGTATTCAAGTAATCATTTTAAATACCTCATGGCCAATTTTCAGTCATCAGAGATTTGTTTCATTGCGGTGTTGTTTGATCAATATTGAGTTATTTAAGACCATAATTCATAGCCATATATCAACATCATCACACTAATCATGCTGTAAACAGCAAGTAGAGAATATTTTAAGTAGCTCCCACTTTTCTCAAATGTGATATACCCCAGTCTTATGTCTAGTCTATTCTGGGGAAAATGCTATGTAGTATAAGGAATTGGAAAATGATTTGGATTGAAGGGCACAGAATTGTAGAGATGATTTTGAGAGTTTTGCAAGTAGTTTTAAAATCCAGAAACTGAATTGTGGAAGGAAAATTTTAGTGGACTCAAGGAGAAATTGAAGAATCACATACCAATTTTAGGTGACTGAGGATGACAAAAATTGATGGAAAAGGATTCAAGATGAAGGGGACTATCCAGAGGAGGTAAAGAACATGAGGTGTAGGAAGAGAAGACAAAATAAAAAGAGAAGAATTCAAGTACAAGAAGAAGAACTCAAAGAAGAGGAGAAGTGACAAAAGTAACACAAAAGAAGGTAAAAAACAAAATCTGTTAAGAAAAAAGAAACATATGGTGAAACAAGAGAAATGAAGTTTGTTATAGCTGTCAGGGTGCTGAAAAGGTCATATAGACAATGACAACTACAGAGGTGAAGCTCCATGCCGCCAAATACACACATCTCGCTAAGTGATGTGTCACGGTATTACAGGCAAATTTCTAATAATAATGACAAAAGATGAAGGATTTCACATTATGGAGCAGAGATAAGTTTGCAGACACTTGTATAGTGTATGAGATGTTTCGATTTCTGCCTTACCAAGTAATTTTTACCTTGGTCTTAACACATGTAGGAGAGCCTCTCAACTTGGTGAGGTTAAAGAAATGAGACCATTATTTGTGATTTGATTTTTGTAAAGGACTTTGATATGCTTCTTAAATAGGTATTTATTATCACCATTTACCAAATCTTATATCCCTGTGGATCGCATGAGTAGTCACGAAGGACATCCCTATAAAAGGAATGGATATATGTACTGACATTTCATTGAGATTCTTAAAGACATTTTCTTGGTGAGGTAGAATGAGTAACCTGGGCCTGGACACTTATTGACTAATACATAATGAATTGAGGAGAAATGATTATTTTTAAGCTTTGAGGGATATTTAATTGGTAAGGTTATAGTGTAGCATCACCACACATTTGTATTGAATTTATAAAAGGAATTACACTCCTTACTTTAGCACTATGGAGCTGTTGATCCCCTTTATTCATGTAATGGATGGCTCTAAGATTTATTTGAAATCTGAGATTCTCCGATTCTGAGGTCCTAAAATTTGTGTAGTGATATTGCCTATTGGTAGTGCTGAGTTATATATACTGTTATACTCAGTAGAAAGTATTTCCAACTATCCATTATAACTTTTATAAATTTTTCCACCCATTATTTCTTACATGTATTGCCATTACAAAATCTTGAGAAATAATTGATCTCACTGATTAGTACAGTGCTCTAATTTTGGAGTAATGAGTACCATATTGTCAATACTTAAGAACACCAATACATAAGAATTGTGTCATCTTTAGAGAATCCTACTTCCATTTGGACTTAATAAAGGGTATTTTCCTTTATCTAGGAGCACTTTAGCCTAGTACATGTCAGACATTTTATATGTTACCTGATATTATTAAATAGAGGATCAATGAATTTCCCTGATTGTATCAGATAGTGTATATAATTTTAACATGTAAGTATAAGTTGGATTATTTGAGGAGAGATTAAACATTTAATTTATCTATCTCCTATTTTTTTTTTGTTATGCAATTGGGGTTAAGTGACTTGTCCAGGGTCACACAGCTAGTAAGTGTCAAGTGTCTGAGGTCGGATTTTAGACATTTATTTTAAATGAGCATTTACTTATTCATTCTTAAGCATACATTTTGTATTAATGCAATACTCATTTTCCAACCAAACCTCAGATACAAGCACACATCAATAATATTTAATTACAAGTAGTACTATATAAGTTTAAGACTATTAATGGCAGCAAGGAAGAATAAAAAGGAAAGGCTTTTATTTGAAATCCTGAGGCCAATTTGAAACAATGAATGAAGGTGATATTTAGAAATATGTAGTATATGTCCAGGTCAGATAACCATATAGTTAACAAGGAGAAATCTGAGTCTGTGTATGTTAAGAGACTGATTGGCATCCCTGAGTCACATCTTCATGGGAAGAATATATTTAGAACAATTAACTTATGCACAATACAATTTCCAAGGTATACTTTCATCATTGTTAGTATATAGAAAATATGCTTACATTATAATAATTTTATCCAGTTATAAGTAGCAGTCATTTCTCCCCTATCTGCATGATAATCTGCAAGACATTCAATATAAATGAATAATCCAGTATAGTGAAGACATGAAATTATCAATAAATGTAAGAATAAAGTAACAGTGACAATAATAATTATTATGGAATTGCTTTTTTGTAGAAACAAATAATGAGAAATGGAAGATTTGACATTTTCTAAATATTTCTGTTGATTTTGGGGATTGTTTAGATGTGATCCTCTATAATAATTACCTGCAAAATCCTTTTTTCTGTTCTTATATTTTTAGCATAGATGTTATCACTATGTGTATGGATGATGCTTGAAAAACTATAGAGATAAGAAAGTCATAATACAGATGAATAGATACTTAATAATAATAAACAGCTAACATTTATTAGGTATCAAGCACCTTACAATTATTATGTCATTTAAGTCTCACAACAACCCTGAGATTTAGCTGCTATTATTATTCCCATTTTACAGATGAGGAAACTAATACACAGAGAGATTAAGTGATTTGTCCAGGGTCACACAGCTATTACGTTTCTAAGGTTGGATTTGCAGGAGAGTCTTTCTGAGTCCTAGCTCCTGCACCACTTACCAAATAGATGTTTTTGCATGAGGAAGGTACTTTTTAAACTTCAAAACACTATATGTATGTGATTTATTATTATCATTTTTGTTTCTATATCTTATTTTCATAGTCAATGCCTATTTTATATATCTTAGTACCAACATACAAGTTTAGGTTATTCTCATATCTTGCTTGGATTATTGTAAAATCATGCTAATTGACCTCACCATTTCCACTTTACCATCTTTTTGATCCACCAACTTATCAAAATAATCTTCTTAATGTATTGGTCTGATTACATAGTGCCCCTACTCAAAAACATTCAGTAACTCCCTTTTACCTCTAGGATAGGAAATAAGCTCTTATACCTCACTTGAAATGTTCTATATAATCAAACTCCAAATTATCTTTCCAGTTTAATATCCTATTAGTTTATTTTTATTCAGCCCACAAGTTAACTGAGGTGGACTAATTATTTCCCAAATTCTCCATTGTACGTCATGTCTCCATAAACTTATATAGTTCCTGTAGCATGTTGCAAAACACTCTTTCAGAACTGTCTCCTAAATACTATTCTTATCAAAGTTCAGTTAAGGTGCCAAATGGTTTTCCTAATTCATAATGTTCTTTCCTTCATAAAATTATTTTGTATTCAGTCTTGGGATGCCTCTGTTTCAAGCAGTTCTGTTGCTGTTGTTGGGCTGACTGGAATTGAGGGCCTACCAGTGATGAAAGTGGCTTTCCCACTCTTGGAGGAGCCAGTCTCAATGGCCACTGATGTCTATCTTTCATGCCTGAAATGCCTTCCATCCACATCTCTGTATTCTGGTTTCCATGGCTTTCTTTAAATTCTAGATGAAATCTTACCTTCTATAGGAAGCTTTCCTAATTCCTTTAAATTCCAACATTCCCTCTGTTTATTATCTCCATGTTGTCCTATATATGATTTGTTTGTACATAATCATTTTCATGTTTCTTCCACTAGACTGTAATCCTTGAGAGCAGAAACTGTCTTTTACCTCTCTTTGTATCCTGTGTGCTTAGCATACTATTTGACACATAGTGAGTGTTCAAAAAATGTTTATTGACCAACTACTCCTTTCTTCCTCTGCTTCCCACTCACTTCATTCGATACCAATTCTTCCTGACCTTTCAAACACTCCTCTTCTATAATCTCTTTTGATTTGGTGGACTTTATATTTGGATAAGAGGTAGAGATATATTGCAGTAGATAGAGTACCAGAAGCATAATCAGGAAGTTCAAATTTGTTCTCAGACACTTACTAGCTGTGTGACCCTAGGCAGGTCACTTAACCCTGTTTGCCTCAGTGTCTTCATCTATAAAATGAGTTGGATAAGAAAACGGTAAAGCACTTCAGTATTTTTGCCCAGAAAACCTCAAATGGGGTCATGAACAGTCACACATGACTGAAATAAAAGAATAACAACATATTTGGATGATTGCAGATATTGTCCGGATCAGGCAGGCTTCCTGTCTTCTTCTTCTCGATCTAAAGGACCCTTTCCTTCTCACAACTCTTCCCACAGACTCCAGCTACCTTCGGCAGGTAAGAGAAAAATCAACTATACATTTTTCCTCTTAGAGTCATCTTGCTCTTTTGTTTTCTGACATTCAGTGCTGAATTATGTGATTCTGGGGCTCTGGGAAATAAGGGAAAGTAAGACACAAATTTAAAATTTAGTTTAAAAGGATGTACCTTTGTTCACCAGTCCTCAAAGTCTGCTATCAGTTCTTCATGCCAAAGAGTGAGGTTAGTAGAGCAGGGTCAACTTGTCTGTGGGGAAACAGAAATGTTTATTTACTTTGTTTTTAACCAAAAAAATATAGCTAATAATGTTATTTTATAATTTAGAGTGAAAAAGTTCAATTAAATGGACCCCTTTATAAATTTTTAAGGTAAAATTTAGTTCTTAAATTCAAAGAAATATGTTCAGGGTTTTTTGTTTTTGTTTTTAGCTTGAAGAATAATATATTTTATGATTGAGACTTTACTAAGTATTCTTTTAAATATATATATATATTATATATGTATATGTATATATACATATATATGTATATATACATATACATATATACATATATATACACTAATCATTCATTTAAATAAATAAATAAATAAATAAATATATTTAATTCCTTCATTTCACATTCTAATGAAATGTACTTTACATTCCTTACTTCTATTTGCTTTAAATGAATTTATATTATAATCTGAAGAAACCCACAACATAATGTAAGTTCCTTCATGTAAATAATATTTCATTTTTGTCTTTGAAAACTTAGCCTCTAACTTAGTTCCTTGAACTGAATAAGCTTTTAAAGAAATGAATAACATTTGCACATATGTTTTCATTCTTATCAATCTATCTCAGTAATATCATTTCTTTATGTTAAGATATTCTCATTTTCAGTTTTTAAAAATGTGGCTTATGCTTGCCATGATCTGATTATGTTCTTGAAAATATTTTACTAAATGGGCAGAAGTTTTCTAAAAATTTATGTCTTTGACTATTTCCAGTATTTAAACTCAAACTAATGTGTTTGGCTAATTCATAATTCTTCCTTTGTTCATTCTTCCACTGAAGTCAAAGAACAAGCAGTATCTATGGTGTTTTGATTTGGGAGAGTTTTTCACTTGAGGAATAGTTGAACAAGTTGTGATATATGATTGAGATGTAACACTACTGTGCTATAGGACAAGATGAGCTACATGCTTTTGGAAAATAATTGGAGACACTTACATGAATTTATGTAAAGTGAAATGAGTAGAACCAGGAGAACAGTGTACACTGTAACAGCAATATTGTAAAATGACTAACTGTGAACGGTTTAACAATTCTCAGTAATACAATGATCCAAGACAACTCTGAAGGACTCATGATGAAAAATGATATTCTTCCCCATACAAAAAAATAAATAAAACCAAAACAAAACAAAATATAAAACAACTGAGGGAGTATGAATACAGATTGAAGCTTTCTTTTTTTTTTTTTTTACTTCATTTTCCTTGGGTATTTATTTTAGTTTGTTTACTTTTACAACGTGACTAATATTGCAATACTGTTTTGCATGGCTACACATGTATAACCTATATCAAATTGCTTGCTGTCTTTCCTTGCTTATAAGAAATACAAAGAAAAATGAAAATGTACACAGAATAAAAAAGAGGTGCTGAAGCAAAATTTGCTATGCATCAGGTAACCCACCAAAAAACAAAAGCAAGAAAAATAATCATCAGATAAAACCCAAATATTCAAAATATGAAAATTTAGAGGGGAGAGAGAAAATTTGGAAATCAATTTTAAAATTAATCAATTTAAAAAGGAATCTTGAAAATTGTTTTCACATGTAATTGGGGAAATAAAATGCTAAATAAAAAGAATTTGAATTCTTTATTCTTTGGTGCATACATATTTGGCATATTTGGTATGAACATTACTTCATTGTCTATCTTTCCTTTAAGCAAAATGTACTTTATCCTGCTTATACTTTTTAATTAGGTATATTTTTCCTTTGACTGTGATCGTGATTGCTGCTCCTGCCTTTCTAACTTTACCTGAGGCATAATAGATTTCTGCTGCAGCCCTTTACCTCCTCTTGATGTTTGTCTCTCTGTTTGAACTGTTTTTTTTTAAACAATATATTGTAGATTTCTGTTTTTTTTTTTAATCCTCTCTGCTATCCACTTCTATGGGTGATTTCATACCATTCACAAAGTTGTAATTACTAACTATATTTTCCTCCATTCCATTTTTCGTATTTATCCTTCTGTCTACTTTCACCCTGTCCCTCCTCAAAAGTGTTTTGCTTCTAACCACTGTCTTCCCTGATCCACCTTTCTTTCTATCAGAAAACCTCCATTACTTATCCTCCATCCCTTCTACTTGCCTATAGAGTAAGTCAGATTTCTTTACTCAATTGAGTGTGTATATTATTCCCTCTTTCAGCCAATTCCAGTGTGTAGTTCAAGCATTGCCCACCACTTTCCCATTTTCCTTTTTACTGTAAAAGCTCTTTCCCACTTCTTTTATGTGAGATAATTTGCTCTTTTCTATCTCTCCCTTCCCCCTTCTAACAGTGCATTGCTCTTTTATTTTTACCCCATACATATAATCCCATCACTGTCAACTCATCCCTGTGTGCTCATTTTATGTATAATCCTTTTAACTGTTCTAATTATTATGAATTTCTTAGGAGTTACAATTATCAGCTTCCCATGTAGAAATGTAAACAATTTAACTTTATTGAATCCCTTATGATTTCTCTTTCTTGTTTTTTTCTTTTTATGTTTCTCTTGACTCTTTTATTTGAAAGTCAAAATTGCTGTTCAGCTACAGTCTTTTTGTCAGGAATGCTTGAAAGTCCTCTATTTCAATAAATATCCTTTTCCTGCAAGGATTATGTTCAGTTTCCCTGGGTAGGTGATTCTTGGTTGACTCCTAGATTCTTTGATCTCTTAAATATCATATTCTAAGCCCTCTAATCCTTTAATGTACAAGCTGCTGAATCCTGTGCTATCCTGATTGTAACTCCATGATATATGTCTTCTTTTTGTTTGTTTGTTTCTGGCTGCTTGGAATATTTTCTCCTTGACTTGGGAACTCTGGGACTTGGTTACAATATTCCTGGGAGTTTTCGTTTTGGGATCTCTTTCAGTAGGTAATGGGTGGATTCTTTCAATTTCTATTTTACCCTCTCATTCTAGTATATCAAAGCAGTTTTCCTTCATAAATGGTGATGTCCAGATTCTTTTTTTTAATCATTGCTTTCAGGCAATTCAATAATTCCCATATGAACTTTCTTTAATCTGTTTTCTAAGTCAGTTGTTTTTCCAAGGAGATATTTCACATGCTCTTTAATTTTTCATTCTTTTGATTTTGTTTCTTGATATCTCATGTATTCATTAATGAAGTAGAGTTGCACAAAGTTGGCAGCCTCACTATTTCTTTCAGAGTTATCATAGTCCAGTTGCAAGATAAGAGTCAAAACAAGTGTTGATAGCCCAAGATGCACTGGATGATGTTGGCATCTTCTAAGTCTGATGAACCTTTAAGTACTCCATAGCACTTACTTCAAATGCCACTCAAATAAATTATGCTCATCCATTCCAATGGGGGGTGTCTTCACATGCTTAGGGCAGTCATCTCCCTAACTCGCTGATGTGTTTGAGGATGTCAATTATCCTCAGTCTGGTTCAGCTCATCTGCCAGATAGTTTTACTAGGAAGTAGCCTCTGTGCTTGTCATCCACTTTTGGTGTCTACCTGTCACTCTACTCTTAGAATAAGCTAAAATAACTGAAGAGACAATGTGCTTTCTAAAGGAATAGGGGGAAAATACTTATTCTGAAAAAAAATGTTATAGACAAATAGAGAGCAGTATAAACCTAATAGCCACAACTTTAAATGTGAATAGAATATACAGTCCAGTAAAGTGAAATGAAATGATGGATTGGATACAAAATATCACAGTCCGTTGCTTAAAATAGACACAAAGAAAAGTGAAGATGTACACAGAATAAAGAGGAGGTGCTAGAGCAAAATTTACTATACATCAGGTAAATTGCCTCCTGTCCAAAAAAAAAAAAAACCAGCAGGAATCATAGTCATTAGGCAAAACAAAACAAAAACATTAAAAATGTGAAATGTATTTAAAATTAAACTACATAATGTTGAAAGGGAACTATAGAAAGCAAGGTCATATAAGTAGTAGAAATTTTATGATCCAAATGTCTAAGAATTTGAAAATTCACAAAAAAAATTAACTGAATCATAAGAAGACTTAAAAATACAGTCATCTCTTAGATTTGTACAAGTCTAAGACAAAGATAAACAAAATAGAAAATATGGAATTAAATTAATTGCAGAAGAATCAAGCACATTAAATCATATTTTTTCCTCTAATTGTTTCTGTGCATTTCTGTTTGTGAAATTTTGGAAATCATCATCTTTATATTGCTGCTTTTCTTTTGCGTTTTTTTTAAATCAAAAGGAAAAGTCTTATCACCTAATGGCCTCTCATGTGCATAAGATCGTGTCATTAAAATATTCATAGAGATATTTTACAAGGAAAAAAAGATCAATTCCATAATAGTATAAGCCATTCAAATTTTTTTTTGTCAATATAGGTAAGTGTATATAACTTTTCCTTCAAAGATTCCTAAAACCTTTGCTACTTAAAATGACAGGTAATTGCCATTTAATATACTAACTAAGCAAAAGATGAATATTAGGAATAAAACTTGCATGCCATTAACTTTAGAAAACTCATTCTACAAAGGAGAAAGATAATTATCATAACATAACAGTATATCAATAACAGAAATGTTTCAAATAATGATTTAGTGAAGAGAGTGAAGAGAGAAAATAAGCAAAACATCTTGCCCCTAATATGTTCAGCGATTAGCTTACTGTAATTTTAAAACACAAAATATAAAATTCCAGCCCTCATTATAATCATTTGTAGATCAATAATTCTTATATCAATATTCTAAAGTTATTTTTAAAGGTAGCATAAGGGATAAGATGTACAGAATTCTGGAATCTAGTAATAGTTATTACTTTAAAAAATATATTGACAATTTTAATACAATTCAGAACCATCATAGCTGTATAAGAGTTTTGAGAAATAAGGTCTTGATTAAAGGCTATCTTCTATCAATAACTAGACTCTAGATTCCTTGGGGGAAGGAAATATATTATGTGTTCATGCATTCTTCAAAGGGTATGTGTGCATATATACACATATATGAGGAATACATGTACATATAAGATACACACATAGACATATATACTCACAAACACTTATGCATACACACAATATATAGGTATATGTACATATATAAATGTGCACCTATTTCACCAGTTTTTGATTACATATACAAACACACACACACACAGTACATACCTATATACTATATGTGCATTCTCTGTGTGTATATACACACCATACAGTAATAAAAAAAACAACTGATGAAACAAGTAAGAAAAAAATTAAAAGCAACCAAGATTATCAGCATCTGCTTACCAAAAGCTATTACCCTCCTATAAAATGAAGCTTGAGAGAAAAGAAGGAACAGAGGAGAATTTACTCAACAGGAGCAATACAGATTTTAAGAAGTCTTTTGGTCTCATTTAAATACCTTTTTGAAAACTCTGGCTTAGAAATAATTCTTGGTATTTTAATTATCTAGGTACTTAGTTAAATGAAAAAATATTAGAAATTAAAACATTTATAAATCAAGTGTTTGCTTTTATTAAGAGTTAGAAAACATTCATTTGTTTTAAATATTTACAAAGGGCTTATTAAGTACAAAGCCCTTTACAAGGAACTGTGGGTAGAAATATAAAGGTATATAGAGCATAGTCAAATGACTTTATTTTTTAAAGAGATTAGATTGTTGCAGAAATAATTTGGAGTAAGGCAGGGTATTTTTAAATACCATAAGATAGATATGTTTTATATTCTATGTAGGTTCAGAGAAGAGAGAAAGAGAGAGAACTTCTGGTTAAGTAGACCAGTGAAATATTTATGAAGACAGGGCTTTGGAGTAGAGGTAGAATTTTCACAGGTGATTGTATGGTAGGAAAAACAACAACAGCAATAACGAAAGGCATAAAGTGAGAGTGTCATGAACAGTAATTCTTTTCTGCTTGTGTCTTCCTCAAAGATTCCTCCACCCAAGGGGGAAAAAAAAAGAAATATTTCAATATACCTTGCCATACCCTCAAGCTATTATCTTATATATTGCTCCATTTTTAGTCAAAAAACCTGGAAAATGAAATATTGCCTCATCATTCAACTGTTCTCTCCAATATTTTGAGTGATTACAATTATGAAATATGCCTCACCCCCCTTAATCTTCATCCTTCTTAGGTACTTTATTTGACAATATTGAAAATCTTCTCCTCATGGAAACTTTTTCTTCTTTGTTTTATTTTTTTTTAAATGCTACTATTCCTGTTTCTCTTTCCACTTGTTTGACCCTTCCTGATACTCTTTTGCTGACACGTAATCCATCTCACTTCCTCTGGATGTGATTATACCCTAAATCTTTTTCTTGGGCCTCTTCTAATTCTTCTTGTCTTCTCCATTTGACTCAAACAGCTACTATGAGTTTAATTATTTTGTCTATACAAGTGACCCAGAAATCTATATATCCATCTCAAGTCTTTCTCCTGAGCTCCAGTCATACATCACAAGCAGCTATTCAATATTTAGACTGATATTCCAAATATAAATTAAAATCAATATGTCCAAAGAAAAATTATCTCTCTCAAAAACCCACCCTTCTTCCAAAATTTCTTATAGTTGACAAAAGCTCTATTTTTTCAGTCTCACAGGTCTGTAACTTTGCTATTATCTTTGATTTCTTAGTCTCCCATATTAGTTCAGACAGACTAGTTTCTTCCTTTTTCAAACAAGTGGTACTTACAGAATCTAATTTTGTTTGTTTTTTAACCAAGACATGATTCAAACACTATGTGTTAAATGAAATATTTCATCAACCACTAGATCCCTTCATCCCTAATTAGTTTTTCTTTATTGTCTATTTATTTTATATGTGTTTTTGGAAGATGATAATATGTTGTCATCTTCAAAACAGGTGCTGTTTCAATTTTTTTCTATTATCCCCCAGAACCTACCATAGCAAATAACTTAGAGTAGGTGTTTAATAAATGCATGATTGATTGACCAATAAGACAGAGTACACATAATATTGTAATGGTTAATAAGATTGTATATTTGATTTAGGGGCAAGAACAAAGAGATAAGAAAATAGATAGGTGATAGATGATGGATAGAATATTTATGAAGCACTTATTATGTGTCTTGTCCTGTGCTACACATTGTAGATTTAAATACAAATCAGATGATCCTCAACACCAAGGAATTTTTATTCTAATAGAGGAAGACAACACACAAGTGGAGCTGGAAGCAGAGTGTGGGACATTAAGAAGCAATGCATAATGGTGATGAGGGAGAGAAGTGTGGAGAATGAGATGAGTTCAGACTTGAAAGCCTGAGGTCCCTCATAAAATATTGCTCAAGGCTAGGGACTCACCAACCATAACAGCAATTTCCAGAGTGAAAGATCTAAAGGGTGGCAAAACTGGTGCAAAGGAAGGAGAGAAATGTATATTCAGTAGGCAGTAGAATGAAAGCTTTTAACCAAGAAAGTAATAACTGTAACTGAAATTTAAGATCAATCTAGTGATCGTGTATATTGTACATTGAACAGGAGAAATACTCCAGGAGAAAGGACTGGTAAAAAGGTTATTTAAATAATCCAATTGTTTGCATATAACTTGATTCAAATAATATTTATTGAGTACTAGATCAGAAAATATGAGGAACTGACTTAAAGTAATGACAATGTGAATGAAAAGAGAGAGATAGAAATCAAAATTACATTCATTTATATGCTCTTTTTTGTTTGTGACCTGCTCTTGCTCTACTTTGAGTCTGGAGAAACCGGTGGGATAAAGATAAAAATCATACAGAAAAATTACAAACTAGAAGTAGAACATTTCTGGAGATATAAATAGCTACAAATAACCATTGAAAAAAAACATTTCCCCCATTATTTTGCTCCATTGGTGAGGAGGATTTTTTTAAAGTTGCAATTGTCAGTACAAAATAGAGTAAAATCTCAATTACTTAGAAGATGTATTTAATCCTTCTTTATCCTTTTGAGAGAAAAACAAAAATGGCAAGAAAACAAAGTGATCTCCAAATTTATTTAATAAAAATATAGCCAAGGTATTTTCTGGTATCACTGGATATGCAGTACAATTGCCTGAATCATATCTATCTAGGTGTAAAAGACTATTAAATTATTACAGGCACTCAGTAAATTTTTTTTTGATTGATAATCGGAACAATGACACTGGAACATTAAAAATTCAGAATCATCAAGGAAACATTCAAATTCTGTTAAGAATAATATATTAACTAAGTCAGTAATGTTGATTAATATATTTTAGGGAGATTTTCAACATCAAAGCTTGAAACAAAACCAGATTTTTAAAATAAATATCCAACTATTCAGCAGAGGTAATAAGTATTCCATTTTTCAAAGAGTTTTGGCTAGGTAAAAATTTCCTGTTCAAAGTCAGTTGGATACAAACATTCTCTTTCTGTCTGTCTGTCTGTCTGTCTGTCTGTCTGTCTGTCTCTCTCACACACACACACACACAGATGAATATGTAGGTTAATAGATAAAAGAGAAAAAGGAAGAATTGACTTCATGCAACTTTGAATAATATTAAAATTAACATTCTAATAAAATCAAGAATGTTGCTATTCTTTGGAAAATGGGAAATGCAACTTAGTGGTCTCTAAGATACGTGATTAATTTTATTTTTTTTAAGCTGCATTAACTTGCAAGTGTGTCAACCAATTCCATGATCTCTGCAAGTGATTTTTATAAGCTTTTATACACAATATATGTTTTATATTATCAAAAATATCATGCAATTCCATTGTGGCTGTATTAACTCTAGTAAATGCAACTAATTACATTATGATCTTGTGAGGACAAAAGAATAAGCCATTTTAAAAAATTAATAAAACTTAACAATGCCCTGTAGTTAAGGTTGCACTAGTAAGATCTTTTTTTGTTAGTCCTTTTCTGTACAGTATGATTATAGGTTACAATAATCATTACCATTTTAGCGGGGAAATATGGCATTTTGATGCCATATCTAAAAATTGTTTTAAGAACAATTAAGATACAGGAAAGCTATGCTAGTGATTACTAATAGCATGACAAGAATGACAACCCATTTAATCATAAATACATTGAAATGCTCTTTACATGAGTTTTCTAAGATAATTCTTCTTCATTTTACTTTTTTCTTAGCTCCACCATCCTTCTTCCCCTGCAAGTCATGAAACATAAGCCATGAAATACAGCTACTTTAATTCCATTTAATGAGGTGCTATTGAAAGGTATGTTTCATGATTGCATTCCAAAATTTTCATAAGTCTTTCATGAGTCAGTGGCCTCAGAAAAGAGGTCCTATAGAAATAAATGAAAGGGAACTCAGAAGCCATCAAGACTGATCACCTCATTTTATAGTTGATGTAAGTAAGGTTCAGAGACAATTAAGTGTTTATTTCAAGTTTGCAGATGTTAAAAATTCTGTAACTTATGACCTAATGCTTTTTCCACTGTATCATGTGGTATTGTAGGGGTCATGTGATTAGATTATGAAAAGACTAGGTCAAAGGTCCTCCAAGCGGTGGTACCTGAAAAAGGTATATGTAGATAATTGAGTCAAATTGATAAGAATATAAACCATTCCCCAAGTGATAAATGGTGAAAGAATATGAATAGACAGTTTTCAGATGAAGAAGTCAAAGCCATTGGCATGTGAAAAAGTTCTCTAAATCATTTTTGATTGGGGAAATGCAAATTAAAACAACTCTGAGATACCACGTGGCACCTATCAGATTGCCTAATTTGACAAAAAAGGAAAATAATAAATGTTGGAGAGGATGTGGGAAAATTGGGACTGATGCAGTGTTGGTGGAGTTGTGAACTGATCCAACCATTCTGGAGAGCAGTTTGCACCTATTCCTGAAGGGCAACCAAATTACATACACTTTGATCCAGCTACTAGGTCTGTATCACAAAGAAATCATAAAAAAGGGAAAAAAACTTACATGAGCAAAAATATATGTAGCAGCTCTTCTTGTGGTGGAAAAATATTGGAAATCAAGGGAAAGCCCATCTATTGAACAATGTCTGAAGAAACTGTGGTATATGCATGTAATGAAATAATGTTATTCAATAAGAAATGATAAATAGGCAGATTTCAGATAATCCTGGAAAGACTTGTATGAATTGATGCAAAGTGAAATGTGCAGAAGCAGGGAAACCTGGCAGAGGGTATCAGCAACATTGTGTGATGATCAAATATGAATGACTCAGTTCTTCTCAGCAACATAATGATCTAAGAAAACTATAAAGAACTCACAAAGGAAAGTACTATCCAGATCTAAATAAGAACTAATGGATTCTGAATGAAGATTGAAGCATGCTTTTTTTCACTTACTACATTCTTTTTTTTTCCTTTTGCTGTTTCTTCATTCATAACTGTGACTAATACAGAAATGTTTTACGTGACAGCACATGTATAGACTATATCAAACTGCTTGTCATTTTAGGAAGAGGGGAAGGGAGAGGGGAGGGAGAAAAATTTGGAACATGCATCTCTGTGTATGTGTGTGTATGTATATGTATACATATATATATATATATATATATATATATATATATATATATATTCACACACACAATTATCTTTCAAAAAATCTCTAGCAACTTCTGTTCTGAAATTACCTATTATGTTAAGAGCACTACCATGCTCATAATTGTCCAGGTTAATAATCTTGGTGTTATACTCAATTTCTTATCTTCTCTCACTCTATATATCCCATGTATTGCCAAATCCTGTTATCTTTTGAAATAAAATGAGTAACTATAGATGGATGGTGTGGTTTACAAATGCTATGGGCTATTATTGTGTAGTGCATATAAACAGATATTACAAATTTAGAGAAAAGATGAGACAGATGATTTGCATGCACTGATGCATGGTGAAATAAGAGCCTAAATAATTAAAAGCAGTAGTAGCAGTAGCAGTAGCAGCAGCAGAAGCAGCAGCAGCAGCAGCAGCAGCAGTAGTAGTAGTAATAGTAATAATAGTAGTAGTAGTAATATAACAATAGCCTAGTGTTTATTAGTGTTTGAAGTACTGAAACATCTTGAAATACATTATTTATTGAGGTTATATATGTGTGTGTGTGTGTGTGTGTGTACGTATGTACACACATACACACTCAATTTGATCATAATTTAAATGAAAGATAACAAAAATTAAATGAAAGAATAACTAAAATGAATCATTGTACTGAGAATCTAAAGCACGAAAATATGTGTATGTATTTTATTTCTGGTTCTCTACTACACAGAATGGCACTAAAATATTTTAGTGTGAATTTAACTTTTTACATATAAAGTTGCATGTTTGACATATTTGGGGCAAGTAGGTGATGTAGTGAATAGAGAACTGGCCCTGGAGTCAGAAAGACAAGAGTTCAAATCTTACGTCACACACTTACTCACTGGGTGACCTTGGGAAAGTCATTTAACTCCTGATTTCATGAAGCTGGAGAAGGAAATGGAAAAAACACTTCAGTATTTTTTCCAAGAAAACTTTATGGACAGTTGATCCACAGGGTAATGAAGAGTTGTGGATGACTAAAGAACTGAACAACAACAATGACAACAACATGTGTATATGTATGTGAATAGATGGATAGATAGATAGATAATCTCATAAAAGTCTCAAATACTACATGTACAAAACAGAACTCATGAACTTTCACCAATTTCTTTCTAAATTCTCTTAATTCTGTCAAGGGAATCACTAATATTGCAGTCATTAAAATTCACAACCTTAGAGTGACCTTCAATTTGTCACTCTCCTTACCAGCCACAGTTAGTCACTTGATTTACAGTATAACTTCTTAATATATCTGGCAGTCATGCTCTTTTTTCCTAGTGAAAGTATATGAACACTTTAATCACTTCTCTTGTCTGATCTATATCTGTATAAAAATAAATACAACTAAACCAAACAAGCTTAACCCCCTTAGCCAGATAGCCAAATTCCCCAAAGAACAATAAAAAAAAATAAAATGAAACACTTCCAAAGACAATAGGTGTATATAATGAAACCCTTTCTATCTTCTAAAATAAAATTCTAAATAACATAATTCCTTACTTGACATAAAATATACGAAGTAAGATTCCATTGGGAACAATAAGCCTTTTCATAGTAAATAAGTGCTACATTTTTATCTTTAATCTTTTCATTTTTCATTGTTTATTAATTTCATTAAATATTTCCCAATTACATGCAAAAATTAAAAATCGCTTAAAAATTTTAAGTTTCAAATTCTTTCTCTCCCTCCTGCCCCTACCCCTCATTGAGAAGGCAAACATTTAAACCTTAATTATACATGTGAGGTCACGCAAAACATATTTCCAAATTAATCATATTATGAAAAAAAACACAAACAAAACAAGATAATAAGAAAAGAACATTTCAAAAGTATGATTCATTCTGTATTCATAGTTCTTCGGTTCTCTGTAAGCGGGTATTACTTTTCATCATGTGTCTTTGGAATTGTCTTGGATCATTGTCTTGATCATAATAGCCAAATCTTTCACAGTTTATCATTATTAAATTATTGCTATTATTGTATATATTTTTCTGCTTCTACTCACTTCACTTTGCATGAGTTCATATAAGTCTTCTCACGTTTGTATGAAACCACCAGGCTCATTATTTCTTATAGAAAAATAGTATTCTATCACAATCATACACCACAACTTGTTCAGGCATTTCCCCAATTCATGGACATCCATCCAGTTTTCAATGCTTTGCCACCACAAAAAGAGCTGTTTTAAATATTTTTTTTTTGGTACAAATGGGTCCTTTTTTTCCATTTTAAAAATCTCTTTGAGATACAAACCAACTAAAGGTATTGCTGGGTCAAAGCTTGCCCAAGGTTTTATAGCCCCTTGCATATAGTCCCAGATTGGTACTCCAGAGTGGTTGGACCAATTCACAAGTTCACCAAAAGTGCATTAGTATCTCAATTTTTGCACAACTCTAAAGTATTTGTCATTTTTGTTATTTTAATTTTGTGTCATGTTAGCAAAACTAATAGGTAGGAGGTCATATCTTAAAGTTCTTCTAATTCACATTTCTATAATCAATAGTGAATTAGAACATTGTTATGTGACTATTGATAGCTTTGATTTTTTTTTCTCCCCAAAGCTACCTGCTCACATTTTTGACTATTTATCAACTGGGAAATGGTTTTTATATTTTATAAATTTGGCTTAATTCCTGTATATTTGAGAAATGAGAAATGAATCAGAGGAACCTGTCACAAAATCCTCCCTTCCATTTTCTGTTTAGCTTCTAATTTTGACTGCATTACTTTGACTTGTGCAAAAGCTTTTTAATTTCAAGTAATCAAAAATAGCTATTTTACTTCTGATAATGCATCTCATGTTGGAGCTTAAACTCTTCCCTTATTCTTAGATCTGAGAGGTATATTTTTTCTATTCTCCCCCAATATAGTTATGATATAATCTTTATGTCTAAATCTTTTATCCATTTTGATCTGACCTTGGTGTATCATGTGAGATGTTGGTCTATGCCTAGTTTCTGCCAAAAATGCTTTACATTTTTTCTGGATAATTGTGTCAAATGTTGAGTGCTTACCCTCAAAGCTTGGATCTTTAGGTTATCAAACAATAAATTACTATGATAATTTCTATTGTGTATTGTCTGCCTAATGTATTCCACTGATTCATCACACAGTTTTTAGCTGGTACCATATTGTTTTCATGATCATCACATATAATTTATTTTGAAATTTGGAAATGATAGACCACATTCCTTAACATTTGTAAAAAATGGATTTCCTTGATATTCTTGAACATTTTTCTTCCAGATGAATTTTGTTACTATTTTTTTCTAGCTCTATAAAACATTTTTTGGTAGTTTGGTTAGCATGACACTGAATAGGTAAATTAAGTAGAATTATCATTTTTATTAAATTGACTTAACCTACCCATGAAAAATTAATCTTTCTCCAATTGTTTGGATCTATCTTTACTTGTATGAAAAGTATTTTGTCATTGTGTATGTATAAACCCTTAATTTGTCTTGGCAAGTAGACTCCCAAACATTTTGTTGTGTTTCCCAGTATTTAAAAGATATTTTCTCTATCTGTTCTTTCTGGGTTTTGCTAGTAGTATAAAGAAATACTGAGGATTCCTGTGGGTTTATTTTATATGCTGCAACTTTGGTGAAGTAGTTAATTGTTTCAACTAATTTTTTTTTAGTTCATTCTATGGTTTCTCTAATTATACCATCACATTATCTGAAAACAGTAAGACATTTGTTTTCTTATTGTCCAGTTTCCTTCCATCAATTTCTTTTCCTAGTCACTAGTATAATATTAAATAATAGTGGTTATGATGGACAGCCTTGTTTCAATCCTGGTTGTATTGGAAAAGCTTCAAGGTTCCCCCCCCCTTATAGGTAAGGTTACTCTTAGTTTTAGATACTACTTTTCATTTTAAGAAAGCTTCCACTGATTCCCTTGTGTTCTAGTGTTTTTAAGAGGAATGGCTGTTGTATTTTTTCAAAAGTTTTTTTTTTCTGTGTCTATTGATATAAACATTATTTTTATTATTGATATGGTCAATTATGTTTACTTTTTTTTTTTGTAATATTGAACCATCTCTGAATTCCTGGTATGAATTTTACCTGATTTTAGTTATTTCATTTAAAATTTTTGCATAGATATTCATTAAGTAAATTAGTTTATGGTTTTCTTTCTCTGTTTTTCCTCTTCCTGGTTTAAATATCAAAACTGCATTTGTCTCATAAAAGGGCTACTTCTTTATTTTTTCAAATAGTTTATCTAATATTGGGATTAATTGTTCCTTAAATGTTTGGTACGCTTGATTTTTTAATCCATATGTTCTTGTAATTTTTTTTTCCTTAGGGAACTCATTAATGATTTATTCAAATGCTTTTTTCTAAGATAGGTTATTTAAATATTCTTATTCCTCTTTTGTTAATCTGCACAATTGATATTTTTATAAATATTCATATATTTTAGATTGCCAATTTTGTTAGCATTTGTAAGTTAAGGCAAAATAACTCCTGGTAATTTCTTTAATTTCATCATAATTGGTGGTTCATTCATCCTTTTCATTTTTGATACTAGTAATTTGATTTTCTTCTTTTTTTCTAAATGAAAGTAACTAATTCTTTACCTTTTTTTAATTGACTTTATTACTAAAATCAGCTCCTAGTTTTATCAGTTCAATTCTCTAACTTTTGATTTTATTAATCTGTCCCTTGATTTTCTAGAATTCCATTTTGGTTTTAATTGAAATTTTAATTTCTTCTTTTTCTAGATTAAAAAAATAGCATATCCAATTAATTGTTCTTGTCTCTCAAACTTTTATTAATGTAAGTATTTAAAGATATAAATTGTCCCCTAAGTAATGCTTTGATTTCATTCCATAAATTTTGGAATGTTGCTTCATCATTGCAATTCTCTTTAATGAAATTATTTATTGTTCTTGTGATTTGTCATTTGAACCATATATTCTTTAGGGTTAGATCATTTAGTTTCCAATTAGCTTTTAATCCCTGTTTCTATGGCCAGTTATTAAATGTAAGTTATTGCCTTATAATATAAGAAGGGTGCATTTAATATTGCTGCTTTTCTGCATTTGGTTATTAGGTTTTTATGCTCAAATACATGGTCAGTTTTACAGGTGTCACTTACAAGTAAGAAAATGGTGTGCTCTTTTCTATTCCCATTCAATTTTCCCCAGAAGTTTAGAATATCTAAACTGTGTGAAATTTTATTTATGTCTTTTTCATTTTCCTTCTTTGTTTTGTAGTTAGATTTATCTAGCTCTGAGAGGGCAAGTTGAAGTCGTCCACTATTACAGCTTTACCGTGTATTTACTCCTGTAATTCATTTGACATTTTTTTTTAAATTATAAAAACATAGATGCTTTGCCATGTAAGTTTCAGAGAGAAAAGGCAAAAGATTAAAGGAAAAAAATAACATAGATAAGTTCATTTCTGGTCATCATGCTTTTTAAAATATATACTGTGGCTCTTAAACATGGTAAAATAGCCTTCCTCACCTAAATAATTAATGTTTAGATGATGTGGACAGAAAACTAGTTCTTACATTTGTTTATGCTTCAGTGTTATTACGTAAGCTATCACTTTTTAAGATTTTATGCGTCAGTAAATCATTAAAAGTTAGCCAAATCTTTATTATCTGGGGTAAGATGGTGTGTGTATGTGTGTGAAAGGGCACACAATTTAGTTGACAAATATTTTTACTTATTCCTTTTGCTTATCATTTTCTCCTGAAGATTTTATGATTTGTGCTTTCACTATCTCCCTTTTTTAAAATAGATATCATTTTTAAATACTAGAAATCAATAATTACTAGAATTTTGAACCAGAATTTCTTATTTGTACCTGTAAGCAGCTGGCAGAATCAATGGTTAGATTGGAATGGCACTTGGAATTAGGGAGATCAGAGCCGAAATTTAGTCTCACACATTTCCCATGTCACCTTGGGCAAGTTACTTAATCTCTCTCAGTTTCCACATCTAAAAAATGGAGATAAAAGCACCTATCTCACAGATCTGTTCAGAAAATGAGATATTTGTAAACATTTTCACAAACCATATACCATTCTATTAATGTCAAGAATTATATTTACTATTACTATACAACTTGGTAGTGTGAGAAGGGCATGCAAGGAGTTTTGTTATTCTTTTCAATCTGTATCCTAACATTTTTCTTCTCTTGGCCCCATTAACGTACTCAATAATTTAAAGTAAGAGAAAAGGGTTACCAGCAATTTTGCAAAACTAAGGCTAATCCCTTGCTGTGCGGTTAAGTTAAAAGTTGTAGGAAATCTATATATAAAATCAAATATGATCCATTTTCAATAAATCTGGAGAGATACAGAGGTGTCAAGGAGGACAGGGAAGAGATAGAGAGACAAAACACCCAGAAAAAAAGAGGAAAGAGAGAGACAGAGACAGAGAATTTACAGGAATAAGAAAAGGAAGAACAATGATGATGATGATGATGATGATGATGATGATGATGATGATGATGATGATTACAAAAATTGCTTCTGAAACATCCTAACTACTTAGAAGCTTTAAATAAGAAATAGGGTCACATATCCCCAGATAAGTTATGTTTGATATATCTGTGGAAGATAGTTTTAAATTAAATTGTTACAATCTCACAAGTGATGAAACTTCAATAAAATTATGACATCCCAGTGAATACTAATTTTGTTTTATTATCAAAAGGGACTAACTTTTGTAAAAAAAAATCAAATGGTTGATTTTTACATTGATTCACAAATAATTAAGAAAGCAAATGCTTTTTGAATTTTTAATTAAATCTCCACATTAATTGCCCAAAATTCTCATGTGGCATGGACTTTTTTTTAATTATCCTTTTCTTATATTCCTCTGTTAGTTAAAGACTCTGGGACAACTTTAACTTTCCTTACTACTATATTTTAAGTTTAATTTTAATCCATTATTTTTGTATATATACAGACATATATACATATGTGTATGTGTGTGCGTGTGTGTGTGTGTGTGTATGTATATATATATATATATATATATACATACACATATTTTGCCGATATTTCAGAGCCACCTGATCTAATGTGTTTAGAACCATTCATTTAGAGTTAGAGGAGACCTTATATGTCATCTGTTTCAAAATAGACAGGATGAAAAAAAGCTTCTTAATTTTATACCTTTGGAAACTGAAAATTGAAATTACTTGGGATCATAGCACTGTAGATTTAGGCATGGGATAAACCTCAAAGACCATCTAGTCAAACTTATTCATTTTTTAGTTGAAGAAATTGAGGTCTTAGGAAGTAAGTGGCTTGTTCAGCCTCACATAGGTAGTAAGCATTAAAAGTAGCATTTAAACTAATATATATATACACTGATTTTAAAGCCACTACATATAATCTACATATTTAAGGTCACATATGTAGCAAACAGTCCAACCTTGATTTGAATCTCTGTCCTCTCCCACTAAAACCAATACTCTTTCCATTGTACCACTATCATTTTAAAGCCCTATTATATGGGAGTTATTGTTTTAGGGGTTACAAAAGCAATTATGAAGCAAACTTTACCTTCTAGAATCTCATATTCTGCTAGAATATGCAGTAAGAATTAATTAGTGGATATATGGGAAAGATAAACATATACATGAATAAATAAAAATTAAAAAAATCTACTGAGAGGTCGTTACTTGGCAAACATTGTGCTATATGCTAAGGATGCACTGCAAAATTAGACATAACTTGACTTTGATGAACTTAAAATGTAATAGAGAGGATCACATATATAACTGAATGGTGGCTAGAATATGAAAATTTTGGTCTTAGTCACCCCAGAGATGATGACTGGAGTGACTAAGGATTCTACTGAGCTTCCATTTTTCACTAGCAGTGTCAATACAGATGTGATTATTATTTCACAACAGGAAAGCTGAGGGAGGAGGGGTTGAAGGTATGCACACAGAAACAGGGAAGAGGGAAAAAGAATGATCAGAGTAAAATGTGAAGTCTGACTATGTCAAACTAATATAGTGGATTCTGTGATATGTTCACAAATCAGAACATTAAGGGCCCCAGGATGGGAGTTGTGGCATAGAGGGGCTTAAATTCCCATGGAAGGTTCAGTAGCAGAATAGATGACAAATTCTAGTGGTCTAGAGGGAGCAGAAGCATGCATGTCAGATGGGGAGAAAATGGCCAGGATGTCATATGAAACGTGACAGGGGGTGGCTAGATATGGTGACTGAAATCACCAATCAAGATACATTTTTTTCATGGACAGAGTTCTAGAGCTGAAGGGGTTATTGCCCTAGTAAGGTGTTAACAACAGTTTAAATGACATGGTTTAATAAATACTGTAGGCTGGCATACAAAGTCCTTCATTAGCTAGCTGCCTCCACCATTTTCTTACACCTTAGTGCTCCATACCCCTTATAATCCAATGACACTGTACTACTTGATGTTCACCAAGCAAGGCATTCCCTCGTTTACCTCTGATCATTTTTTTCTGACCTTTTCCCAAGTCTAAAATGTCCTCCTTCCTCATTAATATATTCGGATTTCTTTGGTTTCCTTCAGCATTAAGCTAATATCCCACCTTCTACAAGTAACCTTTCCCAATACTTTTAATTATAGTGCCTTCCTGCTATTATTTCTTATTTATCTTCTACATAGTTTGTTTATATATTGTTGTTTACATGTTGTCTCTCCCATTAGAGTGCAAGCTTCTTACAGTAGGGATTGTCCTTTGCCTTTCTTTGCATCTCAGTGCTTAACACAGTATCTGGAATATAGTAGGTATTTTTTAAATGCATACTGCCTGTTTGACTTACTGGAGCCCAGAGATAGCCAGGAGGAACCAAGGTACTTAATTCCAACCTAAGGAAAGCATAAACAACTAATACGAATCAATCAATTAATTGATAAATATTTATTTAGCACTCATCATTTGCCAGGTACTTTTCTAGGCACAGAAGAACATAAAAGTAAAATAAACCTTGCCATCAAGGAGCTTTTATTGTGTGACAGAATGAAAGATCTGTATACATAAACACTTTTAAAATATATGCAAAGTAAGTAAAATGTAATATTAAAATGAATGGTGTTTGCTTTTGGTGGGATCAGGAAATTGATAGCTAAGTACCATGATTATGGTAGGAGCAATATTCTATCCCCTCCTTCCATGTAAGTTCAGTTTTTTCCTCAAAAGGTATTGAAAGCTTTCTTAAGATTTTGTTGGTTAAGGGAACTAGTTCAGCCTATTGACTTCTTAGCCTCAACTCTCAAATACAAAGCAAACAGGAAGAGCTTCAGGAGTTTTCCAATAAATGGCTGTTGGATCACAAACGATAACTTCAGCAAGGGAGTTTTGGTCAGGGGAATCAATTCAAGGTGTTCTCAATAACTATCCTTTTTGAATATCCTTTTTCTGCTATGACTAAGTAAATCTCTTTGTTAACTATTGAATGAACTACAAAAGTATCATTTTGTTCTGATATTGAGCCTAAACTATGAAAGGCCCAATCTGAATTGGGTACAGCACAGAAGAACAAATAGGAAGTCTTAAGCTTCAATATGAGTAAGAATATTTGACCCTGAACCATCAGATGAACATATAGCCACAATTCACCTGAAGATATCTCCTAAAGTTAAAGATGGTAGCCCGTTAAAACTTAGAGATCTCAATAACAGGAAAAGTATGTAGATTTCCTCAGGGTCATTAGGCCATTCTTAAAGTACCATATTACCTCTTGACTTTGCTATCTTCTCTGTTCTCATTTGGCATTCTCTGAGTTTTTGACCTAGTCAGTAGCAAGAATAACCATAGCACATGCTGAGGAATAAAAAAAATAAAAAAGGAACACATTTTACTACTTCCCTAGCTTTCTTAACCCAGGAAAGATTTTGAAGAGAAACAAACTTTTCCACATTATATAACCACTTCCTCCCTCTATCAAAGAGGCTTATCTTGATCTGATTCTCTCTCTCCAAATAATTAAATCCATCAAAATTTTCCACAATTGCAGCATCTGTTTTTCTCCAGCAGCTGCCATTCTTACTACTCCATAAGGCTTAGAATTAAACACTATACAGACACAATAAACAATGACACTACAATGCATTTAAGCTGCAGTTAACTTTTGCTTTCCGTAGTCCTAGAGATTATTAACCTAGCCCATACCAGCTTTTCCAAGCTACGGTGCTAATATATATGGTGTCAACTTATTTAGACTTAGACTAACCTAGAATCATAAATGACCTAGAATTCCAGGCTTGATAAAATATAGTGTTATGGTTGACCTCATGACTAAAAATGATGTCTCAATCACTCCTACCTCTAGTTCTTTCTATCTAGGTTGATTATCTTGCTCTATAGTTGTCATTCTAACAAATGCATGATGAGGTAGGTCCTATGGATGAGGTGATGTGTCTAATCCTAGAGATTAGAGAGCTTAAGTGATGTGTCTTAATCACATTGGTATTCATTACTAGAAGCTGGATTTGAACACAGACCTCTCCTGACTCCAAATCCTGTATTTTCACTCTATACCACACTGACCCTCCAATCTTTTGTTTCAAGCAAAAAAAAAATATTTAAAAATCAAAAAGGGGGGCAGCTAGGTGGTGCAGTGGATAGATCACCATCCCTGAAGTCAGGAGGACCTGAGTTCAAATGCAGCCTCAGACCAAAACACTTGACACTTACTAGCTGTGTGACCCTGGGCAAGTCACTTACCCCCAATTGCCTTAATAAAAAAAAATTAAAAAAAATCAAAGAGGAAATGAATCTCCAATAAAAAGATTAATTCACTTTGTTACTGAATTGTTACTGTCATCACTGTATTTTAGTAACTTAATTGTTAATGATAATTTTAAAAGGTGGCAGCAACCAGGATCCAAATATTAGATAATCTTGTTCCTATTCATCCCTTGTCTCTTACCATCAACCCTGTTCCCATGTAAACATATTTAATTAGAAGGAGATCATATGAGTAGATATGACATGATAACCCATGTAATCTACTCCACTAATGACTTATCACAATGCCTTATGGTAGTATTGTGGTAACTTTTGCTTCTCAAAGACAATAATAATGAAACACATTATCTTTTTGGTCTTGTCAAACTAGTAAGGGTTGGGGTATTTACCCAGTAATATATAATTTAAGGACCACCTTAGCTAAGTTCAGAAAGGCTTATTACCAGGTTTGATTCAAGATGGCATATATTTTAGGTCTGAGTAACTCAGGAAGTCTACCTTTGTAGAGGAATTTCCATCTGAGTCAGGGGAGAAGATGCCTGTTCTGCAGTAATTGTGTTCATCCAAGTATTGATATGATTTAGAGCTTTATAATGTTGGAGTCTGAAGACACTCGAGAAATCAAATTTTGTAAATGAGGAAACTGAGGGTTAGAGAAGTTAAGTGCCAACAACACAAAAAAAGCAGCAGAAAAATAAGAGTAATGATAATAACTAGCACATATATTCACTTTAAAGTTTAGAAAGTATTTTAAAATACTATTTTTTCTTATCCTCACAACAACTTCAGGAAATAGGTAGCTATTATTATCATCCTACTTTTACAGGTGAGGAAACAGAGGTAGTTAGGAGTTAAATGACCTGCCCAGAATTACATAGCTAATAAATATCTGAGTTCAGATTTGAATTCTGATCTTCCTGACTCTAGGTTCAGGAGACAATGACAACATATTGATAGAAAAGCAGTACAATACAGTGAAAAGTACTGTACACTTCAAAAAACCAAAGAAATGAACAAACAAACAAACAACTAGGCTTGATTTCCGGTTCAAATTTTTTATTGGCTGTGTAATCTAGGGCAAAAGATTTAACCTCTATGAAGGTCAATTCCCTCACTTCTACAATGCATTCGCTAGTACTTACAAATTGTGATTGCTTGTTACCTACGCTATCCTTTGTCATTTCATAAGAATGGTTCCCTCTCTAATGGATACATGATATAGCTCAAATGAGATAATGTAAAGTAAAAGACATGATTAAGGAGAAACTAAAAGCTATTATGTTGGAGAAGAAAAATGTATAATGATAATGAAGATGAGGTAATAGTTATTATTTATCTGGTTAAATGTTCACAATGATGAATGTATCTATTTGATTCCCAAATAGCCTCATTAAGTAGTCTTTATGGACATTTTATCCCTATTTTACAAGACATCACGAATCAAATGGGTATAGGGAATTAGTATGGACCTAGGAGCTCTAGATGCAAATTTTGGCTTTGATATTTAACTGTGTGACCTTTTCTCTCTTAAAGGGTTGACAAGAAGTATGAACTTTGTTCATTCTTTTTAAATTTTATTTATTTTTAAAATTTATTTAATTTTAGTTTTCAACATTCACTTCCACAAGATTTTGAGTTCCAAATTTTCTCTCCATCTCACCCCTTCCCCCACCCCAAGATGGCATACATTCTGAATACCTCTTCCCCTAATGTGCCCTCCCTTCTATCTCTCCTCTCCTTCTCTTATCCCCTTCTCTTTTTATTTTTTTTGTAGGATAGGATAAATTTCTATACCCCATTTCCCATATTTCTTATTTCCCAGTTGCATGTCAGAACAATTTTTAACAAGTGTTTTTAAAACTTTGGGTTCCAAATTTTCTCCCTTCCTTCCTCCCCACCCACACTTATTGAAAAGGCAAGCAAAACAATAGAGGTTATACATGTGTACTCATGCAAAACACTTCCATACTAGTCGTGTTTTGAAAAACTAACTATATTTCCCTTAATCCTATCCTGCTCCCCATTCATTCTATTCTTTCTTTTGAACTTGTCCCTCCTCAGAAGTCTTTGCTTCTGATTACCCCCTCACTCAATCTGTTCTCCCCTCTATCATCCCCTTGCTCTCTTGTCCCCTTTCCTCCCTCCCATTTTCCTGTAGGGTAAGATAGATTTCCATATCCAATTGAATGTGCATGTTATTCCCTTCTTAAGCCAAATCCTATGAGAATAAGATTCACTCATTCCCTCTCACCTTCCCCCATTTCCCCTCCACTGTAGGAGCCTTTTCTTGTCTGTTTTATGGGGGATGATTCACTGCGTTCTATTTCTCCCTTTCTCCTTCTCCCAGTATAATCCTCTCTCACCCCTTAATTCTCCAGATATCACATCTTCATCTTCAACTCACCCTGTGCTGCCCCCCCTCCATACACACACACACACACACACACACACACACACACACACACACACACACACATGCATACATATATACTTATAATTTTTTTCCCTCCAACTACCCTAATAATGACAAAGATCTCATTAATTACAAATATTATCTTTCCATGCAGAAATGTAAACAATTCAACATTAATAAGTTTCTTATGATTCTCTTTTCTGTTTACCTCTTCACGTTCCACTTGAGACTTGTATTTGAAAGTCAAATTTTCTATTCAGCTCTCATCTTGTCATCAAGAATGCTTCAAAGTCTTCTATTTCACTGAATACCCATTTTTCCCCTGAAGGATTATACTCAGTTTTGCTGGGTAGGTGATTCTTGGCTGCAATTCTATGTCCTTTGCCCTCCAGAATATTATGTTCCATGCCCTGTAGTCCCTTAACGTAGAAGCTGCTAAATGTGATGCTATCCTGAGTGTATTAACACAATACTTCAATTGTTTCTTTCTGGCTGCTTACGATATTCTCTTTGACCTGGGATGTCTGGAATTTGGCTACAATATTGCTAGGAGTTTTCCTTTGGGGATCTATTTCAGGAGGTGGTTGGTGGATTCTTTCAATTCCTATTTTGCCCTCTGGTTCTAAAATATCAGAGCAGTTTTCCTTGATAATTTCTTGAAAGGTGATGTCTAGGCTCTTTTTTTGATCTTAGCTTTCAGATAGTCCAATAATTTTTAAATTCTCTCTCCTAGATCTATTTTTCAGGTCAGTTGTTTTTCTAAAGAGATATTTCATGTTGTTTTCTAATTTTTCATTCTTTTGGATTTGTTTTACAGTGTCTTGATTTCTCATAAAGTCACTACCTTCCAATTGCTCTATTCCAATTTTTAAGGAAGTATTTTCTTCAGTAATCTTTTGGACTTCCTTTTCCACTTGGTCAATTTTTCTTTTTAGGGCACTTTTCCCCTCATTGGCTTTTTGGACCTCTTTTGCCATTTGGGTTAGGCTATTTTTTAAGGTGTTATTTTATTCAGTTTTTTTTTGGGATCTCCTTTAGCAAGCTGTTGACTTGTTTTTCATGATTTTCTTGCATTGCTCTCATTTCTCTTCACGGTTTTTCTTCTACTTCCCTTACCTATTTCTCAAAATCCTTTTTGAACTCTTCCTCGTCCTAGGACTGATTCACATTTTTTTTTTGTAGGCTTTGGATGTAGGAGCTTTGACTCTGTTGTCTTCTTCTGGTCACATGCTTTGATCTTCTTTGTTACCCAAAAGAGATTCTATAGTCTGACTTTTTTTTTTGCACCTTTGTTTGCTCATGATCCCACCCAATTACTTGAGTTTTAAACTCTTTTTTTTAGGTAGGGGTCTGCTTCCAGTTTGGAGAATGTACTGCCCCAAGCTTCATGGTTTTTGTGCAGCTATTTTCAGAAATACTTCTAGGGACCTATAAATTTTCAGTCTTCCAATGTGGTATGACACGAGTGAGGAGTTTACTCCTTTCCTGTCCTGTACTCTGGTCTTTGAGTGATCACAAGCACTCTTTTCTGCCTTGAAACTGTGAGGAGGATTTTGTTAGCACCACCATTATAAGCTCCACTATGCCAGCAGTCCTCCTTGCCCCAGGACCGCCACCCAGAACTCTGACCCATATCTAAGCACGGGTAAAGCAAGAGATTCCTCCTTCATCACTAGCAAAGAGATCCCTGTAATCCTCCTCTGATCAGCCACCCAATTCCCCCTCAGCCAGTGGGCTGGAAGCTCTGGAGGCCACATTCACCCTGAATCCACACTTTGGTACTAGGGCTAGGACTGAGATTCTCTCTCTCACTACAGTCACAGACTTTTCTCACTGACCTTCTAAGTTGTCTTTGGCGTTAGTGGGTTGAGAAGTCAGGAATCTACCGCAGCAGTTTCAGTATTCTGAGGACTGCTTTAGGTTCACAGAGGTCTGTGTTGCCAGTGTGCCCACCCTGAACTGCACTCTTCTACCTGTTTGGCTCATCATTCCTTTCTGATCAACCTTCCAGGCTGTCTTGGGCTGGAAATTTGTTTCATTCTGTCTTTTTGTGGGTTCTGCTGCTTTATAACTTATTTAGAGCCATTTTTTTACAGGTATTTGGAGGGGTTTGGGGGAGAGCTCAAGCATGTCACTTCTCTTACTCTGCCATCTTTACTTGGCCCACCCTCCCCGAACTTTGTTTACTCGTGAGGTTAAAATGTGAGTCCTTAATATATGAATAGCTGTAAGTTGCCAGACCAGTCTATTGAAAATATTGTTGGTATTATTATAATTGTTATTGATTATTATCAACAGCAATAACAGGACTATTTAAAAGGACAGATTAACCAAAGGTAAGAATCTTTGATATCTCTATACTTGCAAATAAAAACAAGTAAAGACACAAAAGTATCTTAGGTATATGAAATAGTTTTTATTCTATCATCAATATTAGATTTTGAGAAATTCATAAGATGGAGCTTCATGGTACCAAAGAAGGTGACAAGTGGAAAACGATAGTTTCTGATGGAATGTGGGGGACGATTGCTAAATGCAAGATTAGAAAATTGTAGAGATACATCATTTCAGATACTGAATGACAGTGAAGCGTGGGTACTGGGTTACTAAAGGCACTGCAGGCTTAACAAATCATTTCCTCCTAAGCCAAGAACTGTCAAAGAAGGAATATAGGAACCTGATCAAAAAAGTCTTGAAGTAAATAGGGCTATGCATTACATAGAGCTGTAGTTTGATGACTGGATACCTTACAGATAGCAGGCCTTACTATGTAACACACACACACACACACACACACACACATATATCATTATCTTAGTTATTCTATAGGGTATTTCATCACATTATGTAACATAATAAAAAACAGAGTGTTATCTTTTAAATGCTATGTAAATAATATTTATTATATATTAAGTACCATAAAATTTTTATGTGATACCTACTGTAATGAATTCTAATTATCTTATAAAGACTAGGGTTACTAGGTGTCAATGGGATCAAATTAGTAAGTCTGAAATCATAAGTAATACATCCAACTTAGAAACTGGCTGAACACCCAAAAGTTATAATAATTTTTGCTGTTTAAGATGGGCAACTCAGAGAAAATTTGAGGCAGAAATTCTTTGGCCCACTCTGTATGGAGATTATTATAGAGACATAACCTTCTTCTATGAATCCTATATATATTGTATTTTTTTAATCAGAATTGATACAAATATCATTAAATTAAAATTTCAATTCTGAAATTCAGAAAGAGTATTATTTGTTAAGATACGTATTTATGCTTTTCTATATGAGGGATAATATTTCATAGTATATAGAAATTTAATTTCATTTTAATACACTAAAATTTATTATGAATCTTAGTTCATATGAAACTCATACTATAAGCAGCATGGTGTAATAAATGGAGAATTAGTACTGAAATCATGAAAACCTGGGTTCAATTAACATCTCTGATAATACTGTCTGTATGACCTGGGCAAGTAGAATTCTCCCAAACACACACATTTCTGCCAAGCTGGAGAAGGTCAAATAAACTAAGGGAGTAGAATACCAGTGGGGAAGATGACTAATTCACCAGAGATAATATCTAAAGGTAAATAAAAGCAATGTCCCCAGATGTTTAAAAAAAATCAGACTAGGGATAGTATAGATAGATGGATAGATAGATAGATAGATAGATAGACAGATAGATAGATAGATAGATGGATGAATGGATTTTAGATATTTGATGCAAAGAGATTCTTTGTACTTGATAATCATTTTGATTATGATTTATGACTTGAATGTGGCTACAGAATGATATACTTTATTTAAAGATTAGGGTGGCACAGTAGCAATGCATATTAAAAATATCATTTGAGGAAATACTTGAATTGAAGAGAAGAAGAAAAGTGATAGAAAATATTTGAATGACAACTAGTGAAGGGAAAAACAAACAATATTCTGGTGGGATTCTAGACCACTAGGACAAAAAGAGGAAATGGATGATGAGTTCAGAAAACAGATAAAATGCCTTATATTTTATTATTTTGGCAGGATACATGTATTTCTAAAGAAAGCAGAATAATAATATTTTTTATCTTAACAATATTAACTTTATTTTTATGAACATTTTTTTTCAAAGACCTGTTCTAAACTTTTATATCAGAAAGTTGGTCTAAGAATGATGGAAAGCTCTGAAGAATTAAAAGACAAATATAAAAAGCACAGAGATCTCATCAAGGAACTTAGATTTTTCAAAGACATATAGAAAAGAAGGAATAAAAATGTAAGTTATGGAGAATGAGTTCAAAAGTGTTAAATCTTGGAAGACAAATAATAAGATTAGAGATCAGAAGGTACAGATATCCACAATGAATGTCAAGGACAGCAAAAAGATATCTTAGAATGTTGGTAACAAGAAAAATGTCAAATAAAGGTAGGTATAAGATGTTAAACAAGTAGGAACAAATGAATAAAACTCTGTAAAGTGCTTTCAAAACTTTAAAGTACTATGTAAATGCTAAATGGGAAGAAGAATGAAAAAAGATTAAAAGAAGATTTAAAAAATGTAGAGACAATTTTATTTTTGCTTCTGTTTTCTCTACAAGGATTATGATGTTTAGACTCGAATAAATAGAAAAGAGAACAGTAACTAGAATCTGAAGTCTGAAGTGAAATAATAAGAAAACACAAAGTATCCCTCAGTGAATTAAAGTCAGTTTACCTTGATGATCTTCACCATAGGAAACTGAGGGAACTGGCAAGTATAAGTGTTGAGAAGTTATCCATAATTTGTGAAATATACAAAACATGACTGTTTTCACAAGACTAGAGCAAGGAAGGGACCCAAGACCTAGACCAGGGACCTAGATTGAGGATGAAGGGAGAAGGGAAGAAGGGGTGCTTTGTGGTAACAAGGTGTCTTATTCTTGGTGTACATGTATGAAAAATTGATATCCTCCCTTCTAACCCTCCTTCCTTACTTTTTTTTTCTTTCCTGGAAGCATGTGAGTCAAGAATTACAATAAACCTTTTGGGAAGGGACATTTGGGTAGGGAATGCCTTATCTCTCACCTGGCTACCATGTACCTTTGAATGTTTGCTATCTCAGTTACATTTGTGTTTCCTGGTCTTAAAAAAAAAAATCTGAGAGGGAAGTGCCCAGTAGAAATAGAGATGCTTAGAGACATCCATCAAAGGTATCAGAAGTCCAATTGTCAACCAGAGCCATTAGCAGCAGCAGCAGTTGAATCTGGTAAAGACCCAAAGGAGAAATCAAGCAACATATTTGATCCAGTATAGCAATGGATTGATGAGTTATCTAAATCATAGTGTACTGAAAGAAGCCAGCCCATCTGATCAGGTGCGAAGAGCTATCTGTTGCCAATCTTTCAGCTCTATAAACAACCCTGGTGGGAATTCCCTAAAGGAAGAAAAGGACACAAGGGCCAAAAGTAAAAATACATATTGTGTGTAAAAAGAAAGAGTACCTCCTAATTAAGGAATATTATTTTGTTACTATTGTCTTTGCTATACTCTCTCTGTAACTATTATTTTGTGAAAGAATTTATGTCAATGATTGGCAGCAGTGGATAGGGCACTCATGCAGACCTGAGCTTGAATTCTGCCTCAGATGCATACTAGTCATATTACCCTGGACAAGACACATATCTCTGCTTACCTCTATTCTTTCAATTGTAAATGGAGACCATAATAGCACCTGCATAATAGCGTTGTTAGGAGAATAGAATGAGATAATATCTGTAAAGCATTTAGCCTGATTCCTGGCATAAGACAATCACTTAATGAATCTCTCTTCCCTTCTTTCTCCTTGAGATTCCCAACAAATCAGGGGTGTTGTTAGTGTCAATATTGGAAACCCCAACCTGTTATGTTTAACAGCAGAATACTGAGGAAAGCAGCAGCCAATGTCAAATGGGAAACCTAACTCTTCAGTGTCAGTTGGGAGAGTAATTCCAGAGATGGTACTATGCACATTATACCTAGATTCTTATAAGTTATTGGCCATTCTGTTACTATAGCTTGTTAAGGAGGGAGAAAAGTGTAGTCTAGGTGACAACATTATAATAGTTTGTTTCAGAATTGGTTTAATAAACCAACTAACAGATCTATAGCATTGCAGAATGTAATTATAAGGGACTTCAAAGGCTATACTCAAATCCATATCTGAAAAGGAATTCTTAGCATAATAGACCTAAATTTTTTTCATTTGGACTTTGCTTTATCACCTCCAGTAGAGAACACACTGCCTTCTGATGTAGTTCATTGCCCCTTTGGACAGATTTAATTGTTAGAAAATGTTGATGACCCAAATTTCAATTTGCTTCTTTTTAACTCTCATCTTTTTACTTGATTCTACCCCCTGTAGATAAAAAGAACAAGTCTAATCCCTTATAACAGCCTTTGAAATTTTTGAATCTAGCTATCATTTTCTCCACTCTCTCCTACCCTTATTCTGCTCTTCTGTCTAAATCTCCCAAGTAATCCAGTCTCAGCACTAGACACTTACTAGCTGTGTGACCCTGAGCAAGTCACTTAACCCAAATTGCCTGACCAAAAATGAAACAAACAAACAAAAACTAAATCTCACAAGTTCTGTCAGGCAATTCTGGAATATTATATACTCAAGTCCTTTCACTCTCTTATCTGCCCTCCCTTGGATTCTCTCTATTTATCAAAGACCTTCCTATAGCTTATCAATGGCCTTCTTAAATTATGGAGCTCAAAGCTTAATAAAAGTACTGATACAAATGTAGCTATAAATTTATCACTAGATCTCCTACTGTTGCCTGAAATCCTATATTTTGACCACACTGTCACACTATTGGCTGATATTGTGTTCATATTACATGAACAATTACCAAAACATTTCCCAGTGTTGCTTGGCTAAGCATCCCCTATGTTCCAAACATGTAGTTGATATTTTAACCAACTATCCTCTGTACATATCACCATTACAATTTGTCCTAATTAGATTTTCCTCACCAGTCAAGTCAATCCAGATAATTATTAACACTGGTTTTGCTACATTATTAGATGCATAGTACTGAGTATGAGAGAGATCTATAAGCTTTTTTTCAGTACTCTTTTGCTAAAAGAAGAGAAAATGTTTAGACTTAGGAGGCCTTTTTTTTTCCTATAGTCCAATCCCCCCTTATTTTATAAAGAAGATGAAAAATATAGTGAGATTAATTTCACTGACCAGCATCATTCAGCTAATTGGAACTAGGACTAAGTCTCTTGAATAGCAGTTCTATACTTTTTTCCTCTAAATTACAGTGAATGGTTGCTGAATCAAATATGAATACAGATTCAATTACTTCTAAACATCAGTCTGTACCAGAAAAAAAATCTTTCCAACTCAAAGATGTGATGATTATATAATAAATTCTGGAGTTCCCTCTGTTTCCTTTTACTTGACAATATTAGCGCCAAAGTTTACTTACCTAATAATTCCAGAGCAGTTTACTAGGTAGTGAATAATTTTATGATTATAACTCCTTTCTTAAGTTTACTGAGTTTTAATTGACTTTAATAGGATAACCTTAAAGGAAGGAAAAAAGGGTTTTATGTATGTTTATGTTTCTTTCAGTGCTTAGCAAAGTGCAGAGTCCATAGCAGTTCATCAATAACTTTTTATTACTTGGATGAATAAAAGACTTAGAAAGGAGGATCCTTCCATTTAACAGACGGCAGTGGAACTTATCATTTTTAGAAAATAATTATAATAACAAAACAATAACTACGATAATAATGATTATGATAGCATTTGTATAGCACTTAGTACGTTACCAGGCATTGTGCTTTACACTTTACAATTATCTTATTTGATCCTCACAACAACACTGTGAGTTAGGTACTATTATTATCTCCATTTTACAGATGAGGAAATTGAGACAAACAGAAGTTAAGGGTCTTGTCCAGGGTCATGTAGATGGTAAGGGTCTGAGACTGAACTCAGGTCTTCCTGATTCCAGGCCTGGTGCTCTATCCACTGGGCAACCTAGCTGACAAAAAGCATACACCAATGTTAATTTTCTTTGCTTTTTGCCTCACAAGTAACAAGGATAAGGTGAGTACAGCTTTTTTGAGAAGCTTAACAAACATTCTGCAAAGAAATTTGAAATGAAAGAAAATGGAAAGAAAAAAATACAAGTCTTCTAAGAATGGGAAACAAAACCAATTAAAATATTCAAGTTTTGGTAGTATTTATATAGCTTGTGGGACTTCTTTACTGTTTAGAAACTAGAACTTTGAAATACCAGAAAATTTATGTTCTTGAAAGCCTTCAACCTGGAAAATTAAATTTTCATTTTTATAATATGATATATCAATAATTGTACCTAGTATAAAATCATTGCACTTTAAATTATAGCAAACACACATTAGGAATTATTTGATATAAAAAGCAAATTTGTAATTCTTGGGAGACAAAATAATCATTCACTTGCATTTCTAAAGACACTTTCCTGCTTATTTCAGCTTTCCTCCTTGAAGCATTTTAATACTACAGGGCATCCAACATTGTATATGAGATATTGTTACCAAGGTCAAAAGATAACTGAAGAAATTTATCATGATTCTATAGAGACTGTGTGAATTATAGCAAGACTTTTCTATTTCCTTCTCCTATTATTTAGAAGCTGATTTGCATTCTTGAAACATAATTCAAAGAAATTCCTACTACCCATATTTCAGGTCTAAAAAGGAGTAAAAAACCCCCCAACCAAAACCAAACCAAAACAAAACACAAATAAACAGCAACAATAACTGAGGCACTTGAAAACAATCTAGCTTTATTTCAAGGAGTGAATAATACTTGGAGAATTAACAGGTTTAGAAAGAGGTTTTTTTTTTCCTTTTCTTTCTGCACTTTAAACATTTTTCAGTGTGTTTATTGAAGCTACTCAAGTCTTCCAAATGTTCTAATTTTCTCCAGATATTTAGCATTTTCAAATGCTACTGCATTTTCAAAGCTTTTTTAAATTTGAATGTTTCCTGGAAGTAGACTAATGTATGAATATTTAAAGTATGAATGCAATGGTTCTTTTTCCCTTTCCTTCTCTCTCTCTCTCTCTCTCTCTCTCTCTCTCTCTCTCTCTCTCTCTCTCTCTCTCTTTTACTATTTTACGTTCAGGAACTAATTCAACATTACAAACAAAAAAAACACATTTTTCAAAAATAAAATGATCATAGTTTGAAAAATTGAAATACAACTTTTGAAAGGCTACTAGTCGATTTATGATAAATTGTTAAATAAATATTGTGAATGCCTTGATCTCTATCTCAAGCCTGAACTGCAAATCAGGACTAAGACATTAACCTTTTTATAAAAGAAAAATTAACATGAAGAAATATCTATTAAGTTATAGAGTTAGCATTTTTAACTTAGAATCAGCCTTCATGATCATCTCCTCTAACTTCCTTATTTTACAAAGGGGAAAATTAAAATATAGAAATGTATTCATCTGCCCACCTTCCCAAAGCCAACAAATGAAAGAATCAGGATTAAATTAATTCTCCTGAATAAGTCCTAAAGCAACTGGTTTTCTGCTATACTACAGTAGTTTCTATTACCACTTAGTATATGATTACCTAGGTCAGGATTGGAGAGACATTTGATCCTCTTTTAAGCTATTTTAGGTCACTTTGGGCATTTAATTTTCAAAGAGCAACAATTTAAGAACACTTACATTCCAAGTCAATGAAGGATGAAGTTAATTAGAATGAGTAAAATTCTTTGGACATTCATTCTAGAATAATTCAAGGAAAATACTATTATTAACATTATTATATTTTATAACCATCATTATTGTTGTTAATGCTGTTATCATTGCTGATTAATAATGTAATTATGAACTTTCAGATGTTAAATATATGCTGAATTTACCTTTGTTCTATGACTTGAACTTTGTCTCTTGAGGGGAAAATGGCTAAATAAACTGTTCATTGGAAGTAGCACTTTTCTTATGAGTAAGCCTGAGAAAGTAAAGCTATTCTTAAATAGCAATTTTCTAGTTTAGTAAATCAGAGACTCTTAAAAATTTATTTTAACTAGAGTTATTCTCTCTCTACAGATAAAAATTGAGAAAAAAATAATTGAGTCATAGCCTCAAGAATTTTTAAATGTATTAAATCATTCTCACCATATGGCACACAAGTATTTGCATATGTGTATTGTGAATACCCCAAAAAATCCAAACCCCAACTTTGAAACAGAGTCAGCTCTAAGAAAAAGAGAAACAAAATTGGGGTTCTCATGTTCACAGTTTAACTTCTCTCAAGCTGGCTTGACATGCATTACATGGGAGTTCAGTATAAAACTGCCCCCCCCAAAGGGTTAGTTCAAAACTGTTTAAAATTGGATTTTTGGAGTACAACTTTATATGCCCTTGGAAGAGTAGGTGTTCCCAAGAGAAGCTAATCAACTCTGGGAGGTGGCTTATATTAAAATGAGGGTCTTTCACTACATGACACTGGTCACTCAATCCCAGTCAAAGAGACATCACTTTCCATATCATCTGTCTTGACAATAGGGAGGAATCAACATTCTCCTAGACCTGTGTAGGCAACATAAACAGCAGGAATAGATACATTTATATTGCATATCAATGTCCTTCTGAAGAAGGACTGAACTTGGAAAGAAAGGGAGATGGGGAAGCTCTGAGTTTCCAAGATAATGATTACTAAGAAAAATCATTTTTTCACAGCATATATACAAACACATATCTTTATGATGTGTGTGTTTCTGGATGTTAAAAAAACAGAGAAATTCCATTTATAGTAACCTTGGGGCATTTGCTATATTTGAGAGTCCATCTAACAAAACATAGATAAGAATTTTATACATGCAATCATGAAATAATTTTCAAAATAAAGATAAAACTAGAGTACTATTAATTCTTCATGTTTGGGCCATGCCATCATCATCATCATCATCATCATCATCATCATCAATAATACTTTACTACCTAGATTAGTTTTTTTTAGTTATTGCCATAGAAATCAAATTACCAATGGATTTCTTAAGATATCTAGAGAAAACAACAAGAAAATTCATCTGAAAAAAGGAAAAAAATCAAGAATCTCAAGGAAAATAATGAAAGGATGAGAGAATAGCAACAGTGGATGAAAGACTATACTACAAAATTTTTTATCATCAATCAAAATAATGCAGTCCTCATTAAACAGTAGACGAGTTGATCAGTAGGACAAATATAGAAGCCAATGTATGTAAACATGGTAGTGTGGTTACTGAAGAAGCCAAAGACCTGCTACCCAATAAAGTAAGTACTCACTACTTGATGAAAATTAAGAAAACTGAAATATTCTTGCAGAAATTAAGTTTATTCAAACAGGTCATACACCAGGATAGGCTCCAAATTAGATATTTGGCCTAGATCTAAAAGCCACCTCATTAAATAGTCAAGGAACAGCTATGCATAATGGGTTTTTCACAAAGCAAGTGATGGAGAAAATACAAGGAGGTAAATGTATAATTTTGATACATAAAAATTTATTAACTGGGGAAACAATATTTTTCCCACATTAGACATGTTGTAAAGAAAACATAGAACTAAAGGGAAAACCATGAAAAAGAAGAAACAAAGTAAACAAACAAAAAGAGAATATAGTATGCTTTGATATACATTCAGGCTCCATACTTCTTTCTCTGGATGTCATAGCAATTTCTATTAGTAGTCTTTTGGAGATGTCTTAGTAATTGTATTGCTGAGAAGAGCTAAGTCTATCAAAGTTAGTCATCACACAACAGGCTTTTACAGTGTACAAAGTTCTCTTGGTTCTGCTCATTTCACTCAGCACCAGTCCATACAAGTCTTTCCAAGTTCTTTGAAGTCCACCTGCTCATTATTTCTTATAGAACAATAGTATTCCATTACATTCACAAGCCACACCTAGTTCAAGCCATTCCCGAATTAATGGACATCCCCTCATTTTCTAATTCTTGGCCAACACCAAAAGAGCTGCTGTGAATATTTCTGTACAAGTGGTTCTTTTTCCAATTTTGATGATATCTTTGGGATACAGCCCTGGAAGTGATATTGCTGAATCAAAGGGTATGCATAGTTTTGTAGTCATTTGGAAATAGTTCCAAATTGCTCTCCAAAAAGTTTTTTGTTTTTATTTATATTTCATTTTTATTATATTAGCTCAACCTACCATGAGCAACTGATTTTTTCCGCTATTTAGATCTGTTTATTTGTGTGAAAAGTGTTTTGCAATTGTCTTGGCAATAGATTCCTAAATATTTTAGTACAGTTACTTTAAATGGAACTTGTCTTTCTATCTTTTGCTGCTGGGACATGTTAGTAACATGTAAAAATACCAATGATTTGTATAGGTTTATTTTATGTCCTGTAACTTTGTTGTTAATTATTTTAAGTATTTTTTAGTTGATTCTCTAAGTATGCCATCCTATCATCTGCAAAAAGTGATAGTTTTCTTTCTTGGTTGCCTATTCTAACTCTTCTGATTTCTTTTTCTTCTCTTATTGCCAAAGCTAACATTTCTAGTACAATGTTGAATAACAGTGGTGATAATGGGCATCCTTGTTTCACCACTGATCTTATTAGAAATACTTCTAGCTTATCTCCATTATATATGATGCTCTCCACCTATTTTAGGTAGATGGTATTCATTATGTTAAGGAAAACTCCATTTATTCCTATGCTCTCAGCTGCTTTTATTAGGAATGAGTATTATCTTTTGTCAAAACCTTTAACTGCATCTATTGAGATATTCATATAATTTCTGTTAATTTTGTTATTGATATGATCAATCATGTTGATACTTTTCCTAATATTGAACCAGCCTGGCATTCCTGGCATAAATCCTACCTGGCCATGGTGTATTATTCTTGTGATAACTTGCTATAATCTATTTGCTAATATTTTATTTAATTCTTTTCCATTTATATTCATCAGGGAAATTGGTCTATATTTTTTCCTCTATTTTGGATCTTCCTAGTTTCGGTATCAGCACCATATTTGTGGTAAAAAGAATTTGGTAGGACTCCTACTTTACTTATTTTTCCAAGTTGTTTTTCTAGTATTACAATTAATTATTCTTTAAAAGTTTGGTAGAATTTACTTGTGAATACATCTGGCCCTTGAGATTTTTTCTTAGGAAGTTCATTGATGGATTATTTAATTTCTTTTTCTGCCATGGGGTTAAGTATTTTATTTCTTCTTTCATTAATCTAGGCAATTTACACTTTTGTAAGTATTCATTTATTTCACTAAGATTGCCAAACTTATTTGCATAGTTGGGCAAAATGGCTCCTAATTTTTGTTTTAATTTCTTCTTCATTGGTGGTGAATTTATGTTTTTAATTTTTGATACTGGTACTTTGATATTCTTCTTTCCTTTCTTTAAAATCAAATTAACCAAAAGTTCTATTTTATTGGCCTTTTCCATAAAACCAGGTTTTAGTTTTATTTATTAGTTCAATAGTTTTCTTAATTTCAATTTTATTAATTACTCCTTGGGTTTTCAGAATTTCTAATTTGGTATTTAATTAGTGATTTTTAGTTTGTTATTTTTTCTAGCATTTTTAGTTGCATGTTCAACTCATTGATTTCCTCTTTCTCTATTTCATTGATGTAAAAATGGAGAGATATATTGGACAGCTAGGTGGTGCAGTGGATAGAGCACTGGCCCTAGAGTCATGAGGACCTAAGTTCAAATCCAGCTTCAGACCAAGCACTTGATGCTTACTAGCTGTGTGACCCTGGGCAAGTCACTTAACCCCAATTGCGTAAAAAAAACTGAGAGATATAGGGGGTGGAGCCAGGAGGGCAGAGTGAAAGCAATGACTTGCTTGAGCACTCCCCCAAACCCCTCCAAATACCTACAGAAAATGGCTCTAAACAAATTCTAAAGCAGCATAACCCACAAAAAGACAGAGTGAAACAAATTTCCAGCACAAGAGAACTTAGATGGTTGATCTAAAAGGTATATCACGCTGGTCTGAGAGAGGAGTATAGTTTGGCGTGGGCATGTAGGCTACAGTGAACCTGGAGCAGTCCTCAGAGGACTGAATCTCAGGTAGCTGTGGCAGTTTCCAAACTTCTCACCCCACAGAGGCCAAAGACAACTTAGAAGGTCAGTGGGAAAAGTTTGTTTCGGCGTTGAGAGAGAAAGTAGGTCTCAGCCCCAATTCCCAAGTGCGGCCCCAGGTGGTAGCTGCCTCCTGAATTTCTGTAGCACAGACTGAGGGGGAATTCAGTGGCTGATCAGAGGGAGATTGCAGGGATCTCTTTGCCAGTGCTGAGGCAGAAATCTCTTGCTTTGCCCGTGTTTGGATCTGGGTCACAGTTCTGAGGGGTGGTCTAGGGGCAGGGAGGAACACTGGCTTGGTGGAGCTTATAGTAGATGTAGAGAGGAAATTCTTATCACAGTTTCAAGACAGAAAAGTATGATTGTGGTCACTCATAGACCAGAGCACAGGGAAAGGAGTAAACTCCTTACCCCATATCATATCACCTTGGGAGAACTGAAAATTTACAGGTCTCTAGAAGTATCTTTTAAATCAGCTGTACAAAACCCCTGAAACATGGCAAAGTATGTTCTCTACACTGGAAAGAGACCCCTACTTTTTTTGTTTAATTTATTTTTTTATTAATTTTTTTTGATTTATCATCAATCACTTCCATATGCTTTTGAGTTTAAAATTTTTCTCCCCCTTCCTCCCCCCCACCCTCCCCAAGAGGGTCTCTCCTGGATTGATTTTCCAGGTTGGTTGATTTACCAATGAGGTATTTTATGTTTTCATCTATTTTTTCATTTTTTTTGTTTCTGTTTGACTGATTCTTGCTCTCTCATAGAATCATTACTTTCCATTTGTTCAATTCTAGTTTTTCACAGATTGTTTTCTTCTGTTAGTTTTTGTACTTCCTTCTTTAATTGGCCAATTGTATTTTTAAGGGATTTATTTTCTTTAGTGTACTTTTTTTACCAGTTTGCCAATTTTGTTTTTCAGGGACTTATTTCCTTCAGTGTACTTTTTTTCCAACTGGCCAATTGTATTTTTTAAGGACTCTTCTATCTCTCTCATTAGACTTTTAAAATCCTTCTTGAGCTGTTCTAAGAAGGCTTTTTGAGATTCAGACCAGTTTACATTCCCTTTTGATGTTGCAGATGTGGCTTTGCTGACAATGTTGTCTTCTTCAGAATTTCTGTCTTGATCTTTACTCTTCTCATAATATGAATCTATGGTATGTTTCTTTTTACTCATGGTTTCTTTATTTCCTTGCCTTTAAAGAGATTGAGCTCTCCTGCTGGGGAACAGAGGGCACTGACCTAAGCTTCTTATGTTGGGAGCCTAGGTCTTGGTCACTGGCTTTGTGTGCTGGGGTCTGTTATGTTGGCAATTGGAGGCTGTAGGGTTTTGGCAGCTTACCTCATGTTGGGCTAGAAATCAGCAAGGCTGGAACTTTCAGGCAATTTTTGGTTGCCTGCTTTTCTTTCCTTTAGCTTTCTTTGGCAAAACTGAGCATTATCTTTCAGGGGAAAAAATGGACATTGAGTGAAATAGAGGACTTTCAAGCATTCTTGATGAAAAGACCAGAGCTGAATAGAAAATTTGACTTTCAAATACAAGACTCAAGTGGAACATGAAGAGGTAAACAGGAAAAAGAATCATAAGAGAACTATTAAAGTTTAATTGCTTACATTACTGCATGGAAAGATGATATTTCTAACTCATGAGACCTTCATCAGTCTTAGGGTAGTTGGAGGGAAAAAAATTATATTTATCTATATATAAATATAGATAGATAGAGGGCACAAGGGTGAATTGAAGATGAAGGAGTCATATCTGGAGAATAAAATTAAGGGGTGAAAGAGGATTATTCTGGGAGGTAGAATGAGGTAAATTATCTCTCAAAAAAACAGAAAATGAAAACCTCTTACAGTGGAGGGGAAACAGGGGAACATGAGAAGGAGTGAGTGAATATTATTCTCATATCATTTGGCCTAAGGAGGGAATAATATAAACACTCAATTGGGTATGGAAATCTGTCTTACTCTACAGGAAAATAGGGAGAAAAGGGGACAAGAGAGCAGAGGAATGATGGAAAGGAGGGCAGATTGGGAAAGGGGTAATCAGTAGCAAACACTTCTGAGGAGAGACAGGATCAAAAGAAAGAATAAAATAAATGGAGGGGGAGGGGGAGGATTAAAGGAAACAGAGTCAGTTTTTCACAGCATGACTACTATGGAAGTGTTTTACATAACTGCACATGCATAACCTATATTGAGTTGCTTATCTTTTCAATGAGGTTGGGTGGGGAGGGAGAAAATTTGGAAAGCAAAGTTTTAAAAACACATGTTTAAAAAAAAACATTTTCATGTGCAACTGGGAAATAAGAAATAAAGGAAATGGGGTTCAGAAATCTATCCTGTCCTACATGAAAATAGAAGGGGAAGGGGATAAAAGAAGTGGGGGGAGAGATAGAAGGGAGAGCAGACTAGGGGAAGGAATATTCAGAATGCATGCCATCTTGGGGTGGGGGAGGCGCAAGATGGGGTGAATATTTGGAACTCAAAATCTTGTGGAAATAAATGTTGAAAACTAAAAATATATTTAAAAAAGAAAAAGAAAAAAGAAAATAAAATTGAGAGACATAAAATTTTCAGTAGGAACTGCTTTGACTGCATCCCATAAGTTTTGGCATATTGTCTCATCACTGTCATTCTCTTTGATGAAGCTTATTGCTTGTTTCTGTGATTTGTTGTTTGACCCACTCATTCTTTAGGATTTGATTATTTAGTTTCCAATTAATTTTTAGTCTGTCTTTCCCTGGGCCTTTATTATGTGTTATTTTTATTGCATCATGATTAGAAAAGAATGAATTTAATATTTCTGCATTTTTGTATTAGATTGCGAGGTTTTTGTGCTCTGATACATAGTCAATTTTTGTGTAGGTACCACATACTGTGAAGAAAAAGGTATCCTCTTTCAATTTTCTCCAGAGGTCTACCATATCTAAATTTTCTAAAATTCTATTCACTTCCTAAACTTCTTTCTTGTTTATTTTTTTGTTAGATTTATCTAATCCTGAGAAGGGGAGGTTGAGATCCCCCCAGTACAGTTTTCCTGTCTATTTCTTTTTACAACTCCCTTGACTTCTCCTTTAAGATTTTGGATGCTGTATCACTCAGTGCATATATGTTTAGTATTGGTATTACTTCATTGTCTGTGGTACCTTAGAAAATTACTGAAAACAATTTGGTATCTAAATATAATGTACTATTTTCAAACTCAAAGAAATGTCAATAGGGCCAATTTAAACAAACCTGGTAATTTTGACTGAAGTGATAGAGAAATAAATGGCTAGAAGTAGAACAATATATAGTTACTATAACAATTCTAAAGAAAATAATTTTTTAAGACTTAGGAACTCTGATCAATGCAGGAGGTACAGAATGAGATATTCACTTTTAAATATGGAAATATATGAATTTATTTTGATTCACTATGATAAATTGTAGCAAGTGAGGTTTTTTTTTCTAATGTAGAGAGAGAGATAGGGTTGGGTAGAGAGATTTGTAGGGGAAAGGAGAGCTAGTGATAGAAATGTCCAAAAAAGAAATGAAATGAAAGGCCATCAATGAGATATTTGAAGAAAAACATATAGAACAGATCAGAAGATTCAAACGACAATATAGATCAGTGAGATAATTTTAGATCTAATTGCTGAATGGTGCATATATTCTGAAAAATCAAGGAAGGTATACATGGTGAGATTTGTCTATTCATATACAATCATTCCTCTTTTTTAATCTTCTTTCTATATGGAAATGTTCATAATATTTTGGCTTGTATAATTCTGAATAACAATAATTTTTATAAAGACTATAAAGAAGAAGATCTTAACTACCTCTATTAATGAAATCTAGAAGTATTGTGGCCAAATGATCTCTAAATATTTAATATTATAAAAAATCTGTTTACACACATATGTTTGTGTATATATGTGTATATAAATATTATACATGTATAAATGCAACAACAGCATGCACATATGTTTATACACATATATGTATATATGTACATACACACATATATTTCTATAGCTATGTATCTATATCTATTTCTCCATCTATTCTAGATTGTAGAGGGGACAGAGTTCTGGGGCTGGAGTCAGAAATATTTTAGTTCAACTATGCACTCAGATACTTATTAGCTGTGTGACACTGGGTAAGGCACCCAACCTTTCTTTGTCTCAGTTTTCTTATTTGTAAAATGTGTATAATAATAGTACCTCACTCCCAATGTTGTCATAAAGATCAAATAACATAATTATGAAAAAGATCAGCACAGTGCCTGGCATATATGTGCCGTGTGTGTGTGCTTGCATATATGTGTGTGTGTGTGTGTGTGTGTGTGTGTGTATATATATATATATATATATATATATATATATATATATATATATATATATATATATATACACACACACACACACACACACACATATATATACACACATACATACATACAGATATAGATATAGGTATTTTTAGATATAGATATATACAGAAAGAAGATAGATACATATTGATAAATATAGAGTATATATATAATATATGTAGAGTGTGTGTGTGTGTGTGTGTGTGTGTGTGTGTGTGTGTTTGTAGGTTGCCTATTATCCATTCCTGACAAAGTTTCTCTGGAAAAAAAAAAGAGTTGGATTTTCCTTTACTGCAAGTAAAACCTTTGCTGACATTGAAACTATTATTTTGTAGCATATAACCCATTTCATTAACCTTACCTGGACTTCAATGAGCTCTAAAAAAGTTGTCTTATGGGATAAGGATATGTCATAAGGATAAAGAAATGTCATTAAATAACTCAAGAGTATTTTCTATCTGTATTTTTATGCACATATTTATAAGATCTCTGATGTGAAAAGAATATGCTTTAGAAAACTGAGTGATGCCAGACCTTTGAAAGGTTCTTCCCAAATAAGACATACTTACAGCTTTATCATAGGGTAAGCAATGCCTGTAGCTCTGTTATATGAATGCAGAAATGATCATTATAGTTAAGGTGCTCCTAGTGCTCCTAATAAATCTGTTTTCAGATTCTCATAACTTTCTTAATACCTGTTCTTCAAACCATTCACAGGAAGGAATGCATTATTTACTAGGTGTAGACAGGTGAAAAACTGCATAGAAATTAGCAGAGTTACTATATCCAAAAAACCTGAGGAAACCCAGGTGTAATTTCATTAGCATATGGGGTATGCCATTAACAAAAAGATTAATGTTTGCAGTTGCATGTGTTTAAACAATATTAAAGTGACGTAAAAGAGCCATTTGGTAATTTTTTTTCCCATTCTCCCTTTGGCATACAGGCGTAGAAGTGTTATTTCAGGGTTTCACATTTTAACAAGATAAAAAAAAAATCATGAAAAATATATTTTTGCCTTTTAGGAAGTTTATTAAAAGTGAATAAAATCATTAACTTTTATTTGTTTTTACTTTTATGTCAGTCCTTGGTTAGGGAAAATCCTAATATTCTGCTTTGAGTTTCAGAGTTCTGTCCTGTTCAATTTAATTTTAGTATTCTAAGATACTCACTGGCATTTTTCTATTAGAATACCTCTGTACACAATTAGGGATTTACACAAACCAAAGGTACTTGAAGTAGGTTAGATGATATCAATAGCAATTTGAGTTTTAAAGTAGTACTTGAAGCAGTCAATAAGCCACTTTAAAGAATAGAAAAAAAGCATTTACACTCTAAATTTAAATAAATATGCATCTGAAAAGAAAGATAAAGGGGTAAACCATACATCACTGCTGTTTAGAATCTTGTCCAGAGTAAAGTTCTGCAATGATTGGCCACTTTCCATGCTCTGGTTATAGCCAGTTAATTGGTCCTAATAGAAGAAAGTGCCAGGGGACAGTGAAGCACAGTTTTATTTACCTCTCATCTTCTTCATGATCTCCACGTTTCTCCTTAAGCTGCTTTCATCATATTGCCACATTTTTCACCTAAGCCTTTCTCTTATACCCAGAAAGTTTTCTTTCCCTTATCAAATTTTGTAATAGTACTGTTTTTGCATTTATCTGTTTCTATAACATTTTCTTCTGTATCATACTTACATGCTAAGGTAAAGTACCCCTCTTGCCCTGACAACCCCAATTCCAATGTTTAGTTTACTGGGGCTTTGCCTGTTAAAAGAACAATGTGAGAAGTATACAAGTAGCAGTTATGATGTTTAAGCAAGGTGCAAAGACTGAAGGGAAAAAAATGGAGGTGCATACCTCTTTACCACTTTAACTTTTAACTGAGGGATTTATGGTAATAAATAATGTGAAGACCAAGCAGGTAATATGGCAAGTGGGGTGGAGGAACTATTATCTCAAACAAATGGCCTGCCTTTGTCTACACCCTTGTTTCAGGAGCAATGAAGTGACTAAGAATAAGCTAAGGATCTCTGACAGCAACACGAAGGGGGAAATCATCAGCTTTTTGAATCTTGAGTTTATATTTGATTCTGAATCCATGGTTTATGCCTTGAAGGACAGTTAAGACTCAGGCATAGGGTTTCTCAGTCTCTACCTAAGGAAAAGCCCTCTTAGATGACATGAGCCAAATATGACCTTGGAATTGTTTTTTGTTTTTTGTTTTTTTTTTTAATGTCCCTTGCATGCTTGAGAAGAAATGACCTCATGAAACTGGACATATAAAAGTGTGTCTTTCTTTGCACTCCTCTGTTCATAGCAGACCATGTATTCTAGATGCTTGAGTCTAGGAGATTACAGCTTCATGTAGCTGCAGATACTGTTTTATTGTTCCTAAGCTAATTAAAGTACCATACATAGTGAAAGTTCTTTCTATACTAGGGAAAGGCAACTCTGTTATACCAATTAGTAGTTAGTCAAAGAGAGTGTATTAAGGTAATAGGTTTATTTTGCCAGTTGACTGTTGGCTTAGATCTGATTTTGATTGCTTAATACAAATTAGCCACACCTCCTAGATTGATGAGTAAGCTTAACTAGACAGAGTTTTCCACTGTCTAGGAGTCTTAGAAAGCCTATCAGCCCTCCAGTATTTTTTTTTAGTAGGTCAAAACACCGTAACATTATTTCATAGGCTTCAATAGCTTCTTATCTATTTTGCTGAATTGTATCAGGTTAATGAATCCATCAATCAACGACAATAAGTGAAGCATTGTGCTTTGATGCTGGGCATACAAGGACAAAAAGGAAACCACCCTGACCTGGGAGATTATACTCGATCAGGGAAATAATCTCTTTCTCTGTCCCTCTGACTCTCTTTTTCTCTCTATCTCTCTCTTCTTTTTTTCTCTTTGTAGGTATATGAATACTGGAGTGTGTGGCAAATATGCTGACTCAATCAGCTGGTTAAGATGCTCACTATCCATGAGGAAGATGCTGGAGAGATGATTTCCAAGAGAATTGTGATGATGTGTAAAGGAAGTTCCTTGGAGACACTTGAACAATTTGTAACTAGTTGGCTAACCACTCATTAAAGAGGGTACTCTGGTTTGCTATGGAAATATTTTAAAACATTTGCCACCTTCAATGTTCACTCTGTCTCATTCACCTTTGCAGGATTTTAGTGATTCCTCAAGTAGTGAGAACAGTCTATAACTTAGGGAGTTTTGAAAGGTTGGGAGAATAAATCACAGTAATTAGGAACAGTCTTTAAGAATGACTTTCAGGAATCCAGCCCAGAAGAATACGTGTAACAGTTATGCCTCATCTGGATATAATTTCAGTGGATACAATGCTGTGTAGAAATTTGTCCCCAAGCAGAGGTGGCATAAGGCAGTAGTGTAAAACTCAATTAGAAAATAATTCCTTAAGACCACATTATTGACTCAGAAAACTACAAGTTAACACTATCTAGATTTTATTGTCCTTTTATTTATTATGCTAAACATTTCTCAATTACTTCTAATCTGGTTAAGGAATGAATTTTATAGGAACATGCTTGGCATGTCCAGTATTTGGGGAAAATGTTTAAACTTTGACCTGGCTCTATCTTTGATGAAAATATTCCTTTGTGAAATCTACCCAATATTTATCATAGCTACAATACTTTTGGTCTTCTCTGGAAATCTCTGAAATGCCTTCCTTCACCAGGAATTTCAACATTGGGAAATCTCCTTATGTTACAAGATTAAATCTTCCTGTTACTCACAGCTCTCCAATTGGACCCTATGACAGGAGGGCAAAGTCATGGGTTCAAGAAACTCTACTTAAGGAGGGCTCTTTGGGACTTGAGAGGATGCCCATCAATTGGAGAATGGCTGAACAAATTGTAATATATATGAATGTAATGGAATACCATTGTGCTATAAGAAATGATGAGTAGGAAGACTTCAGAAAAACCTGGGAAGACTTGTATGGACTGATGCTGAGTGACGTGAGCAGGACCAGGAGAATATTGTACACAGTATCAGCCACATTGTGTGATGACTAACTTTGATAGACTTAGCCTTTCTCAGCAATGCAAGGATCTAAGACATCTCCAAAGGTCTCGTGATGGAAAATGCAATCTGCATCTAAAGTTCTTTAACTATGGAGTTTGAATGCAGATCAAAGTATGCTATATGCTGTTTTTTTTCTTCTGCTTCCTCTTTCTTGTGGCTCCTGCTATTGATTCTAATTCTTCATTACAACATCACTAATGTGAAAATATGTTTAATAGGAATGTATATGTATAGCCTATATCAGATTGTATGCAGTCTTGGGGAGGGGAATGGGAAGGGAGGGGAAGAAAAATTTAAAACTCAAAAGCTTATGGAAGTGATAATTAATAAATCAAAATAAATTAGTAAAAAAGATTTTTAAAAATAAAAAAAAGGACTCAGTACAGTTTTTCTCCTCATTTCCATTGGCTACACTGCTTTCGTGTGCTGTCTTGCTCTATAAGATTTTTGGCTTCTCGAAGGCAAGAATTGTCTTCATTGCTATTGGTATTTTTACCACTAATGTTTAGCACAGTGTCCAAAACATGGTAATTGTTTGATGAATATTCATTAAATTGCTGACTGACTATTAAATAGTTAATTGGAACTTGGGATGCTAGTCATGGGACAACTAAAATGGAAAAAAAAAAAAGCAACACAGGTCCTAAGGGCTCAAGCTGATGGCAGAGAAAAGAAATTCAAGCACATCAGGGTCCCCTAGAATCCTGAGAGAAGCTATAACAAGCCTAAATCTGAGAGAATAAGTCCAGAGTTACATGAAAAATGCAAAATATGTTAAAAAAAATACAAAGTTCATGACTGTTAAGCTTATCATTAAACATGTGCCATATACTTTCTGTTCTAATATAAACTTCTTAAGGGCAGGCAATGTGACTTTTTTTGTTGTTGTTTTTATCTCAAAAGTGCTTAGAACATTGATCACATAAAAGCAGTATTTAAGTGTTTGTTCAATAGTTTGAAAGTGAAAGAGACAAAGCTCTCTTTTTAGTTATCAAAATATAGTAGAAAATCAATATAACTTGTATATGCCAAGTATTTCTCTTATGCTATCTTCAGAACAGTCTCAGGTTGCACTATAGTTGTGTTGATACATTTTTTTAAACACATATGCAAGAAAGTCATATTTGAAGACATACATAAAAATGCTAAGGACAAGTACACAGCTGTTAACTTTCTCAAAATAAATCTATCCTTTTGACTGCTGGGGATAAAGCTATTAAAAATCTTTCTTCCAAAGATGGAGTAAGAAGTAAGTCACTTCACCCTCCCTTATTGACCTCTGAAAGCTCAGAAAATATCACTCCAGGAAAAAAATCTGAAACAGGTGAAGCAGTAGAAAGACAGGGTGCAGCACGTTTGTAGCCCAGGAAGCTTGGGGGATTAATTGAAAGGCCTCTCTCACTCCAGGAGATGGGGAGCAGTACAGATCAGGAAGCTTCCCAGCTAGACAGTGGTAAGCCTCACCTCAGCGTATCAGGGGGAGATCTTGAGCCCTGGTGGAGTAGGCAAGAACCAACACCAGGCTCTTGAGTGCCTCAGTACAGGCAGGGGAGCCTGTAGACAACAACTTGGAAAACTACCATGTGTGACTGTATTCTCCAGTAGCCAAATATCCTTGTGCCTCAGTACTGCTCTGGGAAGCACAACTCCAAGAGGAAAAGCTCCAGTCTGACAGACATCCTCCAGCAGTGAAACACACCTATGCAAGGCCTGAGTGAACAGATGTCCCCCAGGGGCTGGACTCTCCACCACTAACCTGAGAACTTCAGTCTTGCTGACCCCAACCCAGCACCAGGTAAGCGTCCTGAACACTACAGCCTCCCACTGCCAGTACCCGAGGCCCCAGAACACAAAGTCAGTGACCAGATCCCAGGCTCCCAGCACAAGAATCTTGGGTCAATGTTTGTTTCTTGACCTTTAAAAAAAGTTGAACTCTCCTGCCTGCACCCCAGCAGGAGAGTTCCATTTCTTTAAAGATCAGGAAATAAGCAAACACCATGAGAAAAATGTAGAAATGCACAATGATCATAGATTTTTATTATGGGGACAGGGAAGATCAAGGAACAAATTCAGAAGAAGACAAAACTGTCAATATACCCACATCTGAAACCTCCAAGGGGAATATGAACTGGACTGCAGCCCAGAAAGCCTTCTTGGAAAAACTCATGAAGGATTTTAAAAGTCAAATAAGAGAGGGAGAAGAAAAATTGGGAAAATAAATGAGAGGCATGCAAGACAGTGTCAATAGCTTGGAAGAGGAAGGACAAAAATTAACTGTTAATAAAAATCCTTAAAAAATACAATTGGCCAAGTGGAAAAAAAAAAAAAGTACACTGCAGAAAACAACTCCTTAAAAAGCAGAATTGACCAAATGGAAAAGGAGGCACAAAACTCACTGAGGAGAACAACTCCTTAGAAAGTGAAATGTGCCAAATGGAAAAGGAGATACAAAATCTAATAGAAGAAAATAATTCATTAAAAACTAGAATCAGGCAAGTGGAAGTTAATGACTCTATGAGAGAGCAAGAATCAGTCAAACAGAAACAAAAGAATGAAAAAAAAAATACAAGAAAATGTAAAATATCTCATTGGTAAAACAACTGACCTGGAAAACAGAGCCAGGAGAGACAATTTTAAAAATTATTGGTCTACCTGAAAACCGCAATGGGAAAAGAGCCTGGACAACATCTTTCAGGAAATCTTCAAGGAAAACTTCCCTGAAGCCAGGGGGTAAAATAGTCATTGAAAGAATCCACTGATTACCTCTTGAAAGAGATCTCAAATTGAAAATGCCAAGGAATATTGTAGCCAAATCCCCAAATTACCAGGTCAAAAGGAAAATACTGCAAGCAGCCAGAAAGAAACTTTAAAAATCATGGAACCACAGTCAGGACTACACAGGATCTTGCAGCTTCTACATTAAAAGATCAGAGGGCATGAATATGCTATTCCATAAGGGAAAGGAGCGTGGATTACAACCCAGTTAAATTTAGCATAATCTTTCAGGGGAGTAGATGGATATTCAATGAAAGAGGGGACTTCCAAACCTTCCTGATGAAAAGAACAGAACTCAGCAGAAAATTTGATCTTCAAATACAGGACTGAAGAGAGGCATAAAAAGGTAAAGAGGACAGGGAAAAAAATGTGTTATTAATAAGGGTAAACTGTTTACATCTCTACAATGAAAGATGCCACTTGTACTTCTTGAGAACTTGCATTGCTATTATAGCATTTAAAAATGGTATAGATAAACATAGAGGGTGGGTATAAATTGACATTGATGTGATAAAAATAAATTTAATTAAGTGGATTAAGTGGATCTAATTGAAAGACTGTACTGGGAGAAAAAGAAAGGAAGAGGCAGATAAAGGTAAAAGGTAAGTGGCAGCTCTTCCACTTAGAACCTCACGTAATAAGATTGGACAAGTCACTTAATCTCTCTAGGTCTCAGTTTCCTCATCTGTAAAATGAGGTCAGACTAGATAGTCTCTAAGGTCCCTTCCAGCTCTAACTCTATGATCTATGTTATGCTTATAATCACATGAAAAGACACAAAAACCTATTATAGTGGAGAGAGATGAACATTGTTTGAACCTTACTCTCATCAGCTTTGGTTCAAAGAGGGAATAACATAATCAGGTATAGAAATCTAACTTACCCTTTAGGAAGTAGGAGGGGAAAGGGAAAAGAAAAGGGAGGAGGTGAATAAAAGGGAGGAAAGATGTAGTAAGAGTAAAGGGGAGGAAAAGGGAGGAAGCTAATTGAGGGGAGAGAAGACTGAGGCAATGGTTGAAAGCAAAACTCTAGTAAGGAGGGAAAGGGAAAAAGGAGAGAGAAAAACATAAATAGGGGGAAAATAGGGCAGAGAGAAAGAAACATATTAATCATAATTGTGAATGTGAATAGGATGAACTCTCGAATAAAATGGAAGCAAAAAGCAGAGTAGATTAAAACTCATTATTCTACAATATATTGTTTACAAGAAAAACATTTGAAACAGAGGGATACACACAGAGTAAAGGTAAACATCTGAAGCAGAATATATTTTGCTTCAGCTAAAGTGAAAAAAAACAGGGATAGTAATCTCTATCTCACACAAAGCAAAAGCACAAATAAATCTAATTAAAACAGATAAGTAAGGAGCAGCCAGGTGGCACAGCTGATAGAATACTGACCCTGGAGTCAGGGGGACATAGTTCAAATCCGCTGTCAGACACTTGACACTTACTAGCTCTGTGACCCTGGGCAAGTCACTTGACCCCAATTGCTTCACAAAAAGGAGAGAGACGGAGAGAGAGAGAGAGAGAGAGAGAGAGAGAGAGAGAGAGAGAGAGAGAGAGAGAGAGAGAGAAGGAAACTACATCCTGCTAAAAGGTACCTTAGATAATGAAGTTATATCATTACTAAACATATATGCACCAAGTGGTATAGCATCCAAATTCCTAAAGGATAAGTTAAGGGATTTATAGAAAGCAATAGATAACAAAACTATAGTAGTGAGGGACCTCAACCTTCCACTCTCAGAACTAGATAAATCTAACCTCAAAATAAAGAAGAAAGAAGTTAAGGAGGTGAATAGAATGGACTTCTGCTTCTGGAAGCCAAGATGGTGGAGTAAATGGCAGTTGCTCTCACCCTGCCCTATCAACCTCTGAAAATCCAAAAAATATCACCCCAGGAAAAAAAAAAAACATGGAGCAGCTGAACTAGAAGAAAGAAGGGGAATAGCAGTGCAGCAGCCCAGCAAACGGGTCTCCTGGTGCCTCAGCAAAAATAAGGGAAGCAGCACTACAAAGGGCCCTGGGTGGGTAAGCACCATGCAGCATTCATCTGAAAGGATCTGAAGAAAGCAACCTAGAGTCTTCCTAAAGTCCCAGCCTTGCTGATTCCAACCCAACACCAGGTAAGCTGTCAGAACCCTACAGCATCAAACTGTTAACCAGGAGGAGATTCTGAAGCCCAGGTGGTAGAGCAGGCAAACACCAACACCTGGACCTCTTAGTGCCTCAGTGAGGGTGGGAGAACCAGTGGAAACCAACTTAGAAAACCACCAGGTGCCTCAACACTCTACCACAAAGGAATCTCCCAGTGCATTAGCAGAAACTAGGGAGGCAGCATTGCAAGGGGCCCTAGGCGGATAAACACCCTGCAGCAGCCATCTAAAAGGAGCTGAAGAAAGCTAAAGGAAAGGAAAAGTAGGTAACCTAGAATTGCCTGAAAGTTGTAGCCTTGCTGATTCCAGCCGAACATGAGGTAAGCTGCCAAAATCCTATAGCTTCCAATTGCCAACATAAGAGGCCCCAGCACACAAAGTCAGTGACTAAAACTTAGGCTCCCAACACAAAAAGCTTGGGTCAGTGCCCTCTGTTACCCAGCAGGAGAGCTCAATCTTTTTAAAGGCCGGGGAATAAAGAAACCATGAGTGAAAATAAATGCACCATAGATTCATATTATGAGAAGAGTGAAGATCAAGACAGAAATTCTGAAGAGGACAACATTGTCAACAAACCCACATCTGAAAAACTCATGAGGGAATATGAACTGGTCTGAACCTCAAAAAGCCTTCTTAGAAGAGCTCAAGAAGGATTTTAAAAGTCTAATGAGAGAGGTAGAAGAGTCCTTAAAAAATGCAATTGGCCAATTGGAAAAAAAAGTGTACTGAAGAAAACAAGTCCCTAAAATGCACAATTGGCTAACTGGAAAAAAAGTACCCCGAAGAAAACAAATCCCTTAAAAATACAATTGGCCAATTGGAGAAGGAAGTGCAAAAAGTAAAAAAAGAAAACAATCTGTTAAAAGCTAGAATTGGAAAAATGGAATCTAATGACTCTATGAGAGAGCAAGAATAAGTCAAACAGAAACAAAAAAAAAGGTGATGAAAACGTAAAATACCTCATTCGTAAAATGACAGACCTGGAAAATCGATCCAGGAGAGACAATTTAAAAATCATTGGACTACCTCAAAATCATGATGAAAAAAAGAGCCTGGACAGTATCTTTCAGGAAATCATAAGGGAAAACTGCCCAGAAGTCCTAGAACCAGAAGGTAAAATAACAATAGAAAGAATACACTGCTAACCACCTGAAAGAGATCCCAAATTGACAATGCCAAGGAATATAATAGTAAAATTCCAAAATTACCAGATAAAAGAGAAAGTGCTGCAAGCAGCCAGAAAGAAACAATTTAAATATCATGGAACCACAGTCAGGATTACACAGGACCTTGCAGCTTCCACATTAAAAGGCCACAGGGCATGGAACATGATATTCCGTAAGGCAAAGAGCTTGGATTGCAGCCAAGAATCAACTACCTTGCAAAAATGAGCATGATTTTTCAAGGGAGGACATGCATATTCCATGAAATAGGGGACTTCCAAACCTTCCTCATAAAAAGACCAGAGCTCAACAAAAAATTTGATCTTCAAGTACAGAATTCAAGAAAGACATAAAAAGATAAATGGGACAAAAAAGATACAATATGTTCTTAATAGGGGTGGACTGTTTACATCCCTAAAAGGGAAGATGACACTTGCAACTCTTGAGAACTGTTTTGTTATTACACCATGTTAAAGGAGTATACATAAAGGGGGTGGATATTAGTTTACTTTGATGTAATGATAAAAAAAAAATCTAAGCAAATGGGTTAAATGGATCCAAGTAAGTGGATTAGCCTAATCTTAGAAAATGTACTGATAAAGGAGGTGGCAGACAAGGATAAATTACATTACAGGAAAAGACACAACATCCTATTATAGCAGAGGGAAAGAAGGGAGGGGGGTGAGCATTGTTTGAACCTTAATCTCATTTGGGACAAGAAGGGAATAACATAATCAATTAGGTATAGAAATCTAACTTGCCCCATAGGCAGTAAGAGGGAAAAGGGGAAAGAAAAGAGAGGGGGGATAGAAGAGAGGGAAGAAGCAGTGAGGGCAAAGGGGAAGAAAAGGGAAAATGATAATAGAAGGGAGGAGAGACTGAAGGAGGCAGTGGTCAAAAGCAAAACACTAGTGGGGGGGAAAGGAGAAAGGAGAAAGAAAAGCATAAAAAGGTGGGGGAAGGATGGAGAAAAATGACATAGATAGCAATCCTAACTGTGAATGTGAATGGGATGAAATCTCCCATAAAATGGAAGCAGATAGCAGAGTGGATTAGAAACCATAAGGCTACAATATGTTGTTATCTATTATTTGATAAACCCAAAGACCCCAGATTCTGGGATAAGAAACCACTCTTGGATCTAAGACATCTCCAGAGGCCTAGTGATGGAAAAAGCTATCCACATTCAAAGAAAGAACTATGGAAGTTGCATTGTTTTCTTTTTTTTTTCTCTTCCTTTGAGTTTTGTTTCCTCTTTCTGATGGTTCCTCCTATTGGTTTTAATTTTTACTTACAACTTCCTTAATGTGAAAATATGTTTAATAGGAATGTAAATGCGTAGCCTATATCAGAGTGTGTGCCGTATTGGGAAGGGTGATGGGGGTGAAGGAGAAGAAAAATTTTAAAGTCAAAATCATATGGAAGTGACTGTTGAAATATTAAAATCAGTTAATAAAATTAAAAAAAAAGAAAAGTTAGATACGGTAGACCTCTGGAGAAAATTGAATAAGGATAGAAAGGAATACATCAAATTCTCAGCTGTATATGGCACGTACATAAAAATTGACCACATACTAGGGCACAAACATCTCACAATCCAATGCAAAAAGGCAGAAATATTATCCGCATCCTTTTCAGATAATGATGCAATGAAATTTACATGTAATAAAGGGCCATGAAAAGATAGACTAAAAATTAACTGGAAACTAAATAATTTAATTCTAAAGAATGAATGTTTCAAACAACAAATCATAGAAATAATCAATAACTTCATCCAAGAGAATGACAATTATGAGACATTATAACAAAACTTATGGGATACAGTGAAAGCAGTTCTTAGGGGAAATTTTATATCTCCAAATGCATACATATGAATAAAATAGAGAAAGAAGAGTTCAATGAACTGGGCATGCAAATACAGCTAGAAAAAGAACAAATTAAAAATTCTCAATTAAATACCAAATTAGAAATTCTGAAAACCAAAGGAGAGATTAATAAATTTCAAATTAAGAAGACTATTGAAATAACAAATAAAACCAAAAGCTGGTTTTATTTTAAAAAAGCAATAAAATACATAAACCTTTGGTTAATTTGATTTACAAAAAAAAGAAAGAAGAAAACCAAATTACCAGCATCAAAAATACAAAGGGTGAACTCACCACCAATGAAAAGAAAATCAAAACAATAATTAGGAGTTATTTTGCCTAACTGTATTCTAATAAATATTGCAATCTTAGTGAAATGGATGAATTTTACAAGTACACACACACACACACACACACACACACACACACACGCACACACACATATATATATACGTATACATATACGTGTATATATATATATATATATATATATATATAATATATATATATATGAATTGTGCAAATTAATGGAAGAGGTAACAAAATACTTAATTTCATTTCAGAAAAATAAATTGAAGAAGCTATCAATGAACTCCCTAAGAAAAAAATCTCCAAGGGCAGAAAGATTTTCAAGTGTATTCTATCAAACATGTAAAGAGCAACTAATTACAATACTATATGAAGTATATGGGAAAAAAGGTAAAAAAGAAATCCTACCAAATTCTTGTTATGATACAAATATGGGGCCGATACCTAAAGCAGGGAGATCCAAAAAAGAGAAAGAAAATTATAGACCAATTACCTTAATTAATATAGATGCAAAAATTTTAAATAAAATATTAGCAAAGAGATTATAACAACTTATTGTGAGGATAATATGCTATCATCAAGTAGCATTTATACCAGAAATGCAGGGCTGTTTCACTATTAGGAAAACTCTCAGCATAATTGACCATATGAACAACAAAACTAACAGGAATCATATGATTATCTCAATAAATGCAAAAAAATCATTTCACAAAATACAGCACCCATTCCTATTAAAAACACTAGAGTGCATAAGAATAAATGTAATCTTCCTTAAAATAATAGGTAGTATCTATCTAAAACCATCAGTAAGCATTATATGTAATATGGATAGGCTAAAAGCATTTCCAACAAGATTGGGGGTGGAAAAAGGATGTCTATTATCACCACTGTCATTCAGTATTGTACTAGAAATGTTAGCTCTGGCAATAAGAGAAAAAAAAAGCCATTGAAGTAATTGGAATAGGCAAAGAAGAAATGAAGCTATCACTCTTTTCAAATAAGATGATAGATATACTTAGAGAATCCTAGAGAATCAATTAGAAAATGATTTGAAAGAATAAAACAATTTAGCAAAGTTACAGGATATAAAATAAAACCACATAAAACATCAGCATTTCTATAAGTTACTAACAAAGCCCAACAGCAAGAGATAGAAAGAGCAAATTAATTTAAAGTTACAGTAGACATTATAAAATATTTGGGAGTCTATCTGCCAAAACAAAATCAGGAACTGTATGAACACAATTACAAAACACTTTTCACACAAATAAAGTCAGAGCTAAATAATTGGAAACATATCAGTTGCTCATGGATAGCTTGAGCTAATATAATAAAAATGGCAATTCTACCTAAATTAATTTACTTATTCTGTGACATACCAATCAAACTACCAAAAAATTATTTTATAGAACTAGGGAAAATAGCAGAATTCATCTGGAAGAACAAAAGGTCCAGAATATCAAGGGAACTAATGTAAAGAAATTCAAAGGAAGGTGGCCTTGCTGTACCAATTCTTACATTGTATTATAAAGTAGCAATCATCAAAACTACTTGGTACTGGCTAAGAAATAGAGTGTAGATCAGTATAATTGGTAAGGTACACAAGACACAATAGTCAATGAGTATAGCATTCTACTACTTGATAAATCCAAATACTCCAACTTCTGGGATAAGAATTCACTATTTAACAAAAACTGCTGGGAAAACTGGATAACAGTATGGCAGAAACTAGGCATAGACCAACATCTTACACACTATACCAATATGAAATTTGAATGGGTACATGATTGAGATATAAAGACTGATACTATAAGCAAACTAGGAGAGGAAGGAATAGTTTACCTATCATATCTATGGAGAAGGGAAAACTTTCTGACCAAAGAAGAGGTAGAGAACATTATGAAATGCAAAATGGATGACTTTGATTACATTAAATTGAAAAGCTTTTGCAGAAACAAAGCCAATGCAACCAAGATGAGAAGGAAAGCAGAAAGATGGAAAACATTTTTTTTTACAGCCAATGCCTCTGATAAAGGTGTCATTTCTAAAAAGAGAACTGAGTCAAGTTTATAAGAATATATTATATATTCTTATAATATATATAACAAGAATACAAGGCATTCCCCAATTGATAAATGCTCAAAGGATATGAACAGGCACTTTTCAGAGTAAAAAATTAACACTATCTGTAGTTATATGAAAACATGCTCTAAATCACTATTGATTAGAGAAATGTAAATCAAACCCACTCTGAGATACCACATCACACCTATCAGATGGGCTAACATGACAAAAGAGGAAAATGATAAATGTTGGAAATGTGGGAAAATTAGAACACTAGTTGTTGGTGGAGCTGTGAAATGATCCAACCATTCTGCAAAACAATTTAGAACTATGCTCAAAGGGCTATAAAAATGTGCATACCCTTTGATCCAGTAATACCAGTTTTAGGTCTGTAACCCAAAGAGACATAAAAAGTTGAAAAGGACACACTGCAAAAAAAATATTTATAGCAGTTCTTTCTGTGGTGGCAAAGAATTGGAAAGTTGAGGGAATGCCCATCACTTGGTGAATGGCTGAATAAGTTGTGTTTTATATGAATATAGTGGAATACTATTGTACTGTAAGAAATGACTGTGGGCAGACTTCAGAAAAACCTGGAAACTCTTACATGAACTGATGCTGAGTGAAGTGAGCAGAACCAGGAGAACATTGTACATAGTAACAGCCACACTGTGCCATGACTGACTTTGATATACTTAGCTCTTCTCAGCAATGCCAAGACCTAAGACAACTCCAAAAGACTCACAGTGCAAAAAGCTATCAACATCCAGAGAAAGATCTAAGGAATCTGAATGCAGATGGAAGCATAGTATTTGCTCCCCTTTTCCTTTGTTGTTTTGTTTTGATTCTTCTTTCTCACGGTTCCTCCCAGTAGTTATATTTCTTCTTTACATCATGACTAATGTGAAAATATGCTTAATATGAATGTATAAGTAGAGCATATATCACATTGCATGCTGTCTTGGGGAAAGGTGAGAAGAGGGAGGGGGGATTTGAAACTCAAAATCTTTTGCAAGTGAATATCAAAAACTAAAACTAAATAAATAGTTTAAAAATCTTCCAATATCAAGTATTCTGTGGGAATTGTGTATTAATATTGCTATGATGTTATCATTTGTGGTTCTTATTTTTTATGTTTTTTTTTAAACTTCATATCAATTGTTAAAACACATTTCCATTACACAGAGACAGTCCTTACCCTTAAGGAACACAAATTCCAAGTATTTTGTTTGCTCAGTTTCTCACCAAATAATATATTTACTTGAGGTATCAAGAACATTTAAACTCTCTGGAGTATCTGGTGAAAATAGAATTTTCATGAAACAAATCCTTGTAATCAGGAAATCGTGGTTTCCAATTCTGACACTAACTCACTTTGTGGCTTTGGCCAATTCTCTTGAATTCTCTGTATCCAGCTTTTCTTGAATTGTAAAATGAGCAGGGTCAAATCAGAAGTCCTTTAGAGCCTGCTTCAGCTCTGTAATGCAAAGGATTTTTAAACAGCCTTTGCAGAAGATCTATCTATGACCTCATAATGAATGTAAATAACTTTCGACATACAAGCTTGAGATTAAAAAAAAAACTGTATAAAAATTACCTGTGTTATCTCCATTATACTTGCTCTATATTTTATGATCTAATTTAACTTTGTACTAATACTATGTTTATTTCTATCTCTTTGAAGACAAGGTGAGTTTCTACATTTTTAAATAAATGTCATCAATATGTACATTGAGGTAAGAAAATAGAATTTTGATTACTGCAGAAAATAGTATTCTGAGCCAGACCATGCATAAATGAGTTAGTAAATCAAGAAGCAGTTATTAAGTGCTTGCAATATGGTAAGTACTATGCTAACGGCTGAGGATGCAAAGAAAGGCAAAACCTCAGTCCTTGTCAGAAAGGAGTTCATATTCTAATGGAATGGGTTTTCAAAGAAGTCAACTCTTTAATTTTAGGCCTGTTCACAAAGAGTAATGTCATGTCAGAAGCTTTTATGCTTCTTTTATGGTACTTCTGTGCATAGAACAACTTTATATATTAGACTTTATATGTGATTTCATTGATGTGACTATCTCTCACTCTGGCTCTATTTCTCTGGCTCTGTGTCTATCTCTTTTTCTTTTTCACTGTGATGTATATTAAATGTCTAAATGCACTTAAGGACAATATCAGGTGATCTTGCCACATAACTAGCAGAATCCATGCTTTTTGCTTATGAAAATGATATAACCCTACCATTTTTCAGCATAGTCTTCACTCAGTAGAAGTTCGGGCTAAGGTTGTGGTGAAGGTTTGCTAGTTCTAGAAAGAGAAAAAGCACAGGTAAGCAAATCATTAGCAAATAGATGTATAGAGGAGGAATGGCCAAAAAGGAATGAAGGAAGATTTGAACAACATTGTGGAAGGGTTTTAATGCCAAGTTTGCACTTTATTATATAAGCAAAGTGGGGATACCAATGAAAGATTTTGAACAGAGGATTATGCTGCTTAGGATGTAAGGTTTCCTCAAGCAGGCAAATGAGAACCAGAAATATTGACCTCATTTATATCTTTGGATATTCCCTTTTGGGTGCATGTGAGCCAAAGAGGCTTTTAAACCGTATGTTGAAATGCTCTATTTCTAAATTGCAAAATAATGAGTTTTCATTTTCCAATTGAGATGAAATTTTCAAAGTCATTAAAGAAAATCAAATAACATGAAAATCTATCATGAGAATGACTTCTGCACAATCAAAATTATATAGCAAGTGTTATTATGTGAATGCTAGCAACTGAGCATGAACAACACAAGCAGACGATTTCAAATGTGGATTAAAAAAAACTGCTACTCATTAAAGGCATATATGAACAATAAATGATATTAATGTGGTTAGGATAGTATTAGCAAAGGCCATACTTGATGACTCAGTGGTAATGATGGTGGTGGTGAGGAAGGTAGGCAGATCTTAGAATATCTGTGCCATTTATAAGTAGAAGTCTTGGTGGAAAAGTAGCAAATCAAGGACTTTAATGCCAGACCACATACCCACGAGGACAGCAAGGAGTAATTAAAGCACAGAGATAGAAGTATAAGTTTTGGTAGACTAGAGACTAAGTAAACCACAATCAATTAATCAATAGTTCTAAGAGTTGGATATCAGTAGGAAGAGTAAGTACACAGATGAACTTGAAAGAAATTTAAATAATTTATAAGGAAAGAGGAAAAAAACTTAAGAAGAATGCAAACATATATATATATATATATATATATATATATATATATATATATATATATATATATATATATATATGTTTGTCTTGTCTGCAGTCATTATATTCCTATGATACATTTAAAAAAATTTTATCACTGGCATCACCATTTATAATTTGAATCTCAAACTAAGGAAGTATGAAGTATTAGAAGGAACTGGAGATTTTGAGTCAGATGACCTGAGTTCAAATCCTGGATATGATAGTTACTAAAACGAGTAGTAATTGTGACTTTGAGAAAGACATGATCTTTCTGGGCTTGAGTTTCCTCATCTGAGAAATGTAGGACTGGATTAAATGATTTCTAGTTTCACTTCTTGCTCTAAATCCTGTGATTGATAAGGTCATTTCAAGTTCAAATCCTATAACCAAATTTAATCTATTGAAATTGAAGTTAAAATCTGTATCATTAAATATTTAAAATATTTATTTATATAGAAAATATATTATCTGGGTCAGAGTGATGAAATCGGGTAGAAATTGCTTATAGGAATGCTGAAGTAAGAGAAAGCTCTCAATATAATGTTCAGAAAGGCATTTTCATAAACTGTTGATATTCTTATGGACAAAATAAAAAAAAACAACATATGATAGCAAGCTTCCTGTTTGATAGATTATTACCTAAATTTCATTGTTACGTAAACATATGTGATCTGGAGAGGGATGAGGAGAAGGCAACTTTTCTAGCATCATATTGTTGGCTTCTATTCTTGGCCCTAGCCTTTTCACCATTTTTGTCAATGCCTTGGAAACCAAAAGACATTGTTTAAAAATTCTGCATATGCCACAAATCTGAAAGAAATAGTTAATGCAGACAGAACTAGTGTTTTGATATAACTTAACAGACTTAAAGGGATGAAACTTGAAAGAAATATATGCAAAGTTCTGCCTTTATGATTAATACTCATTAACATAAATGAGCATAATGTAACATGGCAGCGAGACCTTCCATACCCAACTCCATCCTTCCAAAAAAGTTACCGGCAAGAAAAAAATCAAGCAAAAATCATAAAAGTATTGTACTTATTTAAAAAATATGCTAAACTGTGCCCAAACAATATTAAAATATATTCAAAATAAGTACTGTAGTAAAAAAAATAATGAAAAAGAGAATTTGGGAAAGGATGTGTTGCATGGGGAGAAATAATTGATTCAGTGATCTATTCTTTTTTCAAGTTACTGGTAGGGGGGTGGTTGTGGGAACAGTATCATGTAGACACAATCAAAAGTATAGATAGCTTGTCATAGTCCTAAATAAAATGTTTATACTGAGCAGGGTTAAAAACTAAAAGATGTTTTACAATAACTTGGTATTTAGTATTTATTAAACATTAAGTCACCTGTGAATTCTACTCAGGCATGGCATCTAAATAATGGAAAAAATACGGAAAAAAAATAACAAAGAAGTGTTCTTAAAAGTAAAATAAATAGAATGGATGTAAGGATGGTACCCAATAGATTTGAATAGGCACTGGTTTTCTTTCAGGATTCTGCATTTTCTAACAAAGTGTTTATTAGCCATTAAATAAAATACAAACTTGATCCTACTTGATAGCTCTATAAATTGGAGTTTTATTATGAAAATAATATGCCCATTTTTCTCTTATGTGAAAGGGAAGACATTGGCCACTCACATATACAGGTGAAATTTGCTAAAAGAAATTCAAGCAATTTTGCAAGAGTACAAAGTGACATCTTAACTACTTACTTTACTCCCAATTATTCATTTCTCTACAGTAGCCATAATCAGCCTTCTTTAGATAATAAAGCAGATCTGCCTAAAGTCTTACATTTCCTTGAGGCAGTTGGTTCTCTTGACATGTCTTTTTAACAGATGATTATGATCAGAGGCCCATGTAATTCAGGAGCTGTTTTCAAAGAAGAAAGCTTAATTTAATAACTTCTTATTAAATTTTTAGTTCCTATAGGAGTGCTTTTGAAGGATAGTCAAGGTAAATCATTTCACTTTGAACTTGTCTGCTGGTTACCCTCATCTTTCCTAATGAAAATTTATTTCAGCTCAATAAAAAAATTCCTACTTGGTCATATATTTTCATGGTTTTCTAAACTTGAGCAAGTTCTAGGTATAAATAGAAAATAATTTTTATGATTACATATCACATATCTTTTTTTCCTATATAGGCATGAAATTATTAATACATTGAGTCCCCAATGATTAAAAATAGTATTATTTTCTTTAAAGATGAGAAAGATCTTATCGGGATTACCAACATATAGTTTACAAATAGAATCATATAAATACACACAAGTCCTAGCTTAATGAATAATAGAAATAATAATAAACAAAATGAGTAATAATAATGAACATAAAGATAAAACTAATATATTAATAATAATGATAATAACTACCACTTGCATAGTATTTTACAGGTTAAATGTACTCATTTCATAAAAGCCATGTAAGGCAGGTTATGCAAATGTAAAAATGTAGGCAGCATGTCTCAAGCAACCAACCCCAGTTAAGTTGACTGACAAGCCAGTTTATGCCTTGGTTCTTTTATCAAATAAAATATGTCTTAATATTAAAAATAAACCAATCAAGTGTGCAAAAATAGGTATCAATAACTCCAAGCCAACTCTATTGGCTCTATCAACCAAAGGTATAAGCAAGTTTTCAGCAGTAAATTGATTTACACCATTGGATGAAATTAGATGAATAACTGTATTGGAATTGAGTCAAAGAAATAGCACGTCTTGTATACTAGACACATCTCTGCCTAACAAATCCTTATGTGGACTTCAGAACATGTGCAGATATTAATCCTCAACATTTTATCACATGAAGAAGAGGAGCCTTTCAATTGACTGCTAAGCCAGAATTAAGAATTCTTTCAAAAGGAACTAATTGGCCAGGGTATTTCCTGCCAGGCTTCATTTAAGTGTGAGAGACATGTGATAAACTTCTAGAAGGAAGAGGACTAGGATTCTCTTCTCTTGAGGATGAGCTATGACCCATGTATATGGACATCTGTTGTTTCTCTATTTTCATTTGTTTGTCCTCTTTTACATCAAATAATGGATGTTTTTGGAGAATATTAAAACATATAAAGAAAGCAATTTTGTGGGCGTTGAAAGGTCAGAATCATGAGTGGTAGAAATCTGGGAGCTAAAGTCCATACCTGGATTTAATAAAAAATGGGGAAGAAATAACTAAGATCCTGAAGAAAAATCTTCATCATCAGCCAAGCCACATTCAGAAATGAACATAGTGGGCCAATTCTTTGTTGAAATTACTTGAGATTTGAGCATAATGCCCTCAGGTACCAAAATGATACATGCGAGATTGCATTTGAGGTATTGAGGGAAAATATTTTCAATTCTGTTATTATTGTATCTTCTCAATAAATATCAATTTGTGAATTTCAATGTATAAAAATTGGTTATATAAACCTGGTTGCTAATCACTGGATGATAATCACAGAAGTGGAGGTTTCCGTAGATAGTGTTACAGTAAGATACCTTTCAGCCCTTCAGGAGTATCCCTGAACTTTGAAGGGAGATGTAGATGCAGAATCACTCAGTAACAGGGGTTATCCATGAGAATTGAGATAAATCTCCTCATTGTTATAAGGTTTATATAGATAATACTTTTTCTTTCATTACAATAAGTAGTAACCAAAAAATAGTATGGCTGACTTAGGAGATAGCAGAGTTATATTTCCTCCATTTTTGAGATAAAGAAACTGAGTTTCTGAGAGGATAAAATGACTTGCATAGGGTGACACAGGAAATAACTGCCCAAAGCAATTTTCAGACCCTGTTCTCCTGACTTGAATCCCAGGATGCTTTTCCCTATGACATAGCATCTCTGAGATTTCTGCTTAAGTTCTGGACTGGAACAGAAGAAAAGTGAGGTACCTTCTGACACTGACATTCTGTAATTCTATTCTTCACTTACTGTGCATGGTTTCATGCTTCAAGGTTAAAATGAAGCAATGGAGATAATATGCAATAATTTGAATGATACAGAAAGTAACGTACTGTAATCTGCTTGAAAAAAGGGGCTGGTTTTGCCTAATTTGTATTCCCAGGATTTATCACAATATCTGGGATGTAGTAGGCATTTAATAAATGCTTGCTGATTGACTGACCATTGTTTCACTTTGATATCCTTCTTGTAATTTTAGTAAGCTGGAGGCAACTTGAAAATAGTACTGAGAAATTTTGCATTTGCTGACATTCTATCTTACATTTTGTAATACATTCATGTGAGGTTTAATTATTACTAATTCTGAAAGCTACATTATTTGTCCCAAGGAGGGCTCAGCAACTAATTACCCCCAGTGAATTAAATGGTACCTTAAGTTCCCTTAAGGAGTTAAGTACCACCCCTTGAACAATGCAATTTCCTACTTGCTGAATAACAGTTTCTATTAGTTCTAAACAGTATTTCTCTGTGTTCCAATAAAATATGTTTTTTGACACATTCGTCAAACAAAGTATGAATTACAACTCCAACCTGCAGGCACTGACAGATTGCATCCCACTTCGGTGCTGATATACTGTGGTTCGAGATATGATTTGTTTTCCTGAAGAGAAGCCTAAAGGCTTTGATAAGGGAAGGTATAGAGGAAAAATCCTTTCTTTAGGAACTCATTATTAGATTCATAGATTCATAGAATTTGAGAGTTGGAAAGGACCTTAGAGATCATCTAGCTCAGCATTTCCCAAAGCAATTTGGCCTCTGAACACTTTGGGATTTGAAATATATTGACAAGACTCATAAATGGGGGCCGAAAGGGCCCAAGTGTATGGAATAGCCTTAAGATAAAGAAGAGTTGGGGAAATTTTTGATAAAAATAGAAGTTTAATCTTTTTTTATACAGAATAAGTCACCATAATATGTATTTTGATAGAATACATAACTTTGTATTTAATAATTTAGAGGGAATAGTACTGCAACATTGAGATGCTATCATAAAACACCTTTTCATATTATTTGGAACACCAAGATTCTAAAGAATGAACTGAGAGATATTCATATAATTTAATATTTCATTTTACTGATGAAGAAACTGAGACTCAAAGGATGTAATGATTTATACAAGGTCATAGAGATAGGGAGCTGGTACTAGAACCCAAATAAGTTGGTTAGAATGCAACTGCTTCATGTTACAGATTAAACAGCTAAACCCAAAAATTCATCACTGCTTTTCTTATTACAGGGAAGGGAACAATTAAGATGTGCACCAGATTTAATCAGAAATAACTGATTTCAAACCACCTTTTAAATGAATTTGTTGTTGTTTCTCTGTGAGACTAAAGGAGTTCTTAAATCTTAAAATGAAAGCATCAGTGATATTAACACATAAGATTATATATAGGATTAGCCAGTCCCTGATCCAGGGATAAAAATCTTCCCTTACAAGAAGAAATGTTTTGAAGCACCTATTATGCACAAAGAACTGTGCTAGATGAGGGATATAAAGAAATAAATGGAAAACAATCTCTACCCTCAAGGAGGTTACATTTTACTGGAAGCAAATATATACATTTTTTTGAGATAAATAAATAATAGACAATTTGAAGAAAAGAAAAAAAATTAATAACTGGTGATTCTGGACAGGTTTCCCACTGAAAAGGATTTAAGGTGACCTTTTAAGGAAATTATGATTGCACAAGTGCAGAGCCTGGAAAGCATACCTTTTAGTCATACTTTTTGCCTGTGCAAAATTATAGAAGTGGGATATGGATATTAGAATTTAGAAAACAGAAAGTAGAGCATTATTCCTGAAACAAATGCCATGTAAGGGATGGGAAGGAGGAGAGCTAATGTGAAATCAGTCTGGAAAAGTAAAAAACATTAATTTTTTTCTGATTGTAGATATTTCTAGTATTTGCTGAATATACAATGATAATAACAGTGCTCTATTGGGCAAGGATTTTTGCCCCTTATTATTATCAATCAGAGGTAGTTTTTATGATTCCTTTTATGAGGTTTCCCTCCATTCAGACAGATAATAATAACAATTATCATAATTATTAATTAATAATAATAACCACAACACAATAATACCAATAACAACAACAACAATATTAAAGCTGTTCTTTATACGCTAACTTAAGGTTTGAGAAACACTGCATGCATTAATATGTCTTATCCTTGCAACAGTTTTGTGAGGTAAATGAGACATTTATTGTCATTCTTACTTCAGAGATAAGAAAACTGAGCCTGAGAATATAAAGGACTTGCTCACAGTTACATAGCTTGTAAGTACCATAGGTACATATGTAGGACTAAAACGTAGTTTTTCCTGATGTTTGAGATTAGTGTTCTATCCAATACAAGATGCTTCTGTAGGAGAATGCTGAGACTTGCATATTCTCCCTAACCAAACATTCACATACATGTTTCTTTATACCTGTTTTCTAAACAATCTACAACTTCAGAGTTTTTTTAAATTTGTTTCTTTGTTTCTTTTTTAAACTTTCACAATATGGTGAAGGTGATGTTATATTTGAAGTTAATCTGTATTCAAATCTAAGCTATGCCAGTTACTACCTATATGACCCAGGATGGGTTAATTAATCACTCTGAACTTTTTTCCCCAATCTTTAAAATAGAGATGTTTGCCTAGGTGGCTTCTACGGTTCCTTTTATGTCTAAATATGGGAAGCAGTGAAGTAAAAAAGGCCTGCCGAGGAAATACTTCTCATGAGATATTATAGTCGAAGACTTCATCTAGAAATAGACAGAACTTCTATAGCCACATATTCAGTGGTATCTTGCTTAGTAATACTCAGTGGAGTAGCAACTAGCAGAGAAGTGGTTGATGAAGACTGTCTAATGGAGAAGTGACTGGTGGTGACAATATGCTCAGGGGACCAACCAGGAAGCATGGCTGGCAGGAGTTGAATGATCACAAAACTACAGCATATCAGTGGCCTAGGAAAATTGGAAGAATGTATTTCCATTCATGTGGCTCTAGTCACAGATTATTCCTCTACCTGGAAAACTCCAAACAAATGTCCTGGCCACACATGTTGTCTATTTGTGTTATCTCCATATGTCTTTCTTATGTGTGTTTTCATTCTTTCCAATGATGATACACGACTTTCGTGGAAAAAAATATCATTGATTTTTTTTTTGGGGGGACAGATAGTTTATGGCTATTTTCTTACAACCACATTTCATAAAATGTCTTCATCTCAAATCAGTTGCGTTCCCTAACAAATTATTAAAGTAAACATATTAGTGTAGGGTTATAAATTATTACTTATAGAAAATGTAGCTTGTAGTACCTGGAACCTGGACATCTCTCTCATAACTTTCCTATAAGTTTGTGGGTGACTATAGGCACTACCACTTAATAAATAATTCTTAAGCCCATTCTACATAAAATATGAACATTGTATATTGGAGAAAAGATAAAGGGGAAGATAAATAAGGCACCCCTACTCTCTTATCAAATATTGTTGTTTTCACTAAATTATTTTCTTTCTGTCATTTTTTTCCTATTCATTCTTATAATTTATTTCTATCATATCTCTTCTCTTTAGATTTGGTTGTCTTTTTTGGATTTTTATTGTAACTGGAGGGGAATATAACACTATTTTCTCTGATTTTTAAAAATTTGCAGTCACTCCAGCATGTTGTGGTGACAGGAGGATAATACTCTGATGGACAGTAATAATTTGAAAAATAACTTAGAGTTTCAGGTATTTTGAAATTGGGAGCAAAAATTACTTGTCATTCTAGAAAATGCTGCTTACTACCATTTCATCATATAATCAGCTTGACTTTTCTCTTTTCAAAAGTAAAACTAGGTCATCTCTAAATCAGATTAAGTTTCTTCCAACCAACTGATATTAATAACAAAATACATTAAGCTATATTTTGTTGATATCTTTTGTTTTGAAACTACTTAAATTTAGCCCAATCACTTTCCCCTTTCTTCTCCGAGAGAGACATCTTATACAACAAAACATAATTTTAGGAAAACAGTAAGAGAAAAAATCAGCAAAGCTAATCAATAATTGGGAAAAATTCTTAAAATGTATATATTGTTCTATACTCCTGGGCCTATCACATTTTAAAAGGATTGGGCAGTAGAAAAATTGTCATTCCTCTTTATGGGGGACATGCTTGTTCTTTGTAATTATGAAATATTCATTTTCAATTATTTGGTGATTATTTTTCTTCTCATTTAAATATTGTTATAATTTTGTATACTGTTCTACTGGTTCTGTTTTGCTTACATTGTATCAGTTAATGTTAGTCTTTCCATGCTTTATTGTATCCATCATATTAATTGTTTCTTAAAACATGGCAAAAATGTCATTATACTAATGCACAATGATTTGTTTATTCATTCTTTAAATGATGGGCATCTATTTTATTTCCAGTTCTTTACTTTCACACAAAAGAGTTTTTACTCTCAATATTTTGTTTATATTGGCACTTTTTTCTTATCAATTTCCTTCTTGGAATATAAGCCTAGTATTGGAATCACTATATCAGAGTATGAATATTTTAATTACTTCATTTTCATAACTGAAATTACTTTCCAAAATGATTGTACAGATTCACAGCTTCACTAAAAATGTATTTGTTTGTCTATCTTCCCATAACCTCTTAACATACACTAGTCCCACATTTTGTCATCCTTGTAAATGTGTAAGAGAGAGAGAGATCCCCATGATTCTTTTAATCTATATTCCATATGGAATTTTCTGTCATGGTTGTTAACAATTTGCAATATTTCTTTTGAGAACTATTTGTTCATTAACTTTAATCACTTGTGTATTGGAGAATAGCTCTTAGTTTTACACAGACACAAGTACAACACACACACACACACACACACACACACAGACCACTTAGCACAGAACCTGGCACAGTGTTTAAAAAATGTTTATTGACTGACATCAGTTGTCTTTATATCTTTGACATGAAACCCTCATCTAAGAAGCTTGAGACAAATAGATTTTAATACAGACTTTTAAAATATTTGAAAGTTTTCCTTCTTTTCCTGATGCATTTTTTTTTTGTTGCAGAAGCTTTTTTAAATTTCCTATAATCAAAACTATCTATTATAGCTTTGGAAATTGTCTCTATATCTGGACAATAATACCTCTCTTTCCTGTATCTGTGAAAAACTGAGATTGATTGTTTAGCACTATATACCTTCATGAGAGCTGGAGTTTGAGAGAGCTAGAGAGAAGAGAAACCTAATCTTCTGTATTCCAATTTTGAGAAAGAAGACACATGATCTCATAGTCTCTTCAGTTGCCTGACGGGTAAAATCTATGGAAAGAAATTGGCACGTAAAGGACCCAATAACCTCAATTATGTCCATATCCTTATATAACTACACTGGAGACTTCAAGAAATTTTCTCTTGGAGGACATCTAAAACTTACTCTGTAGGTTTAGCTGAGGTATCTCACTCCCAGTGGGAAAACTCATTCACTCTATGTGTTGTCTGGCTTAGATTCTCCTCTGTATACATTTATTGTTTTCTGTTTTGCTATTAATTTGGATAAATGGGTGTATTTGCTATTCCCTACATGTTTTCATTCTTTAATTAATTGGTGTTTGGTGGAAAGAGAGTTGAATCTTAGATATATACGTATACATACATACACATGCATATATACATACATATATACATATATATTCAGTCTTCCTCATTATTGGATAATAATCAAGGTCACAATTTTAACCTAGAAATTATTTCTCTTAGACTAACAATATTTAATGGTACACACACACACACACACACACATACATATACATATGACAGAGGGGTATGATAGACCTCTGGAAAAAATTGAATGGGGATAGAAAGGAATATACTTTTTTCTCAGCAGTACATGTCACATACACAAAAATCGACTTTGTACTGGGGCATAAAAACCTCACAATCCAATGCATAAAGGCAGAAATACTAAAAGTATCCTTCTCAGATCCTGATGCAATAAAAATTGTATGTAATAAAGAGCCATGGAAAGATAGACTGAAAAAATAATTGGAAACTAAATAATCATATCCTAAAAAAAAACCAATTGGTTCAAACAACAAATCACAGAAGCAATCAATAACTTCATTCAAGAGAATGACAATAATGAGACAACATACCAAAAATTATGGGATGCAGTGAAAGCACTTCTTAGGGGAAGTTTTGTATCTCTAAATGCTTATAGGAATAAAATAGTGAAAGGGGAGAACAAAGCATTGGGCATACAACTTAAAAAGCCAGGAAAAAAAAAGAAATTCAAAATCCTCAATCAAACCCCAAATTAGAAACACTTATTCAGTACCATACCAATCAAACTACCAAAAATTTATTTTATAGAGCTGGAAAAAATGATAATAAGATTCATTTGGAATAACAAAAGTTCCAGAATATGAAGGGAACTAATGCAAAGAAATGCAGGGGATGGTGGCCAGATCTTACATTGTAATTTAAAGCAGCACTCATTAAAACTGCTTGGTACTGGCTAAGAAATAGAGTGGTGGATCAGTGGAATAGGTTAAGCATGCAAGACAGTAGTCAATGACTATAGTAATTTATTATTTGATAAACCCAAAGACCCCAGCTTCTGGGATAAGAACCCACTCTTTGAACAAAACTGCTGGGAACACTGGAAAACAGAATGGCAGAAATTAGGCATAGACTATAGACCAAAATCTCACACCATATACCAGAATAAAGTCAAAATTGTTTCATGATTTAGATATAAGGGCTAATACTGTAAGCAAACTGGGAGAACAAGCATTAGTTTACCTATCAGATTTATGGAGAACAGAAGAATTCATGACCAAACAAGAGACAGAGAACATTACAAAAAGCAAAATGGAAAACTTTGATTACATTAAATTGAAAAGTTTGTGCAAGAACAAAGCCAATGCAACCAAGATTAGAAGGAAAGTAGAAAATTGGGAAATAATTTTTACAGTAGTCTGATGAGGGCCTCATTTTTAAAATATATACAAAATTAAGCCAAATTTATAAGAATACAAGTCATTTCCCAGTTGATAAATGGTCAAAAGATATGAACAGGCAGTTCTCAGATGAAGAAATTAACTGTCCATGGTCATACAAAAAAATGCTCTAAATCATTATCGATTAGAGAAATGCAAATCAAAATATCACACCTATCAGATTGGCTAACATGAGAAAACAAGAAAATTCTAAGTGTTTGAGAAGATGTAGGAAAATTGGAACACTAATGCATTGTTGGTGGAGTTATGAACTGATCCAACCAGTCTGGAGGGCAATTTGGAATTATGCCCAAAGGGCTATAAAAATGTGCATACCCTTTGACCCAGCAATAGCACTTCTAGGACTGTATCCCAAATAGATGATACAAATGGGAAAAGGACCCACATGTACAAAAATATTTATAGCAGCTCTCTTTAGTAGTGGCAAAGAAATGGAAACTGAGAGGATACCCATCAATTAGGGACTGGCTGAACAAGTTGTGGTATATGAATGTAATGGAATTCTATTGTATTAAAAGAAATGATGAGCAAGCAGAAAAACCTGGAAAGACTTGTATGCTCTGATGGTGAGTGAAGTGAGCAGAACATTGTACACAGTAACAGCCATGTTTTGGGATGACTTATATTGATAGACTTAAGCCTTCTCAGAAATGGAAGGATCTAAGACATTTCCAAAGGCCTCATGATGGAAAATGCTATCCACATCCAAAGTTCTTTAACTGTGGAGTTTGAATGCAGATCAAAACATACTATTTGCTATTTTTTCTGTTGTGTTTTGTTTCCTCTTTCTGGTGGTTCCTCCTATTCGTTCTAATTCTTACTTACAACATCACTAATGTGAAAATATGTTTAATAGGAATTTATATGTTTATCCTATATCAGATTGGGAGCTCTCTAGAGGAAGGAGGTGGGGAGGGAGGGTGAGAAAAATATTTTATACATTGTATATACACATATACATACACTCTCTGTCTCTGTCTCTCTGTCTCTTTCTCTTACTCTTTGTCTCTCTCTCTTGACCAGCAGTACTCAGGCCTTGTTTTTGTCTTAGGTAGGACCCTTTTGTACTCTTAAAAAAATGTTGAGGATTTAAAGATCTTTTACTTATGTGGGTTATATCTAGCAATATTTAGCTTAATAGAAACTAAAACTGAAATTTTAAATATGTTAATTCATTTAAAATAATAGTATTAAATCAATTACATATTAATATAAATAGCATATTTTTTGAAAAATGACTTTTCCTCAAAATAATGAGTGTCAGTATTTTACATACTTTTTAAAAATCTCTTTTGTATCTGAATTAAAAGATAACGATTGGATTCTCAATTTTTTTTGTGATGTGTTGCTTTGTTTAAATCATATGAAGAAATCTGGCCTCATACAAATGTATCATTGGAAAAGATAAGAGTTCTATCTTTTTATAAAGAAATAGCATCTTGGTATTATTTTGAAAAATAATTCTATCCTCATTGACCTCCTGAAACATCTTTAGATCACTCATTGAGAACTGCTGGTCTAGGTTACATAAAACTGAAGTATTTAGTCCAAACCATATTTTTCCCCCATTGCAGACTATATTATTCTAAGCTTGGTATTTAATTACATGTAGAAATATCCCAGAATTCTCTTACACCTCACATATGATTTGTGAATTATTTCAAGATTAGATTAAAACTATTAAGTAAATGCTTTAAAAGACTTTCATAACCATTAACACTCATTTTCTTGTCAATATTGATTAATATTCTATAGCAGACAGCATTTAACAGGCTGAAGATATTATTTTAGACAGAAATTTTATAACAACCCCAGCCACCATGCTTTAAAAAAGATTTTGTCATATTTTATGAATTAGTACTTCACAACTATGTGATCTGAAGTAAAAGCAAATTTACTTAGTTATATGCTAACATCATGAACAGAGACCCAAGAGGATATCTTTTCTACAATAGATGCAAATTAAAACACAACATATAAGTTAAAGATTGCCATAAATTATTATATTACAAAATGAATATGAATTTGTAATTCAATAATGTACATTTATTTTACAGGCTTTTAAATAGATGCATCATTTCAATTGCTTATTGTGTTTCTGACAATTTGAAATGATTGTTTTTTTCATCTGCTTTCTAGTATTTTCCCCATGCATATTTTGAGAACAAAAGATACCTTTTGTAATTCCCCACATACCCCTCATATTGACATACTGTATTCTATTTTCCCTCTCTCCTCAAATAACAGCTACTCCTAAGTAGTATCTATTTTGTCCTTGCTGGGACAGGAAAAACACTGATGTAGCTTGTTACTAGGCTAGGATAGGAAAAAGCTAGTCTTTCATCTCCATATTTCCCCTACCTTTTTGGTGCACCCCGCATCTTACTTTTCATATTCTTCATGCTCTCTCAGTCACTGATTGTAAGGCTGTCAGCTCCACAGCTGAAGGGAGATGAAGAGTTTCAACAAGGGAGGTAGAGCTGCATCTATAGCATTGTTTTGTCCTCTCCTCTATCAAAGATACTTAAATTGAAGAGCTGAGCTTTAAAAGGAAAAGTAAGGGTAGAATTAACCACCTTATTTTTACCCTTGTAATTTATCCTTGTCTAAGTAGTTTTTTTTGTATATTGTTCCAAGTAAATTTTTTTTAAGGAATTATGATGATGTTGATGTTAACTGGAACTGATAAAGATTTTAAAGCTTACAAAGTGTTTCCATACATCCAGTCCTACCCTGATCAGTACAGCATAAGTTCCTTGAGAGGAGAGACTTTCATATTTTTAAAAATTATATTTCTGGTACTTAGCACACTGCCCTGTATGAATTAAGCACATAAATGCTTTTTAATTGAATTCCTGAGTTCAACTAACTTATTAGAATCTAACAATGACCTTTTGAGCAACATATTATCTATCATAGGATTACCAGTTGAAAGCCAGTCCTTTTAGAATAAATCAGTCAGACTTCTATATTTTGCATATGAAGAAGCTGAAATTCAGGGAGGTCAAGTGACTAGTCCTATGCAACTAGATCAAACAACTAGTAATCAGTAATGAGTCCACTGTAATTTCCATTTTACAAATTACAAAGCCTAGTTTGGAAGATGAGTTATTTGTCCATTATATATCACATAGCTAGTAAGTTTCAGTACCTACTAAAAATGTCAAGAACTATGTTCATGGATAAGTTGGTCTGTGAAGTATTTACTATTTTTTTTGGCAGTGAGTGCATCTGAAAGAAAAAAAATAAAGTTCCTAACTGTTTGACATTTTTCAGACTGATTCAATTGAACTTTTTAAATGTGAGTACAGGTTAAAAAGATTGACTTTTGGAAGCAAAAGCCTAGTTGAGATAAATTTCCCTTAAGATACTTTTATACCATCTAAAATTTCCATGAAACAGAATGATACCAATAGCTTGCCATCAAGACCAACTTTGTTTTTCTTTCTTTCTTTCTTTCTTTCTTTCTTTCTTTCTTTCTTTCTTTTTTAAACAGATGAGGATATTACAGCACTCCACAGTTTATTGGCCTGCCCAGAATCACACAGTTTTTGTTGTTCAATCATTTCATTTGTATCTGACTTTTTGTAACGCCATTTAGCTTTTCTTGGCAGAGACACTTGAGTGGTTTTTCATTTCATTCTCCAGCTCATTTTACAGGTGATGAAACTGAGGCAAACATAGTTAGGTGACTTGCCCAGAAACACACAGCTAATAAATGTCTGAACCATATTTAAATTCAGGGAGATGAGTCTTTCTGACTCCAAGCTCAACACTCTATCCCCTGCACCACCTAGCTGCCCCTACACAGCTGATATGGGGTAAGATTTAAGTCCAAGTCTTTCTAACTTCAGTTCTCTCATTATTAACTATACCATGCTTCCTGATAATTCCTATTTCTCTAGTCAGGAATAATGGGAAAGATATTCACATAAGTATCTGAATTTTTATTTTTTTCCATTTATAGTTGCAGCTATTTATGGAAACTATCTTATTTAAACTTTGTTCCTTGAGGTTATTTTCCTCATTAGAGTAAGCAGCAAAATGATCCAAGACATATTCAAATCATTCCTTTTAGTCAAATCAATTAATGCTGTTGATTACCAACAACAAGTAAATTGTGTTTAAATAAGTAGAGTGTTGTTGTTGCTTACTCATTTTTCAGTTGTGTCCAACTCTTTGTGACCCCATTTGAGGTTTTCTTGACAAAGATACTAGAGTAGATTGTTATTTCCTGCTCCAACTCATTTTATAGATGAGGAAACTTAGATGAACAGGGTTAAATGACTTGACCAGGGACACATAGCTAGTAAGTATCAAGGGCCATATTTGAATTACACTTTGCTGCCCCATTAAATTAATGAAACAGCTATTTTTAAAATAAAAACATAGTACAACAATAATAGGTATTTAAAATAGAGCCTTAGTTTTGCAATGCATTTTATATATTTTATTTCATTTGATCTCTTAACTCTTGGAGATATCTGCTAAAAGTACCTCCATTTGTAGAGGATGAAACTAAATTGAGGAGCTCAATAATTTCCACATGGTCAGATGGTTACTAAGTGTGTGAGACCGAATTTTAGCCCAAGTCATGCTGACTCTATATGCTGCACCATATGCCTGTAGTACAATTCACAGATCCAAAAATATCTGGGTTATTTCAATCATCTTGCTGGGTAGGTGAGGGAAACTGATTGATTTTTTTTTCATCTGTTGTTTTGTGATGGCAGCAGACCAGGCTGGCCAGATTGTAGAAAATATGTTTTGTTTGAAACATGGGTTTATACAAAGATGCTCTAAGGACAATAAGAAAGTGGTGCTCTGGTTGAATCAGATGGAATTCAAGTAGAGAATGTGGGATTCTTTTCTCTTCACAGCAGAGCAGGGATCATAATAATTCCCTATAGACCCAGAAATAGAGGGTTACAATGAATATATAGGACCAAATAAAATTTTGACAGGGGAAATTGATATTTCAAAGTTGATAAACACAATTTCCATCTGCCATTTGAGTTTTAGGAAACAGCTCAAGATTTTTAAAGGTGATATTTGTTTATTTTCTAATTTTTAGTAGTGATTCTACTTTTAAATTAATGGAAAAAGAAAATATTTCTTGCTCTGAGGTCATTTGATTTAAAAAAACATATGGAGCATTTTATGAAACTCTTCTGATTAAATGTGAATTTATTTGTGATAAGCATCCTGAAGGCATGTTAGAGCAAAGCATTAAAGAGACTAAGTTCTCTTATCCAAAAAGAAAAAGAAAATGGTTATATATACCACCCCAGAATCAGACTGATAATAATTTCATTTCCTGACTTTCAACCATTTTCCTTGTCATCTTGGTTATTTTTCCCTACTAAGTATGCATGTAGTATGTGTGTTATATACATAGCCTTATATGTAAAGTCAGCTTTGTTCATAATGTCCATCTTCTCTCTAATCTCATCTTTCTTGCTTTTTATCCATACAAGTCTAACAATATTCAGAGTGATGATGCCTATGCTCTATGCTCAGAAAAGTTTAGGGTTAAGTTCTGGGGGAGTTTGCCATCTAAAAAAAGCAACCAGTCCTTTTTGTTGGTTGTGAAGTCTTTATATTTTCACCCAAGAGCCCTAGAAAAAAATCACCTAAAACTTCAATATAGTTCATGTGTAGGGTCTCCCCTAAAGGGAGCAGAAGTAAATCAGGTATAGAACAGCTATTTACTTCCTACACAAAATAGAAAAGGGCAGCTAGGTGGTAGACTGGATAGAGTGCTGGCATGGACTCGAGAAGAGCTCAACTATGGCCTCATACACTTACTAACTGAGTCACTTAACTCTGTTTGCTTTAGCTTCCTCATATGTAAAATGAACTGGAGAAGAAAATGGCAAATCACTTCATTTTCTTTGGCAAGAAAATCTCAAATGGGGTCACAAAGAGTTTGAAATGACTGAATAACAGGCAACAAAACAGAAATGGTAAAAATGCAAAGACTGACAAGAATTCATTGACAAAGCTTAAATATGAAAGAGTAATGCATAGCTCACATTAGTCATAGATAAGCCAATTCTTATGTTGTAGGGAAATCAACAGACATTTCACCTCACCTTAACTCTGATTGTGGAAAAGCTCTCTAAACTCCATTTCTTCAGACAAGTCATGCCAGGGCTAAGAATTATCTTACTGTAGGAGGAAGGGGCCACAGAGAAAGAACACATTAGAAGTGTGATAAGACTAAGAAAAATTGAAGTTTCAAGGTGAAAAGGCAAATATAGCTTGGTGAAAAAATTCTGGAGTTGTGAGTAGGGGCTGGAGAGGAATGAGGAGATAAGTGGCATAGGTAGTTTCCTTTAATTGGATGTTGTGGGAAACCAATCAATCAGAGGAAGGTACCACAGGAACAGAGTAGACTTTCAGGGTAAGAAGCCAGGGGCTAGTGAACTTCAAGGTTGAGGAGGTGTTAGTGTCCATTGCAGGGAAGTAACAATGTAAAATAAATAACTACAAAGTTAAGAGCAGGCTGAATCACAAAGTTACAGAATTTCAGAGTTGGTAAGGATTTCTATGTTCATCTTATCTACCTGGTATTTTAAATGTAAAATAAGTCAATTGCTTATGGAAAGAAAAAAATAAATATATGTGTTTGGAAAATGCATGATTGTGACTATGATATAAAAACAAAAACTAACAAAATACATTTTAAAGCAATTAAATTAAAAATTAAAAATTTCTTTATATATGATATAGGCTTATATATGCACATGTATGCATATATATGTATGCACAGTAGCAATAAGTATTTTTTCCTTGATTCTTCATGTCTTTACTCAAATTTTCTTCTGCTCTCTTGTGTCAGAGGATAAAATAAATTTGCTCCTCAACAAAGCTAATGTCATCATTGGTACTTTTAATCACATGCCATTCTATTCCCTTTTGTGTCCTTTGAAACCATGATCAATTGATTATTATTTCTCCCTCTTATATTCAACTTCTTCCACTCTTATAAATACATTCAAGCAATCTAGTCCTTAAAAAGAAACAAAACAAATAAAAAATGCTTTTTCTTTAGCCTGCTACACCCACATGCCATGGCTTGATCTGCCCCTTCCTCATCACTGCTAAGGTTTTAGAGATGGTAGGCTACACTCATGCTTCCACTTCTTACTAAATGTTTCTCAAATCACTGTAATCTCCATTCTAGCAAGGTAGATAGAGTGTTGGTCCTGAAGGCAAGAAGATCTGAGTTCAAATGCAATCTCAGACACTTATTAGATGTTGTGGCCTTGGATGAATCAGTTAACCTTTTTCTTATTTTTGTAATATGTAAAATGGACATAATAACAAAACATTTCTCATAAAGTTACTATGAGGACCAAAGGTATGATAATTGTAAAGGATTTAGCACAGTGCCTGGCACATAGTAAGTTATATAAATATTAGTTATTCTTATATGAATCACTCTACTAACATTACTTTCTACATATTAACTCACTAACATTTTTAAGAAAATAGAAATAATCAGAATTGATAAAGTATTCAAATGAGATGCCATAGGGATAAAGGAATGTTTGCCTTGCTGAAGTGAAGATTCAGTTGATATTAGATGACATAAATTTATTGTGGTCTTAGGTAACATATTTTCATAGTTTCCTCTGAGACTACTTAATTGAATGTGGTCTTAGTGATGAGACTAAAAAGGGGCAAGTAATTGAGAGTAGAGGATACTATAGAATTAATGGGGTTAACCAACAGGAAAAGATAAGGAGGGAAAGAAAGTAGAGCCAGTGAATGTAAGGAACTAAGAAAAGGAACAGAGGTCACAATGAGGATGAAGAACTATGTTAGAAGTTGTTAGGAATAAGGAAAGATGAAATTATAAAAAAAAATTATGGCCATATAGTATTACAGCATTTTACAGATGAGGAATCTGGAGTCCAGAGAAGTAAAATGACTTTCTTAAACTCCCACGAGAAACATGTAACAGTACTGGGGCTGGAATTCTCACTTTGTGAATACTAGTTCATTTACATATTAACATAAATTTCAATATATACACATATACAGACTTAACAGCTCTCCACTCAATTTTATATCTAGATTAAGCCTCAGCTCAAATTTGTGTCTTAATTTATATGATATTTAACGACTGTATATTTTCATACCATGTGCGTTAAAATTTCATTTTGTTGTGGTTCCCCTGACCAGCATCCCCTTCTATTTAACTATTGTGAATTTATAAGTAACCAGTATAAAGTAACAATAGCAGGAAGCAGGATTGCAAAGGATATGTAGAAATCATATACAGACTCTCCCAAAATTCAAAGAAGCATTATTTGCAAACTATCGTATATTTACTAAAAAAACACATCCTGAGACTATATGCTAAATCAGGGAAAGTCATCTAGGTCTTCCTTTCGGGCCTTTTTTTCCCTTGATATGTAAACCTCAGATAGTCTCTAGATATATTCAGTGAGACCAGCCGAACACCAAATGGTGCTGATAACTGAGATTATATGGATATGTTAATGGACTGAACTCAATATGAGACGGATAAGTTATTTTCTCTTCCTTCAAAAGACTATAAAAACAAGACTTCAAATTCCTGTCACTACAAGGACCCTTTCAATTCTATCTGCCTCCATGATGCCAAGTGCTTCCAACTCAAATCCAAGATTATGGGAGTCATTTTCTATGCATCTCTTCCTCCTCATTCTTTTCCCTCATATTGCCTTTCTTCCTGTACCACCCAACTCCTGTCCCCATACCTTCTGCCTTACTAACTCCTATCCCCTTTTTGTATAGTCTCTGCATTTTCTGTGCCACCTGCCCTAACGTTCTCTGTGCCTTACAAAAGAGTGATTGCTGCCTTATTCTGTGCTGCCATTATATTCTTTTCCAGCAAGGACCTAAAGAACTGGGTGTGCTTGCCCCCATTTCATAATTCTATAAATTTATTAGCAATTCAGTAACTAATTTACTAACTAGAAGAGGATGGTTAGCAGGACTATAACAAGATTCAATTTTAAAATATCCTGTGTAACACTTTTCTAGGTAATCCAGGATCTGGTAATCACTAATTCCCCCCCACACCTTCAAAAAAATGAAATATTGCACAGGAATGAATTTGTTAGGAAAGGTTTCATGGAGCAGATGGAACTCAAGGGAGGCTTTGACACACATATTATTCTAATGGAGGAAGAACTTTCAGGCAGATAGAGTAGTTTGAGTACAAATATAAAAACTGAAATGCAAGTGTTTTGGGGACCAGTAATTAAATAAGACTTAATAGAATGGAAAGTTCTGTAGGAGATTTCTTAAAGATGACACTCAATTCAATTCAATGTATTCATTAACAATATCCTTATAAGCTCAGGTAAATTTGATCCCAACTGCCACTCTCACAGATGATCCAGGTTCCCCAGATCAAGGTTTTATTTTCTCCTAAGGATTCTAGGGGCAACCCTATGGGGATAGCAGTGTCACTTTGCTAATGTCATAAGCTTGAGTTCTGATTCCAGTGTGTTCTTCCCAATAATAACTCTCGGATCTAAACATTCTTAGTGTTCTTAAGCCAATTACAATCAATTATTTTTCACAGAAGGATTTTTTTTAGAAGATCTAGAAGAGACATTGTAAACATTTCCTCCCAATACTTGAGGGCACACTCTCTTGTATAACACTTTGGTCTCAGAAATAGGGAGGGTAAACTTAAAACAATTTCCATGTGGCATTTCTCCACCAAGTTGAATTCCAAATGTGACACAGTTAATGCATTAATCACTATTGCTCTCTTTTGGAGGCCTTCTATGTATGTTAAGTCAAATAGGGTGCTCAGGACAATTTTCCTCACCATCTTACCCATTCACAAAATCTGGTATGGACATAGGCTCCTGAAATTCTGATCGCTTTTGAAGCCTACAAAGACATAGCTGTCTCTCACACTCCTAATAAAGTAGTGTAGCCCATGTAAACTGTCAGAATCCTTGTTCAAACAATCACTCTCACAGATGAATTGGATTCCTGAAGCTAGATTGGCTATAGGTCCAACTGAATTCTAGCAGTAGCCCTGAAGGTGCCAGAGATAATTTTCTGATGCCATTGATTCTAGTTCCCATAGATGTGCTTTCTACCCCTGATCATCAATGGAGAATAAATTTAGTCATTGAGCCTTAAATAGCTTTGAGAAAGGGTTACATCATTTCTTAAAATGATAACAAAAGAACAGTAGGTACAAAACATTTACCCAAATCTTATGAAATACTTTTCCATAAATACACACAATTTTCAAGGGAAAATACTCTCAAGCTTAAAGAGAACAAGTGACAATGGGGTAACTCATAATTGCCTGAAAATCCTTTTCTTCCATTTATGAGATTCTTAATAAATTCCCTTTTAGGCAACGTGTCTTCAGTTTGTTGAATTTTATGTAGCATCGTAAGTCCCATCTGTCCTTGGCTCTTGATGTAGATATTATCACCAGCTGATCTAATGATGATATTGGGGGAAACAGTTGTAAGGGAGAAAGTACAATTTTTTTCCTGACCCTTCAAAGTGGAAAGTTTTTTTCCAGGACTCTCCTCCCCACAATTTCATTCCCCACAATTCAGACTTCACTTTCTGCAAAAGCTCACATTCTGGCCAATGCAATACTTTTATAAAACATCTAGAGTGAAAAATAAAATCACGCAAAAAATTGGAACAGAGCTCCTGTCTGGCATCACTTCAATTCATAGAAATGGCTTTCAAAAACTTTTCACATACAGTCTAAGATTATTTGATTAATTGAGATATTCTCATCTAGTTAAAGAATCACAGTGAAACAAAGTAGGGTCATTTCTACCCTTCTTTTATAGCAGGATAAAACTAACACAAGAGGTAAAGCTCATATTCACAGGTTGCATGTTGGATCCAGGTGGAAAAGTCCTAAGGCTTTTCCTTATTCAGAAACTTAGAACATAATTCCCTGCCTTGAAATCAACCAACCTATAAAGATAAACAAAAAGAAATGGTTATTCCCTTTCAAATGCACCCTTGTTTCAGCACAGCAGTGAATCAAAATCTATCTCACCACCAGGTGGTCAGTGGGTTATAACTCATTACAGAGCAGGTGTATATGCTCCAAAAATACTTATTGGGATTGTATCAGACTGCATATACTCACAAGAACTGTGCTCAATAGCCAATTTTCAAGCTATATAAATATTATGTACAAAGCACTGCATTATGGTGTGGGTGATACAGAGAAGAAATAAGTCATAATACCTTCCTCAAAGAGGGTAAAATCTAATATAGCAATAGAGCTGTAAGTAGGGACAGAATGGCGATGGTGTTTTATATTGAACTAAAATTTTTGAACTGCAATACCTTAATAACTGGAGTTTATTGAAAGATTTTGATTATTTTGTTTAGGAATGACAAGATAAAACTAGCATTTTATGAAATTTATGGGGAAAGGCTATTTCGGAGCCAGAAGAATATGGAGGCAGGGAAATCACTTGGGAAGATCAAGTAAGAGTTCAAAAATTATGTAATTAACAAATGGACTAGATCAATGGTAGAAGAATGTCATGGAGGATTTGCATGTGAGAGATACTAGCTGTATGACTCTTGGCAAGTCACTTAACCTCATTGCCTAGCTAAAAAAAAAACCCCAAAAAAAAACCAAAAAAAAAATCTCTTTCCAAAAGAATTTTTCCATTAATATCAACATAGGTCAGATTTCATTTGTAATTCATTTCCTCTAGTGTTTTCATTTTATTTAGAAAATAATTTTGATTTTTAAAAATCTTGCTTAATTTCTACTAGAAATTGCATTTCCACTTGTGCCTGTTTTTTTTTTCTTTCTGTGAGGCATTGTATGCATATATTTTGAAATCATTACCTTCTTCTAACTTTGTGTCTGGGGTTTCCATTAACAATACTTTGTTTTTATGAAGGGATTGCTTTCTGTTGCCTTTTTTACTCAGTTTTCTGGCCTTATTTCTGGATTTTGAACACTTTTTCCTTTCAGGCTTTGCATGCTTCTGGAGAGTATGTTTGGAACTTTTTGTGTTCTCTGCTTGATACAGTGCCATATCTCTTTATGGCTAAACTTCTGAGTCACACTCAGTCACTGTACTTCTCCTCTCACTTTCTTCTATATTTTATGCAATATGGCTTCTTAACTAATTATTCAACTGAATATACTCCCTATGAAGTTACTAAAGTCTTTGAATTGCCAAATCACAGCCTTTTCTCAGCCCCCTTCATTTGAATATCAACTCTTTGAGATCATGGACTTGTTTTCCCTTTCTTTGTATCACTAACATTTAGTGCATGTTTTGGCACATTGCTATGAGTTTATTTAATAAACACATGCCTGATTGACTTCATGACACATTCCATGTCACTCTGGGCCCTAGAATTCCTTATATTATTCTTCTAGTACTTTGCTAATCTTTTGCATTCAGTGTCATTTTTCTCTTTTAAAATTTATCTATGAGTTAAATTGCGAGCTCCTTATACATCCTCACCTGTTTGTTCTCTTTTTTTTTTTTGTCTTGTTTGAATTGTTCATGCTTATGTTATTGGAATTTCTATCTTGAGATACTCTCATCCATTTTGGCCAACTTCTCCCATAAAACCTCAAGCTACAGGATCCTACATATTCCTTCTCTAAACTCTGTAGGAATTTGTCAAGTTCTCAGAGATTCCTGACTTCTTGATGTCCAATGAAAAATGTTGCTGAGACCTCTCTTTTCTTCTCTCTCTACAGTGATCTCATCAGTTCTTATGGATTCAATTATCATCTCTGTTCGTATTATCTGAATTCTACTTATATAGATCTTCTAAATCCCAGATGAGTTCTAAATCACCTTTAGTCTAACATCTCTACCTGTTTAGTATTTGAACTTAAAATATCTGAACACTTATTATCTTCTCCTGTTCCTAAATTCCCTCTTTTGTTAAAAGTACCACCATCTCTCACTCAAGATCACAAATTCATAACTTCAGTGTCATACTTGATTCTTCTCTCTCTTACCCCTCCCCTACATTAAATCTGTGACCAAATCCTGCCAACTTTTGCCTTTGTAATCTATCTTCTTTATAACCTTATCAGTCCTCTGACACTGCCACCAGAATGGTATAGTCCCTCACCACATTATACTTGGACAGTTGCAATAGATGACTGATCTTCCTGCCACATATCTCTCCTCACTCCATGTGATTCTACACTCAAATATCAAAGTGATCTTCTTAAAGACCAAATTTTACCATTTCACTTTCTACTCAATAAACTCTAGTGGCTCCTATCAACTCCAGAATCATATATAAAATCCTGTCTTATTTTCAAAGCCTTTCAAAATCTATCCTTTACTTGTTTAATATTCTTATACCTTACTACAAATACATATATATATATATATATATACACATGTATATGTATACATATACACATAATACACATATATACCTATATGTATAAATACATATGAATATATGTGTGTGTATGTATATATGTGTGTGTGTGTATATATATATATGTATATATATGTATATATATACATATACATACATACATACATACCTACACATACACATACATTGGACACATGAGGAAGAATTGTCATCAGATGTAATCTCATATTTCAATACCTAAGTAACCATATCACCTCCCTGGGCCTCTGTTTCTTCAGCAGCAAAATGAATTGGTGGGACTAAATGATTACACTTTCATGTATATATGAGGGTGTTTTATCCTAATAACCATTGAAGCAGAGAGTACAGTGTTACTTGCTGCATTTTATAGTTGAGGAAGTGATATTCAGAATGTTGAAGTGACTTGCTCATAGTCACAAAATCAATGCAATTACAAGGAGCAAAGCAATTAAGGTGGGATAGCAGGAGAGCAATAAATGTTGCCAATTATGTTAAACAAGGGTGTCAGCTTTGTTATATATCTATGATCTCTATTAGCTGCATAGAAAAGTAGGATTTCCATGCAATTTAGATTTCTATGCCCTTAGCTTATATACAAAAATGAGTTTCACTGACAACATTCAGGACTCTTTGAGGTTTTGTGGTGAGAGAGCAGTGAATCTAAGGAGTGTTGTTTCTCAGCTGAACTGCTATCTATCTATCTATCTATCTATCTATCTATCTATCTATCTATCTATCTGTCTATCTATCCATCTACCCTAAGGACCAGGGAGAGAACTCCTTTCATCAATGAAGATCTTTCAAGCAGTCTATAGTTATTAGATTCAAAAAGCTTACACCCTTACAAAGCTTAAACTGCTTGACAATGACTACACAGGTAATGATATCATAGGTTGCATTTAATGACTGATCTTCCTAACACATCCATTAGCATATACTTTACACACATTTGTGTGTTTTCATGATGTTTATTCCACTTCTATCATGAGCTCTTCGAGGGTAGCAACTAGGTCCCTTTTTTCTTTGCATCCTCAGCACCAAATATAATTTCTTGCTCATGGCACATACTTTTGAAGTGGTTATTAATTGATTATAAAATACACACATCATCACAATAATATGCAAAAGAAATGACTTCTTATAATTTGTAAAATAAACTAAATATTCCAGAGAATCTCACATGGTTAATGGTACTTGGATTATATAGTTCCTATGCTCTTGGTAAACAAAACTAATAAAGTCTAAAACACTTAGAAGGTCCTTTTTATCACTAATTCAAATTGTTAAACCTTTTTATGTTTTATCAAAAATACTCTGAGGACCTAAAATGATCATTTCACTTGTATCCTGCACATACTGAAACCTGAAAACGAAAAAAAAAAGAGGGGGGAGCATTTAAAAATCAAGACACTAACCAAGAACTAAAAGGACAACAGATCAAATAATCATACTCAATTACACCTAACAATAGGCAGCACAAGCAAAAAGAGCTCCTTTTTGGAAACACAGCTGGATCCTTCTTCTGAAGCTCATTGTGAACTCATTCATTCAGTGTAATCTTAACTTATAAGTAGTAGGAATCATTATCTTTGCCCTACACGTTGCTTTTTGTATTTATAAATGTTGCATTTGAATGTTCTCTTATGGAAAATCATAAAGGCTGTTTATTCACCATATGCTAATTCTAGTAAAGGCAATCCAATTAAAATTACTATCATTTGGCAGACTGGTCCAGTGGGAATTAAGAGTTAATGGATGAAGTTAAGAAATTAGAATGGAAATCCATAGAAGTTTCAGGACAAGATAGAAAAATCTGTCCTATTGCCTATCTATGTTATGTTTATTATTATTATTATTATTATTATTATTATTATTATTATTATTATTATTAAAAGATTCATTAATTTATTTATTTTTAGTTTCAACATTCACTTCCACAAGATTTGAGTTCCAAATTTTCTCCCCATCTTGTCTCTTCCCCAAACTAAAGACAGCATATATTCTGAATACCCTTTCCCCTAATCTGCCTTCCCTTCTATCTCCCATCTACTTCTCTTACTACCTTTCCTCTTCTATTTTCCTGTAACGCAGGATAGATTTCTATACCCCATTGCCTGTATATCTTATTTCCCAGTTGCATGTGATGACAATTTTTTAATATTTTTTTAAACTTTGTGGTTGAAATTTTCTCCCTCCCTACCCACCCTCATTGAGAAGGTAAGCATTTCAATATAGGCTATACTTGTGTAGTCATGCAAATCACTTCCATAGTAGTAATGGTGTGGAAGACTAACTATATTTCCCTTCATCCTATCCTCTCCCCCTTTAATCTGTTCTCTCTTTTGACACTGTGCCTTATCAGAAGTGTTTGCTTCTGATTACGCACTCCACCAATCTGCCTTCCCCTTTGTCACCCTCTTACTCTCTTATCCCTTTCCCCCTACTTTCCTGTAGGGTAAGATAGATTTCCATACCCAACTGAGTGTGTGCGTTATTCCCTCCTTAGGCCAAATCTTATAAGAATAAGATTCACTCATTCCCTTTCAACTTCCCTTACTGCCCCTCCACTCTAAAAGCCTTTTTTTGTCTGTTTTACATCAGACAATTTACCCCATTCTACCCCTCCTTTTCTCCTCCTCCCAGTATAATCCTCTCAGCCCTTAGTTTTATTCTCCAGATATCACCCATTCATCTGCAACTCACCCTGTGCCCTTTATCTATCAATCTGTCCATACATATAATTTTTTTCCCTCCACCTACCCTAATATTGACAAAGGTACCATGAGTTACAAATATCATTTTTTCATGCAGGAATGAAAACAGTTCAACCTTAATAAGTCTATTATGATTCCTCTTTTCTGTTTACCTCTTCATATTTCTCTTGAGTCTTGTATTTGAAAGTCAAATTTTGGGGCAGCTAGGTGGTGCAGTGGATAGAGTGCCGGCCCTGAAGTCAGGAGTACCTGAGTTCAAATCAGACCTCAGAGCAAACACTTAACACTTACTAGCTGTGTGACCCTGGGCAAGTCACAACCCCAATTACCTAAAAATTAAAAACAAACAAACAAAAAAAGAAAGTCAAATTTTCTATTCAGCTCTGGTCTTTTCATTGAGAATACATGAAAGTCCTCTATTTCACTGAATGAGTATTTTTCCTCTGAAGGATTGCACTTAGTTTTGCTGGGTAGGTGACTGTCGGCTGCAATCCTATCTTCTTTGCCCTCTGGAAATGTTATATTCCAAGCCCTGTGGTTCCTTAATATAGAAGCTGCTAAATCCTGTGTTACCCTGATTGTGTTTCCAGAATACTTGAATTGTTTCTTTATGGCAGCTTGCAATACTTTCTCCTTGACCTGAGAACTCTGGAATTTGGCTACAATATTCCTGGGAGTTTTCCTTTGGGGATCTCTTTCAAAAGGTGATTGGTGGTTTTTTTTTTTCAATTTCTATTTTACCCTTTAGTTCTAGAATATCAGGGCAATTTTCTTCATAATTTCTTGAAAGATGATGTCTAGGCTTTTCCTTTGGTCATGGCTTTCAGAGAGTCCAGTAATTTTTAAATTATCTCTCCGGCACCTATTTTCCAGGTCAGTTGTTTTTCCAATGTGGTGTTTCACATTGTTTTCTAATTTTTCATTCTTCTGGATGTGTTTTACAGTGTATTGATTTCTCATAAAGTCACTAGCTTCCAATTGCTCCATTATAATTTTTAAGGAAATATTTTCTTCAATGAACTTTTGGACTTCCTTTTCCATTTGGTCAGTTTTGCTTTTGAAGGCATTCTTCTCCTTATTGGCTTATTGGACCTCTTTTGCCATTTGGATTAGGCTATTTTTAAGGTGTTATTTTCTTCAGTATTTTTTTTTTAGTCTCCTTTAGCTAGCTGTTGACTAGTTTTTTCATGATTATCTTGCATCACTCTCATTTCTCTTCCCAGTTTTTCCTCTACTTCTCTTACTTGGTTCTCAAAATGCTTTTTCAGTTCTTCCATGGCCTGGGGCCAATTCATATTTTTCTTGGAGGCTTTGAATGTAGGAGCTTTGACTTCGCTGTCTTCTTCTGGTTGTATGTTTTGATCTTTCTCTCCAAAGAATGATTTTATGGTCTGACATTTTTTGGGCCTTTGTTTGCTCATGTTCCCATCCAATTACTTGAGTTATAAACTCTTTGTTAAGATAGGGGTCTGCTTCCACTGTGGAGAATAAACTGTCCCAAGCTTTGGGGGTTTTGTGCAGCTGTTTTCAGAGATACTTCTAGGGACCTGTGTTCACTCCTTTCCTTGCCTGTGCTCTACTCTATGAGTGACCACAAGTACTCTTTTCTGCCTTGAAACTGTGAGGAGGATTCTCTCTTTACTGCTACTACAAGCTCTTCCACACCAATACTCCTCCTTGCCCCAGGATTGCCACCCAGACCTGTGACCCAGATCCAAGCATGGACAAAGCAAGAGAATTCAGCCTCAGCACCAGCAAAGAGATCTCTGTGAACCCCCTCTGATGAGCTATTCAATTTCCCCTCATTTTGTTGGCCAGAAACTCTGGAAGTGGCCACCACCCTGAGGCAACACCAGGACTGGAGCTTGACTGAGCTTCTCTCTCATTGTGGTTACAGACTTTTCCTACTGACCTTCTAAGTTTTCTTTGGCATTTGTGGGTTAAGAAGTCTGGGAACCAACACCGTTGCCTGTGATTCAGTCATCTGAGGTCTGCTCCAGGTTTGCTAAGCCTGGTTTTTGCCTGTGGGTCCACTCTGAACTATGTTTTTCTCCCAGCCCAGCATGATAGACCTTTCTAATCAACCATCCAAGTTGTCTTGGGCTGGAAATTTGTTTCACTCTGTCTTTTTGTGGGTTCTACTGCTTTAGAATTTGTTTAGAGCCATTTTTATAGGTATTTTGAGGAGTTTGGGGGAGAGCTCAAGCAAGTCACTGCTTTTACTCTGCCATTATATCTCCTTTGTTATATTTTAAGGCAAGAAACCTCCAATTGTTTTATAATTATACAGACACTTTTACCAAAACTTGTACTTAATCACCTTTTCTATATTCGAGAGAAAAGTACACAAGAGAAGAGGATGACATTTTGAAATACCATAAATTTGACAATTAAGTGGAGATCTTTCACCACCCGTGAATTTTACACACACACCACTATTAACATAGTCTCCATTTTAGGATCATCTTTACATTTCTATAATTCTTATTGCATGGAGATTGATAAGTTAACAATGGAAACATGGAAAAGATTTTATAAAAGCAAAGAAATATCAATCTTTATACTCTAGACAATTCATTTTAAAATTAATTTGTATTTTGCAGTGTAATAAATAAAATATGATTTACCAAATCAGAAAGAAAGAAACTTGCTATAATTTTTGGCATTTTAATTCCAACACATTACAGAAGAACTATTTTTTTAAGTTGGTGATGCCTCATAATTTTGAATGATCAGTCTCTATATTTACAAGGGAATATCATTAACACATTTGCCATATAAATACCATGAGTATTAATAATTCATTCAGCAGACCTTGTGTAATGGAACTCAGAAGTCCATTGACATTCCAAGGTGGGAAAAAGTCTCTTATGCAATAATTGGGCTGGGGGGAGGTGAGGAGAACATGCTCAGAACATAGGTACACAAAGAATTATCTTTATGATTAATACCAAGAACTGTTAAGAGACTATGCAACAGCTGTGAAAGATGAACTGTATGAATTTTGATGTTTTGGAATCCAGCATTAGCTGAAGGATTTAGATACGCTATTGAGAGACTTGACTGAAAATTTATGTGGCAAGCATAATTCTGTAAGTAAAACAACAAACAGATTAATGGCCCTAGCGGGAAAGATATAGTATGTTTACAAGACATGACACTGACATTGCTCTTTAGATTATTTAAACAAACTCTGAGAGCTATAGAGTTAAAATTGGAAACCAGAAAGAAAAATAATGGCAATGCATGGCCTTTTGACTCATGCAAAATCCTGCTAGTCAGCAGAGGTCTGTGTCAGAATGGGACAACTAGATTTAATAGAAATTTTGGCTTAAATCCAAACTTTTTACCCTTTCTGCCTGTATATAAATGTTTTTGCCTTGCTTGGACATGAGAATGTCTAACTGGAGGTATTTTGTAGGTGGAAGTGAGTTAGAAGAGGGGTACTGTAGTGCTATCTTTTGAATTACATTTAATAAACCCCCAATAAAATTTCGGAACTTGCAGCATTCTTTCAGATCATTTTGTTCTACCTCCTCATTTTGTAGAAGAACATTGGCTGGAATGGGATTTGAGCTAGAGAAAGAAAACTAATGATATTTTAAATGAATGAAATGAACCAATGACTAACTAATGTGAAATAATACCCTCGGAATGAACTCTAGGATAGTCACTTAAATACAATAACAACAATGATAAAATAATAATAGTGATGGTGATTAAGACTGATGATGATGATGATAACTATGACAATAACAACTTCTCCATGCCTAATCAATAATCCATCTGGGGCAAGGGTAGTACTAAAATACTATGTCAGGCAATGTATTGTTGCACAGTTGTGGCACTTTGAACTCTGAGATCCCTATGGTAGCTTGGAAGATCCAGAAGAATTACTGAAATTAACTAACTGGGTTCTGGTAATACCACTTATTTGGGATAGCTCCCTGGTAAATATGATAAAATTGTTTGGAGTTAGTAAGGTAGTATAGTGAATAGAAGGAGACTTAGAATCAAGAATGCCTGAGTTCAAATCTAGCTTAGATATTTACTGTCTGCCCCTGGGAAATACATTTAACTTCTCTGGGTCTCACTTCTCTCATCTTTAAGATGAAGGAGTTGTACTTGCTGGCCTCTAAGGCTCCTTCCAGTTCTGATCCTATGATCATATGCTTTTATGATTCTAAAAACAAATACATTTATTATTTGGACAGCACAGGGCTGCAGGCTGATTCTAATAAAAATGGTTATGAATGTAATAATTTTTTCAAGGAATATAGCACAGTGAGAAGCATTCCTTCCTAATTTGATGCCACAAGGATTTCTGCTTCCGGGAGCCAAGATGGCTGAGTAAGAAGTGAGTCTCTTTTACTATCCTTTATAAACCCCCAAAATCCCAGAAAATATCACCCCAGGAAAAACCCTGGAACAGCTGAACCATAAGAAAGATGGGGTGCAGCAGTCTAGTAGCCCAGGTAGCTTGAAGGATTAAGTGGAAAGGCCCTGGGGGAAGGGGAGCAGTACAGAACAAGAGGCATCCTGGCAAGCTAGTGGAAAGCCACACCTCAGCATACCAGGAGGAGATCCTGAAGCCCATGTGGTAGAGCAGGCAAAAACCAACACCTGGACCCCTAGTACCTCATTGAGGGCAGAGGAACCAGTGAAAACCAGCTCAGAAAACCACCAGGTGTCTTGGCATTCCATAGCAATCAGCTCTTCCAGTGTCTCAGCAAAACTAAGGAAAGCAGTGCTCCAAGGAGGTCCAGGCAGATAAACACCCTACAACATCCATCTGAAAAGAGCTGAAGAAAGTGAAAGGAAGGAAAGGCCTGGGTGAGAAGGAACTCTGCAAGAGCCATACTACCCAATCCTACCCCTACAGTTCCAGTATTGTTTCCAGCCCAACAACAGGTAAGCTGGCAGAATCCTACAGCCTCCAATGGCCAACATTGGAGACCCCAGCACACAAAGACATCGACCATGCCCTAGGCTCCCAACACAAGAAGCTTGGGTCAGTGCTCTCTGCTCCCCAGCAGGAGAGCCCAATCTCTTTAATGGCCAGGAAATAGGAAAACACCATGAGCAAAAAGAAACATATGATAGATTCTTATTATGGGAAGAGTGAAGATCAAGGCAGAAATTCTGAAGAGTACAACACTGTCAACAGAACCACATCTGGAACCTCAAAAGGGAATATTAACTGGTCTGAAGCCCAAAAAGCCTTAGAAGAGCTCAAGAAGGATTTTTTTTTTTTAAGTGAGGCAATTGGGGTTAAGTGACTTGCCCAGAATCACACAGCTAGGAAGTAAATGTGTCTGAGGCCAGATTTGAACTCAGGTCCTCCTGAATACTGGGCCAGTGATCTGTCCACTATGCCACCTAACTGCCCCTCAAGAAGGAATTTAAAATTCAAATGAGAGAGGTAGAACAAAAAATGGGAAAAGAAATGAGAGGTATGCAAGACAGAGTCGATAGCTTGGAAAAGGCAGGACAAAGATTAACTGTAGAAAACAAGTCCTTAAAAAATACAATAGGCCAACTGGAAAAAAAGTACAGTGAAGAAAACAAGTCCCTAAAAAGTAGAAGAAAACATTTGTTAAAAATTAGAATTGAGCAAATGGAAGCTAATGACTTTATGAGAGAGCAAGAGTCAGTCAAACAAAAACAAAAGAATGAAAAAATTGATGAAAATGTTAAATATATCATTGGTAAACAAGTGACCTGGAAAATCAATTCAGGACAGACAATTTAAAAATTATTGGCCAACCTGAAAATCATGATAAAAAAAAAAGCCTGAACAGTATCTTTCAGGAAATCACAAAGGAAAACTGTGCTGAGGTCCTAGAACCAGAAATAAAATAACCATAGAAAGAATCCATCAATCACCTCCTGAAAGAGATCCCAAATTGAAAGTGCCAAGGAATATAGTAACCAAATTCCAAAATTTCCAGGCCAAAGAAAAAATACTGCAAGCAGCCAGAAAGAAACAATTTAATAATCATTGAACCACAGTCAGTATTACACAGGACCTTGCAGCTTCTACATTAAAAGATCGCAGGGCATAGAATATGATATTCTGTAAGGCAAAAGAGTTTGAATTACAACCAAGGATCAACTACCCATTGAAAATAAGCATGATCTTTCAGGGGAGGAGATGGATATTCAATGAAATAGGGGACTTACAAACCTTCATGATAAAAAGACCAGAGCTCAACAGAAAATTTGATCTTCAAATGCAAGACTCAAGAGAGACATAAAAAGGTAAGTGGGAAAGAAAGTAACAACATGTTATTAATAAGGGACAAACTCTATACATCCCTACAAGGGAAGATGACATTTGTAACTCTTGAGAACTGTATTGTTATTATACCATGTAAAAGGGGTTTAAGTAAAGAGAGTGGGTATAAATTGACTTTGATGTAATGATGAAAAAAATATAATCAAGTAGTTTAAATGTATCCAAGTATGTGAATTAATCTGATCTAACTAAGAAAATGTATTGAGAGAAAAGGAAAGGAGGAGTCAGACAAGGGTAAATTTCATCACAGGAAAAAGCACAAAAACCTATTACAACAGAGGGAAAGAAGTGAGGGAGATGAGCATTGTTTGAACCTTACTCTCAGCAGATTTGGCTTAATAAGGGAATAACATAATCAGTTAGTTACAGAAATCCAACGTGCCTATAGGCAGTAGGATGGAAAAAAGGAAAGAAAAGAGAGGGGGCTAGTAGAAGGGAGGTGGTGTTGAGGGAGGTGGTGGTTGAAAGCAAAACATTAATGAGGAAGGAAAAGGAGAAAGGAGAAAGAAAAGCATAAACGGGGGGAGGAAGAATGAAGAGAAAAACAGATAGTTTTCATAATTGTGAATGTGATATATGAATTTAATGGAATACTATTGTGCTATAACAAATGATGAATAGGCTGACTTCAGGTAAACCTGGAAAGGTTTTTATGGTTTGATGCTGAGTGAAGTGAGCAGAACCAGGAGAATGTTGCTCATAGTAACAGTTACATGAAGTGGTGACTGACTTTGATAGACTTATCCCCTCTCTGCAATACAAGGATCTAAGACATCTCCAAAAAGCTCATGATGGAAAATATTATCCACATCCAAAGAAAGAACTATGGAGTTTAAATGCAGATCAAAGCATACTATTTGCTATTTTTTTTCTTCTGTTGTGTTTTGTTTCCTCTTTCTTGTGGTTGCTACTATTAATTCTAATTCTTACTTACAACATCATTAATGTGAAAATATGTTTAATAGAAACATATGTGTATATATACATCTATATCAGATTGTGTGTCATCTTGGGGAGGGAAGTGGGGAGGGAGAGAAATTTAAAACTCAAAAGCTTATGGAAGTGATTGTTGGTAAATCGTAATAAATTAATTTAAAAAATCTATGTACTTTCAAAAAAAATTGATGCCACAAGAAGGCAAGATCCATTGGAACAAAATAAAAATACCTAAACTCTACCTATTGGAAACAATTTAATGAAAATAGAGACACCTTAACTTTTTGCATAAGTCAACACAAATTAAATATAAAACCCCATTCATGGATTATTCCCCTTATCTATGTTCTTATTCCTTACATTTATGTTCTTTTTAATGGAACTAGAAAAAAATTTAAAACTGTGTACGCAGAATCTACTTCAAATTTATGTTGTATAATTTCAAGTAGTACTGCACTATAGAATGACAATCTTTTTGTACCTTTCTTATCAATTTGCTTTCACTTACCATAGTATCAATTCCAAACATTTTCATTTATTCTCAATTCTCCCACTGAACTCTTATACCCATTTCCTCAGGGAGGATCTTTTCTCACACTTAACTGAAAAAAGTGAGGCCATTTGCCAAGAGCATCAACCTTTCCTCTCCTCTCCTCACCTCACATAAACCAGACATTCTATCTATTGTTTCTTCCTTCACTCATTTCACATGAATAATGAGAGGTTCTTTTTGCTAAGACAATTCCCTCAGCATGCAGCCTTGATCCTATCCTTTCTCATTTTTTGTAACAAATTGTCCAGTCTTTCAATCATTGTTGTCGTCGTCATCATCATCATCATCATCATCATCATCATCATCATTATCATCATCATTCTCTTTCTCTCTCTCTCTGTCATCTTCAATCTCTCCATATCTACTGGCTCATTCTGTAGAGCCAAGACACAGCCATATCTCCTATAAATAAAACAAACAAAACCAAACCAAACCCCTGAAAACACTCCATGTTTTCTAACCATTCCCACTAGTTGTTATTATATATTATTATATATGTCTTCTCTCTTACTTGGCTAATATTTTTGATATAAATTAGACCTCTACTTCTTTCCTCTCACTTTCTTTTTTGTAAAAATTATTTAAAGCTTTAGGAGTCTCTTTTTGTGCAGCTTTCTGATACTCTGGACATCATCCAGTGAAGTTTTCTGGTCTAATGCTGTTCAAACAGTGTCCAGCAGACTCTCTTCTTGTAGAGATCCTCATTCTTTTGTCCATTCTCCTACATGATTGATCTCAACACAATTTTTAGATTACCTTGCCAATAACCAGGGCAAATAATGAAAATTAACTGAACTCCCATGTCTCCACCATTACAAGGTCAAAATTGGAACCTTGGCCAATTGTCATGTTTTAAGAAACTCAAATTTAAAAAATAGGAACCTAGCCTCACAGTCTGCATTGCTTCTAGTTTTATACCTTGCATTAATTCAGTATTCATTCCTATTCATACTCCCCCATCAGGAGGATGAGATTCCACTAAGGAATTAATAACAGGCTTCAATGCATAATAGTTAATTTAAAATCAGTACATATCAAATAATAAAACAATCCCAACTTCTGGTCATGTACAAAAAAATAATCCTCAATTAAAATAAAAAAGGCATTTAAAAGATAAGTCACAAGCTATTCTTCTTTTAACATTAACTAATTGTAAGAAACTGAGACAACTTTAATATTAACTATTAATTAACAGAATAATATTCTAGTTCAGCAATCTTGTGGCCTAATTATCCTCATACCATTAGGAGAATTAAAGGAGCCTAATTTATACAGGGATATACCAGCAACAGATGTCAAGACTGAATACTTAATTCTGAAGTTCTAGGCTAAATAACTCAATCTCATGCTTGTATCTTACTATTAGCCTTACTTTTGGGTCTCTGTATCTTTACTTAATAAGGGGACTGCATCCTTTTTAATTTGTCAGTGCATCTATCAATTTCTCCCCTCCTTCTCCCATATTGTTTTAAGTCCCCCAAATCCCTTGATGAAATGTTGGCAAGCAGCACAGCCCCAGGTAGAACCATCGCTAAGGCATTGCGAGGTTTAACCACTTTAACTGAAGAGTTGATAGAGAACACTGGGATAGATAATTAATTAAAGGGATGGTTGGAATCCCGGTTTGGCAAATGAAAAAGAAGGGCTGTTTCCATTCAGGAGTCTTAATTGCTGTAGAATGTTATATAGTTCCATGCCTTAGAGTGCTGGTATGATGATCGATAGAGATATCCCTCACTAAGATTATCTCAGTAGGACGTAGAGTGGAAGTTCAGATGGTAGGCTTTCACAATATAAGGATGATGATTGAAAGTACCAATGAGACTTCCCTCAGTGATGGAGAATGCAAAATCATGTTAAAGAGATTAGAGGACAAGGAAATTGGGAATGTGTGGAAGCCAAATCTTTACTACAAAAGAAAAGGGAGGAATTGTGGGAAAGGATTAGAAGTTAGGCTTCCACAGCAGAACAAAAGAATTCTGAGAAGGACTTCCAAGATCTTGTGGATAATCCCTCAACAAATCAGAAAGTGCCCCAAACATTCTGCAAACAACTAGCTGCTTAAGAAAGAGCCTTAGAGGCTAAACCAGTTGCAACCCATCAGGGTCAAGGACAGGGCAAAGGCTTTTCTCCACTGTGTTTGCTTAATAAACCTCTTGAATATTAACTGAGATAGCCACCATTTTTGAACATGGCATGCATGAACTGGGAGGATTTAACATGACATGAGATGCGCAGTTTAGGAAGAGTGTAACTCAGATGAGCTGGACCATACTAACAGTATTAAAGCTGGCTCTCACTTCTGTACAGTGTGCTTCTCCCACCAGGAGGCACGTTTGATTCTTGTAAGAACCATAATAAATGATTCTTCTTTAAAAAAATATTTATTTTACTTTTAATTTATGGAGTAAAACAAGCATTTGCATAACATAGTATTAAAAAAAAAAAGATGTTTGCCCCTGAAACTGCATAGCTAACATGTACAACGTGCTATTCCTTTTACATATAATAAAATTATCATTAATTTTTCCCTTTTATTTTCTTCTTTCTTACCTCCATCCTAGATATGGCTACCATTAGATACATACATGTACATATGTATAAAATCATTTTATGCATGCTTCTCTTTATTAGCTTTTTCTGTGGTGGCAGATAGGGTCTACCTTCACATATCCTTTGTTTTGGGTATTTTGGGGGGTATTTATAATAGTCAAAATGATTTATTTTCTCAAAGTTGTACTTAAAAAATGGTATTGCTATTACTGTACACAATGTTCTCTTGGCTGTGCTCATTTTGCTCTTTATTATTTTGTGCAAGTCTATCCATGTTTTTCTAAGATCATTGAGCTCATCATTTCTTATAGCACAGTAGTATTCCATCACAATCATATACCACAAGTTATTCAGCCATTCACCAATTGACAGGTATCCCCACAATTTCCAAACTTACAGCTTTGTTGTCATCAGCAATACTTTACACCTAATATATTTGATCTGTTATCAAGTGTCATCATTTCTACCTTCAAATCTCTTTTTTTTTTATATGTTTCTTCACCACTCATACAGCCTTCACCCTGGTACAGGCACTCATCTTCTCATGACTGGATTGTTGTAATAGCCTTGTGCATTGTCTCCAAGTTCATATCTCCCTCCACTCCAATTTATCCCTAAATTAACCATTAAAGTGATTTTTTTTCAAAGTACAAGTCTGACCATTTCACCTTATGCTTAAAAGACTTTATATGCTCTCAATTAACTCCATGATTTCAATATTAATTTTTCTGTTTTGAATTTAAATCCCTTTACCATGAGTCCCTTCCCACCTTTTAAATATTTTTGTACTTTACTCCTCTTCATATTCCCTACTGTCCCACTATACTGACTTATTTGGTATTCCCTGCACATGACACTCCGTATCACTCCATGCTTTGTACTGAGTTTTCCATTCTTGAGTGTTCTACTTAGCCACCTCCACTCATGGCTTTCCTGACATTCAAGACTCAGCCTAAATTTCACTTTTGCTTTATAAAAACCTTTCCAGGTTCACCCTCACTTAATGCCTTCCCGCAGAGATTACTTTCTGCTTAAGCTGTCTGTATGCGTCTTGTATATACATAGTGATTTGTGTGTTGTATCTCACATTAGAATATCAGCTTTCTGAGGTTAGAGACCATATATTTGCCTTTCTTTGCATACAAATTCCCTACCAGCTAGTAAGGATTTAACAAATTATTGTTTCCTGACCAAATTGAGAAGTTCCTGGAAAAGTTTTAGAATGTTTTAGAGCAGACATTGTGAGAATTGAGAAAGAAAAGACTTTGAACAATAAAAGCTAACATAGATTCATCAAAACCAGCTTATGTGACATTAACCATATTTCCTCTTTTGTGAAGGTTATGAGATTTGTCAACATTTCTATTTAAAAATAATCTTATTATTTATGAAAATAAAGCAACATATCTGGCTACTGATGTTTCAGTCTCTGGTGGTTTACTCAGAGTAGTAATACAGGTACCGTAGTCAATGTTAGGAAGGATATCTTGAGTAGATGAAGCACAGACCAATAAAATCTTTGATGTAGATGATTAAAATTTAAGAACATTTTCACTTTTGTTATATACACACATTTACATGGACATATGTATATACATACATGTTTGTGTATTTGTGTGTGTGTGTGTGTGTGTATGTGTTTGTGTGTGTGTGTGGGGGGGGGGTTCCATAAGTCTTAGGGCATGTTTAAGCTTTTAAACTCTAAGCTTCTTGGAATCAGTGATTACTTTTTGGCCCCTTTTTTTTTAACATCCTCAGAATTTAGCACAGTGCCTGGAACATAGTAGACAATTAATAAATGTTATTTGATTGTATTTTAAAAGGGCAAAAATGCAAGATGATAGAAAATAATCACTATCAGAATTATTATTCAAATAAAGACAATTGAGAAGATATACCTTAATGAAATACTAGGCTCACAGGACTGAAAACCAGGTAAGCCTTCCAAGTCCTTGATTTATACCAATTCAGGAACACATCAAGGGCAAATGCCTCTAGCTCCTGATCCTTGATTATTGTGAATGTGGATACTTCTGACCCAGCAGTTCATGCTTATTTACATTTTCCCAAAGGGAACATCTCTCAGCCATGCACCATCATGCCAGTACAAAGCATAAAGAGTTCATTGGCAGGGCATCACATATGATGGCTTGGTCTTTCTGTTTTATTCATTAGGGCACCCTCTTCTAACATACTGTCTCTAGTTTCTCACTTATCAATCTGTGCTTTGGATTACATGATATTTTAATAAATGAGGAAATATGGTGTCAACTTTTACTTCTCTTTCTGTATCTATTCTTTGGAATCTTTGGGCATTGCAATTTCATGAAGGAATGAAATGAAAACCTGGTTTGTTGTTATCCTTGCATAAGAAATGTACAGCACACATTAAAACAATACATTCTCAACACCTAGAAAATGACTGGATATTTATAAATGTAGGTCTAGGGATTACCTGAATAGTGAGGCCTCTAACAAAGTTCAGCAATGCAATAAGCAAGCAAAGTGTCAACAGTACAGATATTCATGTGTGTGTATATTTTTATACCTGCTATTTAAGATTCAAAAAACAAAGTGTCACAATGTAAATCCACAGTCTATATAATATATATAAATATGCAATACAAATACAACTATCTTTACTTGAAATCTCTCTACACTTCCTCAATTACAATCTCTGTTATACACACATACAGAGACACACACACACATGCATGCATGCATGCACAAATCTGCACATAAACATGTTTATGTAAGCAGATCTCATGGCTGCTTTAAGAGCTACTCATTTATTTAACAATAGTTCTACTGTCTTTCCCTGCCACCACTGTCATTTTCTCCTCTCAGACTGTTTTGGTGAGTCAAAGGAATTAATTAATGAGCACTTACTGTATGATTCAATCCCATCCTATTTACCTTGTATTTTGTTAAATGCCTTTCCTGTGATATCATGAATTGCCCGACACAGTCTAGGATAGCTAAAAATTTGAATAAATTGTGTTCCAAAGAGGACATCAAAACTAGGAAAAATATGGGGCTCTAACAGTTATGTGATGAACATGTAGGGTATTTGTTTGTATACCTAGATTGCACTGCTTTAAAGCTTCTCTCTACTTAATTGAATCTTCTGACAGTCATAAATGTCTAATGGATTTCTCATTTGGAAGGGAAGAAATGAACATGTGCAATGCATTTGTAATTAAATAAAACATAATAACTAATATTTATATAGTATCTAACAGTTTACAAAGTTCTCCCCTTATAACGGTCCTATGAACTACCTATGTTACGTATTGTTATTCCCATTTTACAGAAGAGGGAATAGAGAAATGAGGATATTGTGATGTATACAGTACAGGTCATACAGTAGGTGATGAGACCAGGCCTTACCAGTCTTCTGGACAGCCATTCTTTGTACTACACCACAAGTCCTCCTTAATGATTATCTCAGCTATGGAAGAGCTAGGTGGCCCAGTGGATAGAGCACTGGCCTTGAAGTCAGGAGGACCTGAGTTCAAATCCTGCCTCAGAGCAAACACTTGACACTTACTAGCTGTGTGACCCTGGGGAAGTCACTTAACCCCAATTGCCTCACAAAAAAAGCCTATTGCTTACTTACATTTTATTTTCTGGATTAAATATGTGGCCACCACAAATGGAATTTCATACAATTTTATTAGCTCATTGACATTCTCTCTTACTGATATTATACCTCCAAAATATTGTAGAACAGAATATTTAATGTCAATCAATGAATTCATCAAAACTTAGCTTTTCTTTTAGATAGTCAAAATTATTTAAATAATTGTTATTCTGAGTATCTGCAGTAAATTCTGACTAGCTTAACTTTATTTAAATCAAATTTTGAGTACATATTTTAATAATTGTGCTTTTAAAGTTCACTACTCCTTTTGCATTTTATGATCTTTTAAAACATTGATTTTTTATTTTTATACCAGTGAGAATACTTCTGGGACTAATTGAAAATTATCTGTCACATTATTTTTTTAATAAGATAAAACCAGAGTATAAATGCTTCAAACAGGAATTTTCAAGTTTCCACTTTCTATTTTGAGAAATCTGATGGGCAACTTGGTAATTGTATTGGACATAAGCTTTCAATCAACTTTTGCTGCAAGCTGTGCTTTAACGATTCACCAAACACGCCGATAATTAATCATTGACATTCATATAAGATAATACTCCCAAAGCCACAGGGGATGACTAAATATACACTGAAGCTTTACTTAGAAAGCTCAAATGACATTGTGAGCTCGGTACTATAATTAAAATCTTCTTGAATTTTACAGCAGTTTGACTTGTCAAAAAGCTTACCCTGAAACACCTTTTTTCCCCCATTTTCCTTATACCTTGAAAGGGAATAAGATTAAAAAATGTTCACTGCCACCTGCTGGGCCACATCCTTAACATGTGGTGCAAATCTATCAGCAGTTTCCCAGCTACAGATTTTATTTAAGCTGCACTTAATTGTCTCCAGAGAAGTTTTAGCAGTTAATTGGCACATGGATTGGAATAAATGAATGTGTCATGGACCAACACTGTCAGCAGGTGACTATCAGCAGAGGAAACCTTCACACCCCACCCATGTAGCAACTAAAAGATACAAACAGATGCTAGAAAAGCTGTTTGATCAGAAAAAAATATCAACAACAACAAAAAAAAATCAAGGATATGGAATGAGGAAACATCATGGAAAATGGTGTCCAGTTTCATATAAAAAGGACTGATCCAAAGAGATGATTACAACAATTTAAATCCATAAGCTTTGCTAAGCAATGGTAAGACACAGGCATATCCCTGGTGAAAAAATAAATATCAGTCCTGGCCTTGAAAAAGCAAGTAGAATTATTTCTATGGAAAGTGGAAGAGGGAAGAAGTAGGCTGAGCAAGTTAATCAATATTTATTGAGCCAAGGTTCAGTATAGAGCACTGTGGTATGCATTCATGGGAGAAGCATATATAATCTCTACTTTCTAGGAGCTTACAAACTAATTGAGCAGTGAGCTAGATGCAAATATATGCATAGGATGATGGGTTTTAGAGCTGGGATAGAATATGTTATATATTGTGAGAACATTAGAAACACAATTAATAATAAAGCACAGCTATATAGATAATGCAGGGATTGTTGGGGATGAGCTGGGATATACAGTTACTGGAATGACTAAGGACACTTGGTATAAATATAGGAATGTGTAATGTAAAAGTCTGCAATTATGTGTGTAAATTGGAAAAGAGACAAATTGTAGCAGAGAGGAAAATGGAGGCTTTCTATTTGAGGTACTGTGGCATGAAGTCTATTTCTGAGTTGAGAGGCTGAAAAACTTTTAGATGGAAGCTAGAAGTGGAGCAGATTTCAGTAATTAATCAGGGCAGTTAAACCATAGGATTAAAGCAAATAAGTATCATCTAGTCCAAACCTCTTCTTGAATATGAGAAAGTTCAGAGATAGGAAGTGACTTGGCCAATGATGACAGTAACTAGCAGAGCAGAAAACCAAATGTGTATTTCCTAATTCCTGATTGTATGTTCTTTTTAAATTGGCAGAAAACCCTAAAATACATAATTTGGGTCTTTTGTTTGATGAGAGTTAGTGAAAATAAACAACATTAGGAAAAAGAACTGAAATGTTTGAAATAACATTCAGGTCCAGGAGTTATAAATCTTATCTCTCTAGATAGATGGATAGAGAAATATGTCAAAAAATGTAACCCATCCTCTGTAAGACTCCTATGGACAAGTACCAATTGATAGTATTGCTACTTTATTTTTTTTAATAATAAATTCATTTATTTATTTTTAGTTTTCAACATCTACTTCCATAAGATTTTGAGTTCCAAATTTTCTCTCCATCTCTCCCCCCTCCTCCAACCCAAGATGGAATGTAAATTGATATAAGCTCTACATAAACATTCATATTAAACCTATTTTTACATCAGCCATGTTTTAAAGAAGAATTAGAACAAATAGGAGAAACCATGAGGAAGAAGAAACAAAAATGAAAAGGGAGAGAGAGAGCAAATAATATGCTTTGATCTGCATTCAGACTCCATAGTTCTTTTTTTCTGGATATGGACAACTTTTCCATCATGAGTCTTTTGGAGTTGTCTTAGATCCTTGCATTGCAAAAAAGAGATAAGTCTATAAAAGTTACTCATCACACAATGTGGCTGCGACCATGTACAATGTTCTCCTGGTTCTGTTCAGTTCACTCAGCATCATTTCATATAAATCCAGGTTTTTCTGAAGTCAGCCTCCTCATCATTTCTAATTTTTTTTTTCTCATTTTACCTTGTATTTCCAGGCATACCTCAGAGATATTATGGGTTCAGTTCCAGACCACTACAATAAAGCAAATATTGTGATAAAGCAAGTCACACGAATATTTTCACTTCACAGTATATATAAAAGTTATGTTTGCACTATATTGTAGTCTGTTAAGTACGCAATAGTAATATGTCTAAAAATAACTTTGTATACCTTAATTAAAGTACTTTGTTATTAAAAAAATAATGCTAACCATCATCTGAGCTTTAGCAAGTTGTAATCTTTTTATTGGTGGAAGGTCTTGCCTTGAAGATAATGGCAGCTGACTGATCTGATTGGAGGCCTAGATTTTGGCCTATCTTGGCTTTTGATGTGTCTTTCTCATTAAGCTTAATCATTTCTAGTTTTTGATTTAAAGGGAGGGACATGTGACTGTTCTTTTCCTTTATTAATTTATTTTGATTTATCAACCATTACTTCCATATGCTTTTGAGTTTAAAATTTTTCTCCTCATTCGTCCCCACCACCCTCCCCAAGACAGTGCATAATCTGATATGGGATATACATATGCATTCCTATTAAACATATTTTCACGTTAGTGATGTTGTAAGTAATAGTTAGAACAAATAAGAGGAACCACCAGAAAGAGGAAACAAAACAATAGAAGAGAAAAAAAGTGGCAAATAGTATGCTTTGATCTGCATTCAAACTCCATAGTTCTTTCTTTGGATGTGGATAGCATTTTCCATTATGAGGCCTTTGGAGATATCTTAGGTCCTTGTATTTCTGGGAAGACTTAAGTCTATCAGTGTTAGTCATCATACAACATGGCTGTTACTGTGTACAACGTTCTCTTGGTTCTGCTCACTTCACTCAGCATGAGACCATACAAATCTTTCTAGGTTTTTCTGAAGTCAGCCTGTTCATCATTTCTTATATCACAATAGTATTCCATTACTTTCATATACCACAACTTGTTCAGCCATTCCCCAATTAATGTACATACCCTCGATTTCCAATTCTTGGCCACCACAAAAGAGCTGGTATAAATATTTTTGTAGAGAAATGTTTTATGATAAACAACTGTGAATGGCTTAGTTATTCTCATTAGCATAATGATCTAAGACAATCTAAAGGACTAATAATTTCCCATTTCTATGATCTTTTTGGGACACAGACCTAGAAGTGATATTGCTGGGCCAAAGGGTATGCACAATTCTATAAATCTTTGTACATAGTTCTAAATTGCTCTCCAGAATGGCTGGATCAGTTCACAACTTCACCAAAAATGCATTAGTATTTCAATTTTCGTACATCTTCTCCACAATTTGTAATCTTGTTTTGTCATATTAGCCAACCTGATAGGTATGATGTGGTACCTCGGAGTTGTTTTGATTTACATTTCTTTTGTCAATAGTGATTTAGAGCATTTTTATATGACTATAATTAGCTTTTATTTCTTCATCTGAAAACTGCCTGTTCATATTCTTTGACCATTTTCAATTAGGGAATGACTTGTATTCTTATAAATTTGACTCAGTTCTCTATATATTTTAGAAATGAAGCCTTTATCAGAGACACTGGTTGTAAAAATTGTTTCCTAGATTTCTGCTTCCCTCCTAATCTTGGCTGCATTGGCTTTGTTTGTGCAAAAACTTTTCAATTTAATTTAATCAAGATGATCCATTTACTTTTCATAATGTTCTCTAACTCTTGTTTGCAGTATTGGTACTCTAGATACAGAAATCCAAAAAAGAACACAAGTACGGGAGTTGTGAAGTCTTCTTCTGGTCCCAGGTTTTCCACTACAGCTCCTACCTCTATCAAGTCTTTTAATTACGCCAAATCACAGTGTTTTCATTTTCAAATTTGAAAATTTCATTTTCAGCTACCTGTCTTATCTACTTCATACAATAGTGTGGATCCAATTAAATAGTATATATGTAAACAATGAAAAACAAGTTGACTACTGGGTGATTTAAAGGCATTATGATGCAGTGATAGTGAATATTCTGGAACAATCCTTCATTTAGTACCTATTAGAATAAATAATTGAAAAAAAATTTATCTAGAGCCAAATTAGATTCACAGTTTGGCAGAACATTGCACTCTAAATTCAATATAGTGAACAAATAGTTCAATAGGTAAAAAGGCCAGATGAATTTCTGCTTACAAAATACATCATTTAAACTACTTTATTTATTTTCTACAAAGTTATTTGATATCTCTATAGCTATAACAATAATAATAGGAACAGTGACTAGATCTTTGATTTCATAGCTATAGAGAAAGCATAAGGAAACATCACCTACGAAGACACATCAGCACAATCTTTGCAACTTTTCTTCTCAGACTGTTTCCTAGAGCATTGTGAAGGTAAAGTCACCTTTGGCAAAAGGTGACTCGGTTAGTGTACATTTCTACACTGTACAAATTTGTACAATGTACATTCAGAAGTAGGCCTTGAAATTCCGGCTTTTCTGACTTCTGTGTCTCCTCCTATCCACCACCCCGTCTTACCTCTCAGCAATAATTCTGAATGTTATTATTGCTATAAATAGCAAGGTGTTTTGTGACACTGATGAGAATTTGGAAGGGACATTTAAGTCACTTTCCTTTGTTAAGCACTTTGGATACTTTTCCACCTCTATCACTTATTCAACCCCAGATCTATTCTCACTCTCATTTAGTCCAAACATTTCCATATTTCTTTTTCTCAAAATCCTTCATATTCAACCTCACATATGAATATACAAACACACATACACATATCCTTGACTTCTGGGATGCAATGTAGTATTGTATTAAAATGGGGCCTAGGATTCCATTCTCAATCATTTACTATCTTTGAACATGAATCAAGAAAGTATCCTATCAAAAGTTTAGCTTCTTCATCTGTACAACGGAAAGATAATATTTGTACTACATACTTCATAAAGCTGTTTTGATGAAAGTGTTGTATAAGAGGGCCAAGGCAAGATGGTGGAGTAAAGTTATGATTTGTCTGAGATCTCCCCAATTCCCCTACAAACAATATTAAAATAATTCCTCAAAATTAATTCTGTGGTGGCAGAACAAACAAAAAGATGAGATGACACCTTTTTCTAGCCCAAGCCAACTTGAAAGTCAGGTTTGTGTCATTGGGGTGAGAGCACAATCCAGTGCAGGCCACAACCCTGAAAGCCATAAACAGGGCAGCTGAATAGGCAGAAGCAACTTCTGGTTCCTGGAGCTCTCAGTCCACAGACTGTAAGGAAGTCAAACAATTGGTCAGAATAAGATTACAGGTGACCTTTTGTTGGCACTGGGAGCAGGACTCTGTTGCATTGCCTATATGCAGTTCTGTGTCACAATCCCAGGAAAAGGAAGAGCACTAGCAGGAGTGGAGAACCTGGTCACAATTCCCTGTTAGAAAAGAATATTTGTGGTTTCTCACAGACCAGAGCACAGGCTAGGAGAATGATGACAATGCTTCTCCTCAGATCATACCACCTAGGAAGAATTAAAAACTTACAGGTGCCTAGAACTACCTCTGAAAACAGTATCATGAAAAAGATTTTGTGCTTATGATAAGACACCTTCCATCTTAGGAGGAGAGCTCAACTTAAACATAAAGTAAAAAGTCAATAAAATAATCAGGGGAAATGAGCAAACAACAATAACAAAACCTGACCATAAAAAGAGATTCTGGTGACAGGGAAAATTAAAACACACAGTCAGAAGACAACAAAATCAAAACAGATACAAGCCAAGCCTCAGGGGAAAAATGTGAATTGTACACAATCTCAACCAGAATTTCTAGAAGACCTCATGAGAGGTAGAAAGATAATTTGAAAAAAGAAATGAGAAATACAAGAAAATTATGAAAAGAGAGTCAGCAGGTTGGTAATAGAGGCACCAACATCTCACATCAAATAAGATAAGGTCAAAATGAGTACATGATTTAGACATAAAAAAGTGATATCATAAATAAATTAGGGGACCATGGAATATCTTACTTGTCAGATCAATGGGTAAAGGTCGAATTTATAACCATAGAAGGGATAGAGAGGAGTGGGGGATGCAAAATGAAAAACTTACATTATATTAAATTAAAAAGTTTTTTCACACGCAAAACTAATGTATCCAAAATTAGAAGGAAGACAGAAAACTAGGGGAAAGATTTATAGCATGTTTCTTTGATAAAGGCCTCATTTCTCAAATACATGGAAAACTAAGTCAAATTTATAAAATTACAAGTAATTCTCTAATTCATAAATGGTCAAAGGCAGTTTTCAGATGAAATCAAAGCTATCTATAGACACATGAAAAAATTGTCTGAATCATTTAGATTAGAGAAATGCACATTAAAACAACTCTAAGGCAACACTTTAGACCTGTTAGATTGGCTAATATAACAGAAAAAATGACAAATGCCAGAGGAGATATGGTAAAATCAGGAGACTAATGCACCATTAGTGGAATTGTGAACTGATTCAATCATTTTGGAGAGCAGTTTGGAACTATGTCCAAAAGGCTATAAAACTGTGCATACCATTGCAACACCACTACTAGGTCTGTATCCAAAAGAAATTTTTTAAAAACATAAAAGGACATATTTGTACAAAAATATTTATAATGGCTCTTTTCATGGTGGCAAAGAATTGGAAATTGTGGGGATGCCCATCAATTGGGGAGTGGCTGAGCAAGTTGTGGTATATGCTTATGATGAAATATTATTGTGCTATAAGGAATACTAAGCAGGAAGCTTTCAGAAAAGACCTGGAAAAGACTTACATGAACTGATATTCCTGTATTGAGCAGAACCATGAGGATATTGTACACAGTAATAGAAATACTGTATGATAATCAACTGTGAATGACTTAGTTTTTCTCAGTAGTATAATGATCTAAGGCAATCCCAAAGGACTAATAACAAAAATTTTCTCTACCTCTAGAGAAACAGCAGATGGAATCTGAATGCACATCAGAGAATACTTTTTTAAAACTGTTTTTTGGGGTCTGTGTTTTCTTTCGTAACAAGACCAATAGGGAAATATCTTTTACATGATTGCACACATAAAACCTATATCAAATTCCTTGCTATCTTAGGGTGAGGAGACAGGTAGGAGAGAGAGAATTTGGAACCAGAAATTTAAGCAAAAAAAAGGATATTGTTTTTGTATGTAGTTGGAAAAAATATTCAAAAAGAAAGGGTTTTAAAAACCTTAATATGCCATACAATGTTTAATTACTTTTAATACATGTTTGACTTTGAAAGAGTTATTTCTACTCCCTATGCTTCAATTTCTTTATACATAAGGAGCAACTTTTCCATTTTGTACTACCTTAGGTTTTTCCCAGTCTTAAATTGTCCCCCAAATCACTAATCCATGCCCATGTAGGATGTGTCATAAGCTTGGGAATTTATTAGCTACAGTAAGTTTCATTGTTATGAAACTTTTACTGGAATTCATCTGATTGTTTTCCCTAATCATCTTAAAAGAACTCCTAGAAAAACCTTGGGATTCAACACCTGATCTAAACCTTATCAATACTTTTTAAAGAAGACTTTTTGAATTCTATTTTTTCTTTGGCAAGCTTTTCCAAAGAGAATAATTTTCCATTTTAAGGTTTGACCAATGCGATTGTCTCTTGATTCATCCTTCAGTATACCAATTGCAGCTTTCTCAATTACACAATTTAGAACTGAAATTAGATATGAGGACTTAGCCCTATGTGGAATCTGTTCACTTCAATTATCTTTTTCACCTGATACAGATTATAAATACAACACAAAAAATAGTTCATAAGATTAAGGTTTTTTTTTTAATTGTGCCAGCTCTTCAAATGACATACACATACACAGAAAACAACAAAGACATATTCATCAGAGAAAGGAAAAACAAAGTGGACAACAGTTGAAGAGATAAAAATGGGTAAAACTCATTAAGAGTAAAGCTATGACCTGGGTGTGGCAAGACACAGTCATAAGAAGCTCTCAAATTTAATTCATCTAAAACTTACCTGAATATGAATTAACACTATATAATCCCTGAGAAGCAATTATCCAACCTTACCTGTAATGATGAGAAACCCCTTCCCCCTCTGCCAAGAGGAAGATTGTATCTTTATTTATTCTCTGGGATCATCAGTGATCTTTCAGCTACTCAGAGTTTCTCCTCCTTTTCCCTTGTTATATTGTAGTATTTTTTTGAGGCAGTCAGGGTTAAATGACAGGCCCTTGGTCACATAGCTAGTAAGTGTTTGAGGCTGGATGTGAAGTCAGGTCCTCAACTCTGCAGTAATTCTTTATAAATATTTTTAGCTCTGCTTTTTTCACTGCGCTTTATACAAATGTTCCCAATTCTCCTTGCATTCCTCATTTTCAAATTTTTGTCTACTTTATAATACTATAGGACTAGTACTATATAAAAGTATAGTAATGGTTTATTTAGCCATACTCCAAGTGAAAATCCACTTTGTCCCATATCTGTTTATATTGATTAATATTTCTATGTTATTGTGAATATTTTATCAACAGGGCCGTTATGTACATCAAATGAGACAACGTGCTTGGAAATGCTTTATAATACAAAATTGTATACAAATGTAAAGTGTTATGATTTCATGGATTGCTTAGTTATCATGAGAACCAGGAAGCTAAAGTAGGAAAAATGTTGGGTATATTCTTTTGGGTAAGATTTAGATTAGATGACCTTCCACATCTAAGATTCTTTTATTCTAAAAGTATGAAGAAATACCTCTCTGACTACTTCTTTTTTTCTTCTGAAGGATATCTGCTCATACTTGCTAATCATATAGATCCCAAAATTCTGTCCTAGTTCTCTTCACTTTTCCCTCTAAACTATTTCACTTGAGGATCTCCTTAGCTCCCATGATTTCAATTATTATCCTATGTAGATGATGCTCAGATCTGCTTATTTAGTCATAACTTCTCTCTGGACCTCCAATCTCACATCTCCAATTTCCTATTACACACCTCAAATTGGATGTTCCATAGATATCTTAAACTTAATATGTTACAAACTAAACTATTGTCCCCCAAATTATCCTTTCTTTCTCATTTTTTTTATTACTGTCAAAGGTACCATCATCCTACCAATTATCCAGCCTTGGAACCCAGATCCCATTCTTGACTCCTTACTCTGACCTCCCACATTCAATTAATTTTCAGGCCCTGATATTTCTGTCATTTTAATATCTCTAGTATATTCTCCCTTCTCTACTTTGACAATACCACCACCCTGGTGGAGACCCTCATTGTTTTATGCCTGGACTGTTGGACTAGCTTGTTGCTCGGTCTCCCTCACTCAACTCTGTCCACTACAATCTCTCCTATCAATTTTCATACTTTTTCTTAAGATGCAAGTCCGATCATATGACATCCCCCCCCACAAACACACACACATTCAGCAAACTCCAGTGATTCACAATTACCTCAAGAATAAATAAAAAATATTCTGTTTGGCTGTTAAAACCCTTCATAGCTTGGCGCATTGGTACTCTTTTAGTCTTAAACACTTTTCTCCCTTACACGTACTCTCCTCTGTAGGAGCAATGGACTCCTTGCTTCACCACTGAAAAGACACTTCATCTCCCCACTCTAAGAGATTTTTTTGCTTCTGTCTCCAAGCTTGGGGCATTCTCCTTCTTCATCTCAGCTTTTAGCTTCTTTAGCTTCCTTCAATTTTCAGCTGAAGTCCCAACTTTCGCAAGACGCCTTTACCAAGCCTCATTAATCTTAATGACTTTCCTTTGAGATTATTACTTAATTTATCATGAATATCTCTTAATTGCACACTTTCTCTTTTCCTGTTAGGACTATGAACTCCTCAAGAGAAGGAATTACTTTTTATCCTTTCTTTGTATTTTCAGTATATAGCACAGTACCTGGCATATTAAGTAAGTACTTAATAAATGTTAGTGGAGTGATACACACACACACATACACACACACACACACACACACACACACACACACACACACACACACACAGAGCAAACCAAAACTTCATTATATAAGTAAGCTTCCCTAAATGTAAGAATTTTGGATATATTTTTCTCACTTGTCAGTAACTATAAAAACAATAGTGACTCTGCCTGAAAATCTCTTTTGTAGGTCAACTCAGTTTGTAGCAAATAAACCAAGAAGTTATCCAGTTGATTCAGCCAATTACCCAAAAGGAAATAATTATTTATAGGGACAAAAACCTGTTTATTTGCTTTGAATAGAAACAAAAGACCAGTTGATCATTATATTTTTTAGGCACTCAATTACCAAAATTTGTCAGGTACTTACTATTTACCAGGCAGCATGGGAAAACTACTGGGTATACAGAGTAGTATAAACCACAGTGTCTATACGGAATATAATTATAATTTTAACAATTTGTTTTGATGTTACTATATATTTATAAAATATGTTTTGGGGGATAGGCTGAAGACTTAATTGGACACTTTAGAGTAGAAATTTACTGAATAAATGTAGATCTGCAACTTATTGTCTTAGAGTACTCATTCCTAAAAGATATGATTATATAAATATGAAATGCTGTTATTATTATGAAATCCAAACTGTATTATCACATTTACACATTAACTTTCTTATCATATGCTACATTGTTTCATATACATTTGTGTATATGACTACTTCTCTACCTAATAGACTGTAAGCTGCTAGAGATCAGAGACCATGTTTGTCTCTTTTCAAGGCCTATCATTATGTCTGGCACACAATAAATGTTTTTTTTTCAAATTTAAATAATTTAAAGATATTTGAAAGACTTAAGTGGCCTTAATTAATTCCAGAGGACTGATGATAAAGAATGCTACTCACATTTTGAGAGAGGTGACCACCCAAAATGCAAATGAAGTGTACATTTTTGGACATGGCTCTTGCGGGGATTTGTTTTGCATCACTATCCATATTTTTATACTTTTTTTTCCTTCTTTTTCTTTCCTTAGTGGGGGAAGTAGGAGGAAGATACAGTAGGTGCTTATCTGTAGAAACAATAAAAATATTTGGAAAGAGACATGAAAATTCAAAATTCAAAAGACAGAGAAATTTCTTCAGAAAGCATAGTAACAATTGTAATGTACCAACTTTCAACATTTTCCCCCAACATATCCCTATTCAATTAACATTTATTCAAAATACTTCTATAAGGGGCAGCTAGGTGGTGCAGTGGAAGGAGCACCGGCCCTGGAGTCAGGAGGACCTGAGTTCAAATCCGGCTTCAGACACGTAACACTTACTAGCTGTGTGACCCTGCGCAAGTCACTTAATCCCATTGCCTAGCAAAAAAAAAATTATTAAAACAATACTTTCATAAAATGACAGTAGTGTGAAAGACGTTGTCCCAAGAGGGGATATAACATAACATAACATAACATAACATAACATAACATAACATAACATAACATAACATAACATAACATAACATAACATGACATAATATCCTGTTATTTCATTGGTATATGAAACTCCTAGATGAAAAAACACTCTACCACTGCAACTATAAGTCACAACTTCACTGTCATCTATAGTCTTAGAGAGTTACCTTAAATGCTGAAAGCTTAACTGACTTGCCCAGAATCATATAACTAGTATGTACCAGAGGTGCAACATAATGCAGATCTTCTCTCGTGTCTGGTTCTGCATTAATTAAGAATGCTTCCTCTCATTGTACTATGTGAAAAAAAAAATGAAACAATCCCTGCCTTCAAGGAGGTTACATTTATAGCATAAGACTATAAAATAGGAAGCTCAGGATCTAGTTCTGACTCTGCCAGTAACTATGACCATGGTCACCCAATTTCTCTATTGAGCAGTTTCCTCATTTATAAAATGAAGGGGTTGGATAAGATGACCTCTGAGGCCTTTTCCAGCTCAAACAGCCCATGATCACTTAGACATAGCTTTTTTAAGTCTGCTGCTAAATCTTTATAATGATCCAAAGGTCATGGCCCCGCTCTTCCTTTCTCACTTCATACTCTGTGGAGAACTTGCTCTTTTCACTCCTTTAAAGTTTTCAAGACCTAGATTTGACTCCAATTTTAAAGGGTGTCTTTCAATAGGTGGTCTGGCAGAAGGTAACAAGTAATACTAATTGTCACTCCCTGAGGGTACAAATTTCTTCTTTCCTTTCTATCAGTCAGCACTCCCAAGGGAAAGAAGTAGGGCAGCAGGATTGACTTTGTCTGGAGTTGCTGAACTTATTTTTATCTTTTGAAATTCATCTTTTAGATTTTACCCCTGCTTCTGGTCAAGTTGATATCCTTTTAAATGCTAAACACACAATTCACTTTGTTAACTTATTCCTCCCATCTTTGTGTCATTGGAAAATATTAGAAACACGCATTTAATGACTTCATCAATAGGCCTGATAACATTGTAAACAAGTCAGAACCAAGAATAGACCAGTGTGACTATCCATTAGAGGCCAACTGCCTGATAATGACCAATTCATAATTAGTTTTTTTTAGTACATTTATCCATTCATTAGTGCATGATCATCTAATCCACATGTCTCCATGTTATCCATAACGATAAACATGATGGGTGCTGTCAAATGTTTTGTTAAAATTTTAGGTAACTATAGCACTTTCCTGCTCTACCAATTTATTAACCTTGTCAACAAAATAATGCTAGTCTTCCACATCAAAGTTATTATCCCTTCTTTTTCTAGTTTTCACAACACATCACTTTAATAATATATTCTTGAATTTTGCCAAAAATAGACATCAGTTTCATTGACCCAAAGTTGGTAGACATTACTTTCTCCTGGAAAGGGATTACTGACTTCTTTTAGAGCAGGACAATATATTTATGTTATTCCATTGATTGTATTTTCCAAAGGTTATTGCCATTAATTTAGTAATCACATCCATTTGATGAGCATAATACACATGTATTCACAGGCAAGCATTTTCATAAAATTCAACAAAAATCCAAGACTGTTAGATAATCCAGGGATGATTTAAAGTACCTATATACACAGTCTATGAAAATAGTTTAATCTCAGGGATAGGAAAATGAGTAATGGTAACATGGATATTGTCTTATTCTAACATCTTCAACTTTCCCCCATAATTAATAGCTTTATTATTTTTACTGTTACTCTCAAAGGAGAACCCATACAATATTTAGCTGTTGGCCTTGGCAAATTAAAGCAAAATGCATGACAAGGTCACTTAACATGGAGATGATAAGGTAAAAATAGCTAAAATTATTTATTAAATTGACATCTTATTTTCTCGTTACAGACTAAATCTAATCACATCAAAGTTTAAAAATAAAACAATGTAATTACTACATATAAATATATAGGAAGATTCTCTAAAATCAGGGAATTTCAGTTATAAGTGTCTTGAGAGCTCATCTAGTTCAAAATAACTTCCCAATGAATGCATCTTCCTCTCCCCTAAAATAATGTCACAAAATGTTATGTAATAATTTTGCTTCAGAAATTTCCAGTGATAGAGAGCTCTTTATTTTACAAGGCCAACCTTTCCATTGTTGCATAACTCCAATTATTAGAAAATTCTGCCTTTTAATGATTTGGTATGAGAACTAAGCCATTTCATTTCAAAAGCATTTTGGGATTCCAGAATCTCAGAAGATATCTAGTTTGTTTCAGAACTGAACAAAAACATCATTTACAAAATTCCTAAGAAGTGATCATATAGACTGCTTAATGACTCATAGATAGGTAGAAGTAATGTTTAGGAAAGAATGCAATACTATAGAGTGGATGTGGTCCATCCAGAGAAGACTACATTTGAGGCCTATCATTTGTTTCTCTCAGAACACTTTGTATCAATTCAGGTGGCCTAAGTAAAGAAGTTGTTTGGGTACTTTGGGTCATACAATCTAATAATAAAGAAAAAAAAGATTTTACTTTAATTTTCCTAGAATTGTCTGCATTTTCCATTTGCATCTAACATATGATTACTAGGAAAATTGCCCAAAGGTCCATTTCCTTCTCTACATTTCAACATACTTAAAGCAAATATTTCATCTGTGCATCCAGCTATCTGATAATTATGAAAACACTACTGTTGAAGTCCCAAGGTTATTATGTATTTTAATTAGAAAATGAGGAAAAATAAGTATCTAGACTCTCTGGGCTATCATTAGGCTGAGACACTTACTAGCTGTGTGACTCTGGACAAGTCACTTAACCTTGTTTGCCTCAGTTTCCACATCTGTAAAAGGAGTTGGAGAAGGGAATGGCAAACCACTCCTGTATCTCTGCCAAAAAAAAAATCTCCAAAAAAGGTCACAAAGCACTAGACTTGATTGAAATGACTAAACAGCCACAAGAACAACAACAAATTAGGCTGGCCAAAGTTTGTTTCTTCCCCCTAGTGGGAAAATAAATCCCTCTCTTGAAAGTCCTCTTTAATTAAACTTGTTACCTGAATCTTATAAGTTTTGTATTTGTACCTATAAATAAAACTGCATTTGTATAAAAATAAACTGTTAAAAACATAAAGGATTCTTCATTTCAGCATGTTTTTAAATCCTTTGACTGAAACACAGAATCCTTTTACCAGCTTAGAACATTGATAGTAATTCTATAACCACTGCAGTAGCCATCTCTTTCTAATTCTCCAGACACAATTACTGTGTACCATGCTGGGTGAATACAAATTAACAGATGAAAAAGATGCTGGGCAAACATTAAATTATTTTCAGCCTGAAATTTTCCTGCAGGGGATGCTCTTGCTCTCCCTAGACTGTACAAGCAATTTAGAAAAATAGGTGAATGAGGGAAAATATGATTTTTATTTCTGCCCTTGGTAATTCAGGCAGCTACAATTAAAAGTTTAATTTATATGTTATTTGAAATAATTTTTATGCTATGCATTTATTCACTATTTTAAGGAAGGCAGGGTATTATGAGGAAAAAATGGTATAGTGTTTTTAGGTCTTTTATTAATTAAGTATCTTCAAGGAAACATATACTAAGTGATAGCAAATTGGTAACTGTAATGGTGCTTTAATGGGAAAATGTCCTTACAGATACCCTCTGGCATGTGCCTTTATTTGTGATAACAAACATCGTAAGCATCAAATAGCTGGTAACTGAGAATTCTCAGTGGGAACTATTGTTCTGGGGGCTAGAACTGGTGGAAGGGTGGTTAAGGATGATACAAAATAGAGAAAGAAAGGTATTCTTTTTTTCTTTTTCATTAAATCAGAGATAACAGGATAGTTATGAAGAACAAATAATCAGAATAGCAAAAGATATGTATGTATATATATATATATATATATATATATATATATATATATATATATATATATATATATATATATGGATAAATACTCTTGATGTTAAATCCCTAATTTTAGGTGAAAATCCCTGAATTACTCTTTAGAAAATAAATTGCAGCGCAATCCTAGACAGATAAATGAAAACACATTAAGGATCTGTGGTGTTGTCAATTGGGTAATACCAAGTATGATAATTCCTTCCCTCAAAACACCAATGTAAATAACCTACACACGTATGTGTGTATGCGTGTTTGTAAAATATATATAAGGATGTATTCATATATGTGTGTATGTTATAAAACATGCATGTATACACATGAACCTAAATGTGTATGTATACATACATATTTATCGACTAAGTATGCATATTTATAAATACACGGAGAAAAATTCAAAGGATGTGACTGAGGAAAGAAAAGTTAAAGGTCTTCTCCATGGTCAGACAGCTAATATGTCTCAGTGCAGGATTTGGAACCATGTCTTTCTTACTTCAAACTCTACAATCTATCCATTATAGAACTGTGAGACTATGAAAAAAAATGATAGTAAATCTAAGAATAAAAAAAAACCATGAAATGTTAAGAAAGCACCAACATGCTTTAATTTTTTACCTTTACCTAGAACTAAATAACACAACACTAAAAAAGAAATTATGGATGTTTCAACAGAACCTCTCTTAGTGACCTTAGAAGAATAATAACAGATGATAAATGTGTCAAGAAATGTGTCAGAAGGCAAATGAGATGCTAATTTCTTAAATGAAGAAAAGGCATATACTTAAAACTTTTGAACAAGAAGTTTGACATCAACTGTTTGCAAAATTCTTGAAAGAATTAATAAAGAGGACATGCTATGAACATTTACAAAGCGAAGAGAAGGCTGCTGTGATCAAGCATGGGATCATTAAAGGCAATTTGCCAGATTAACCTAATTTTCTTTTACTTTAAAGCTAATAGAGCAGAGAAATTCCATAGATATCTCAGAAATTTAGCATTATTTCTGACAAAATACTCTACCAAATTCATTATAGAAAAGTGGTTGTTAACGTGGATTGCACAAAAAAAGAGGGTCAATTTGTAGGGGATGCAGACACAGACATGGATACACACATAGACTCACACACGTATATGAGTGTGTATATGTGCGGATACACACATATAAACCATACTTATGTGTATGTCATGTGTATACACACAAATGTATGCATATGTGTTTATAAACACATATGCATATATTTATTTATTAACCTTTAACTAAAATTTAACGTTTTATTGAATCATTAAAAACATTTTCAGAGAATATAACCATAGATTTCATCAGACTATCAAAGTGGTCCATGACCCCCCCTCCCCAAAGGTTAAAAATGTATCACCTAGAAGAAGGGTTCTAGTGGAGCACTTCAGATTTCTATCGCTGTTTTACTTAAGCAATAAATCAATGATTACATAGATCTTATTCTTATCAGATTTACACATGACAAGAAACTGGGTATGACAGCTAACACTTCTGTAACAAAATCAAGATCAAAATATATTTTGATAGTCAAATTAAAATTAATTACATTTCAATAAACTTACAATTCATTTAATGTGGAATTTGAACCCAGGCAGATCCTATAACTTTAAGTGTATTTTTCTTTCCAACACATTACACAGAAAAGCTATACATTCAGCTTAACAGTTATTGTGTTCACCAAAAGGCTTCCTTTAACAAAAATAAATAAATGAAATGAAACAGAATAGTGTGACACCCCTTTTCACTTACTTTTCCTACATATAGAGTCACTGTATCTCTATGAGACAAATGGAATGCTGAAAAGGCAGTTTGTGCTACAGGTTTGAAGACAGTTGAAAAATGTCTCACTATGTAGTGTTTCTTTTTCCTAGGGAGTCTATTTATGTATAATCTATGAATACATAAGGAGAATCTATGGATAAGAGAGAGAAAAAGAAAATGAGCTGAAACTTTATGAGACTAGTGCTGTTATAGTATAAAGAATTTTCAAGGAGACTCCTATGAAAAATGTGTAAGGAGTTGGCAAATACACTGCATTCAGGGAAGTTTCCACTTTGATGACTTAAGAGAAGACAGGGAAAATAGACTAATCTAGATTATTTACTAAAGAATAGAACTTAACTCTTATGTTGAAGGGAAAAAAACACGTGAAGAAAGTTCTTAAGTGACTAATAACAATGGAGGGTAAATTGAATGGTGAAATTTTGTTTCTGAAAGAGAAGAAAATTATTATTATAATGAAGATTCAAGAAGATTCTGGCTATAACTTTACTCATGATAAAAATATTATAAAGCAGTATCTGCAGAACAATAAAAGTGTTGCATGGATTAAGTGCTTTGCTCATTCCACATGTTAGGTAAGCTAAAAGGAAGGAGGGTAAATAATTGATAATATCTCTTTTGTAGACTCTTGCAGAGTTGGTAGTAAACCTGCAAAACATATCCTACTTTGTATGGAAAACTCATATTAGATGTACCATCAAAAACAAAGCATTGTATTGATGGCATTTTCTTTTTACTCCATAGTCATTCCCCAGTATTATTCTTCTGAAGTGCCTGATTACAAAAAAAAAATGCAGTAAAGCAAAACCAACTGATACATACAACACCCTGAAATGGCAGTTCCTCCTGCATCCTCCAAAAAGTTTCATTCTCTATTCAAGTTGCGGACCATTTTGAAAATGTGCTTTGCTGATGCAAAGTGAAGTGAGCAGAACCAGAAGAATGATTTACATAGTGAGATCAATATTGCAAAGATAATTAACTGCAAAAGACATAGTAACTCTGAGCAACAACAAAGGACCCATGATGAAAAATGATATGAACCTCCAGATAGAGAACTGGTGGAGTCAGTGTGTAGATTGAAGCATATTTTCCTTCTAGATATCCTTTTCTTCACCAAGTTCTAAAGTTTTAAAGATCCAAGCATGCTATTCTAGGAAAGATGTTAGGCGATAGAGCCAAATTTTAAACAAAATAGTATAAAATAGTGTTGGAAATAAACTTAGGAAGACCTGAATTTATACTCTACTGCCTTAGAGACACCGTAGAAAAGTTATAATTCTCAATTATATCAAGTGAAAAATTGGGATAATCCCATGGATGCTGTGAGGTTTAAATGGGGTATGACATGTGAAACCCTTCTTTATACTCTAAGATATTTTATTCTTATCAAATAGAAGCAGCATCACATAATGGCTCAGGTGTAGTCCATGAAATTTGGAAGACATTGGCTCAAAATCCACCTTTTGCACTTATTAGCTAAGTGAACATGGACAAATAATTTAATGTCATTGTGCTTCAAGCACACTAAGACACTCCTAAGACACACTATGTTAGGTTTGGAGTGGGATTTGTGTTAAATGAAGACCTTCAAATAAAAATTTCCTGGATAAAGGTTATATGGTGTGTATATAGAGCTCTGGATTTGGACAAAGGCCAGTGTTCAAATCATGCCTTGCCCATTTGTAAGCTATGTGACCCTAAAGTCATTTAACTTTTATTAGCCTCAAGTTCCTTTTCTGTAAAATACGGATAATAATACCACAGGGCAGTTGTTTGGATCAAACTTAGGTAGCACATTTTGCAAACCTTACTGTGCTTCATGAATAGTAACTATTTTCATGCATAAGAAATCACAAATCTTTCTCATGTCATGTTTAGAATTGAAAGAGAATTTAGATTCCATCACATCTAAGGTTCTCATTTTACACACGGTGAATTTGAAGATTAGAGATGTTAAGTGGTTTACCCAAAGTCACACCTTTTGAAAGTGACAGTACTTGAAATCAGGTCTTCTAGACTCCTGGGCAATTTGTCTGGAATGTGGAAAGGAAGAAAGAGAGAAAGAGAAAAGGAGAAGAAAGGAAGAAAGGAAGGAAGAAAAAAGGAAGGAAGGAAGGAAGGAAGGAAGGAAGGAAGGAAGGAAGGAAGGAAGAAAAGAAGGAAGGAAGGAAGGAAAGGGGAAAGAAAGAAAAAATAAATTAATGTAAGTATTTATTAAGCCTTTATTATGTGCCAAGTACTGTACTAGGCATTAGAGATATAAATATAAAAATGAAAAATCCCTGACCTAAAGGTGCTTACATTGTAAACTGAATATACAGTTGAGGGAAACAACACATATTGGAAACTGAACAGTCAACTGATTTAACCTTTCTAGATGCAGTTGCAATGTGTGTGAATGTATACATGTACAAATACACATATACATATGCATACATACATGAGTGTATAGGCACACATGCATATGTGTGTATAGATAGATAAATAGATATGCATATGTATATGTGTATGTGTGAACATATGTATGCAAAAATATGAATGCATGCATAGTTATATATACGCACAATTCATATAATAATATATATGCTGTTGATAACATTTTGACCTGTGTATAATCCTGGGTAAGTTGCATTCTCTCTCTGTACTTATAATTCTTCTTCTTCTTCTTTTCTTCTTCTCTTCTTCTTCTTCTTCTTCTTCTTCTTCTTCTTCTTCTTCTTCTTCTTCCTGTTCTTCTATAAAATTAAGGGATAGGGCTAGGTGACAGTTAAGGTCTCTTCTAGCTCTAAATCTCTGATCTTATGTCGGAATATTTAAATTTTTCCATTACTATTTTACCTTCTATTTGGGCTGCTTTTATTGCTTTGAATAGTAAAGGACCATTCATGTCATATTAAATTCATGTAAATGATATTTCTTAAGGGTACTATTTCTGGGTCACTGTTCTAGGTGCTTGAGGTACAAATATAAAACTGTTTCTGACCATCCAAATTACATTCTGCTTGGAAGGTTTATGTCACGTCCATGGATGCAGAAATATGAGGTATATAAAATTAATGGAACATAATTTTAAGAGCTAGTTAACATTAACAACTGAAAGGATCAAGAATAGGCTTTTGCATCCCATCTGTGCTCTGAAAGATGCTGATTTTTTCTGTTGCAGGGAGATGGGGAGTTGATACATCCTAGAAAGAGGACATCATGCGCAAAGTCATGAAGATAAGAGATAAAATGGTGTTTGGGGAAAACAGTTGATAAATCAGATGGACTGGAACAAACAGTATATGAAGAGGGATAATATAAAATAAGAATGTTATTTTCAAGATTCTCCTTTCTTTCTCTAAGTCCAATTAGGAAAAGAAAAGAGGAAGGGGAATTACCTGCAAATTCTTTCAACAAAGTCTGTTGTAGCCCAGATTCCAATTGAATATTTAAATTTCCATTCCATGCTCTGTCACACGCTAAGTAGACACTCCAGTCAGAAAGTCCAACTACTAATTAACCATATCATGGCTATGAACCCAAAGTTATATTGAAAACTGAATGCTTGTACATTTCGCCATTTGTTGTGTCTAAATGACTAAAGCATTCTTGACATTGATTTCTAATTGTGTGCCACAAACAGCCATTTTCAAGAATTTCAGGAGAAGGGAAAAGTACATAGGTTTGAGGAAGTGTTATATATTTAGGAGGTTATAACGTTTGTTCCTTGAAAGTAGGGACTGTTTTTGTGGGTGCATGCACAGGCATCCATGCATATAACATTTAGCAAAGTTCCTGGAACATAGTAATCCATTAACAAATGCTTTTGACTCTCATAAAATGCAATATGTTCATGAGTCAGCACAACAGACCTCAAGAGATGAGAGCTGATGCTTTCATACAATCTGGGTACTGAAAGTAAGTTATTTCTTAACTTTATGCCACATTCAAAGGAATCAAGCATAAGGGCTGATGTATGCTTTATATATATTCTTAAGAAATTTTCCCTGTGATACTTAGCAACTTTGGTCAAAGGCAAAGGATTCCAGCAAAAATTATCTCCACTGGTAGTGATAATAAGCATGCCCAATTCTGCTTGACTATCTTAGCCAAATTTCACCTCTTCATGATGCAATGATGGCATAATTTGGCATACAAAATTGTTATCTCATTTCTGCACCTTTATGGATTCCTCCATTTACCATGTTATCAGTATCTCCTTCTTAAAGATCTTCACTCACCTCATCCACCCAGGAAAAGTGGTAATAGTCTCTTTGGATATGAGGTATCCAGATACATATCTGGATGTTGGATATATATCCACTTCTGCAATGCCCGCCTGTAACCTTCTGGATTGTACCCTGTTTAATCTATAAAAATATAATTTTACCAGCATCTGTGAATCATAGTATTTTATATTTCATAACTTTTTTAAATTGTTCTTGATATTACCTACAAGGAATTGGATGTTCACATTGTGACTTTGAAAATTTGGAAGACAGAACTATGGAGTTTGAATGCATATTGAAGCATACTATTCTCTATTTTTTTTCCTTCTGTTGTGTTTTGTTTCCTCTTTCTGGTGGTTCCTCATTGGTTCTAATTCTTACTTAAAACATCACTAATGTGAAAATATGTTTAATAGGAATGTATATGTGTAGCCTATATCAGATTCTGCACTGTCTTGGGAGGGAGGTGGAAAACTTTAAAACTTAAAAGCTTATGGAAGTGATTGTAGATAATTCAAAATAAATTAAGTAATAAAAAAGAAAATTTGGAAGAATTAAGTAATAAAAAAGAAAATTTGGAAGAAAATATCACAACATAACACTTTGTGATATAAGATGTGGAAGATTAATTGAATCTTTTGGATAGATGTCTGATAGTGCTAATTGGTCCATCTATACATATAACTTCAAGCAATACTGAAACTATACCGTATTCAAACCTATAATATAATAGGAAGGTGAAAACTGTCAGGATTACATTTGGAAAATCAGAGCAATCCCCAATTTTGTCACTGAAGGAAAAACTATGTTTTAACATTGATATTCTTCATCTGATGTCATGTGGCTTGTAAATATTCATTACAGAAGAATAAAAGTTTCATATTACTTCAAGGGCAGTAGACATAGGTGATTGGTCAAAATAGGCTTCAGGATATTATCAATGAGGAACTATATAGCGGAAGAAGCATTTTTTTATTATTATGAACAGAAATATGGTCATGCATTAAGATAAAGAATAGCCAATAAACAACCACAAACTCTAATATTCTTATTTGTCTCCCTCTGACAATTTTACAAGGAGGACAGGGACAACAATTGTACAGGAGAAGAAGGAATTGATAGGTTGAAATCTCTGCTGTTAGAGAGAATGCTAACACTGGTAAAATCACAGACTGATTGAAGTATATGACGTAGAAAAAAGAACATTGGAGATAAAATAATTCTTCAATCAGTACTCTTGCTGTCCTCTATCACAAGGTAGAGCACTGTGTAGGACGGTGACAACATAGTTCCCCTCAATTATCACTGATATCATTGATACCATCTATTCTCACATGAATCAAAAGAAATGAGCAGTGGTCGTTAGACTTAATGAGTCTTAAGGTGATCTCTATGTTGAGAACACATGACCAAGGGAGATAATATCAAGTTGACAAAAAAGTTCCTTCATAGCTCCTCATAGGAACATAGCAACCATTATTGTTAATCTCTTCTTCTTCATCTAACATCACATTAGTCTTTCAATACCCCATGGATGCCTGTCACAATTTTTGGTGAACAAGAAAGCACATCTTTCTTAAAGAATAGAAGTCCCCTTTGATGGAATTAATTCATATTTCTTTCTATGTGTTTAGTGTTCTTTTGTTCCAATGTCCTGTTATGATAGTTTTTTTTTTCCTATTTGGATCCTTTTTATCCTGTATTTTTATTAGTATTACATTTAAGTCTTTATCTTTTTTTCTTTGTATGATGAAGGTGTGCTCCTTTGCTCAGTTTAACTTTCTTTTTAATAGGGAGGCCAACGTGTAGTTTGTAAATAATAAGGATTTCCTTGGTGATGAAAAGGACAAACATAACACGGTCTCATAATATCATGTGAAAATAATCCTAGTTTTTAATACTTGCTGAAAAAGAAATCCTTATTCCATAGACCTTTGTTATCAGTTATATAAACTCTTGCAATCATATCTGTCGCTTTCTGTCATGAAAAAAATACGAATTGACCCCACTGCCTCCTCTCACTGAAAGCTTCCAACCTAAATTTCATTTGCTTATATCATTCTTCCCACCTTTGCTCTTAGATGAGGCTAGTTTGCTCAACTTAGTTTGTTAATAATTAGAAGCTTTCTCACAGAACTTCCAACGCAAACAGAAGTTGAGTCCCAGGTTGGTCTGCTAATGTGTTAGCAGATCAACACCAATCCTAGAGGAAAGATAAAATAAATCAGTCACTTTGAGAGAGATACTATATTCAAAGATCAAAAAGATTGGTTTGATTGAATCAGAACAATTCTCTGCACCTTTTGGTTTGAAGTTATATAGTTAATAGATTTTAGAAATATGTAGAATCCTAATTTACTTACTTTGATTTATTATGTAATTCTCTTTTAGGCTAGAAGTTACTCTTTGGATAATATAGACTGTGTACCTATAAAGTCTGTACTATGCCCAATATTTAATACAAGTAACATTTTTAAATGTCTGCTATCCACAAGGCTCTGTGCTAAGCAGTGGGGATACAAAGACAAAAATAGAAACATTCTTTGCCTTGAAGGAATTTGCACTTTAATGGGGAAGGGTTATAACATACTTACAAGTAAGTAAATACTAAGTTTACACAAAATAATCTCATCCTCAATCACTTAGTCCTAGTCTTTTCACTTTCATAACCTGTGTCCCTTTAATAATCTTACTCATTACTAACACATAAGAAGATAATTGCAAACAACATAGTATTTGAGATACATGTGTACATAATATATTAAAATCTTTATATCTCTGTGTATACATATGTATACATTGCTGTTAAAGCATAGTATTTATGATATGCATTAATAACTCCTCTCATGATTTCCAATCCCACATGCCTACCACCCAATTAGATATTTTAAAATGGATGTCATATATGTATACATACATACATACATATATGTATAATACACACACACACACATATATATATATATATGTATATATATATATGTATGTATGTATCCAAAAACTCAGCATGTACAAAGCTGAACTCATCTTTTCCCCAAAGTATTTCATTTTTCTCATTTTCCTATTAAATGTAAACAGTACCACCATCCTCCAGGTCTCCTGACTTTCCAACTAGATTGAAACCTCACTCTTTCTAAGACTCTATATGCAATCAATTCCGAGGTCTGTCATTTCCACCTTCATTATATATATTTTTGTATAGCCTCTCCTTTCTCAGAGTAGTGAAGGGATCTGCCATTACTCAGGTGCAATTCTTTGATACATCACATGTTGTATCATTTCAATAGCCTGCTGGTTGGTCTTGATTCCATAAGTCTCTCCTCACACAATTTATCCTCCACTAAGGTAGCAAGTTAATTGTACTAAAGTTCAAATTTGTCCATATGACCCCTCCTTATTAAATTGATGCCATTGACTCTCTATTGCCCTTATGAACAAATATAAAATCTTTTTTTGTTTTTTTTTAAATACTGTATAATCTGGCTCCTTCTGTAATTCTTCACTGACAGGGCCAGTGGCAAAGCACTTTTGCTTACTTGATGGACAATGATTACTAAATGCCTCACAATAATATGAGGATTGGGTATAGTTGGTATTATCATCTGCTAACCAGTGACATTGGCTTTCTTTGATTCCTTGAATACAACTTTTCATTTCTTAATTCAAAGCATTTTCACTTGCTGTCCTCATCATATCTAGAACTCCCTCCCTCCCCATTTTCAATGCCTGGTTTCCCTGGCTTCCTGTAAATCTCAGATGAAATCTCATCTTCTGCAAGAAGCATTTCCTGATTCCCTTTAATGCTAGTGTCTTCCTTATGTTGATTATCTCCAATGAAGCATGTATATATCTTACTTGTATATAGCTGTTTGCATGTTTTCTCTGCAGATAGACTATAATCTCCTTCAGAACAGGGACTCACTTTGTCCTCTCTTTGGGTTCCCAGAACTTAACACTATGCCTGGAACATAGTAGGTATTTAATAAATGTTTGTTGACTTACTGGCTGTTTGAATACAATATATATGTAGAAATACATGTGTGTGTATATTTTATAATATATGGTATACAATATAACTAAATAGTGATAAATTATTAAATGGTAATACATTATGTAAATAATATTAAACATGATATGTAATTATGAAATATATATGTGTATGTATATGTGCATATGTGTATGAACACAAGTATATTTTGCCCCCCAAATTTTAAAGTGATTCTTTATCTTTAATAGTCTTAATAGCTTAAACTAAAATTTTTTGGATACCCTCTATATAAAACTTACCACTACCACCTAATTAATAATAGTAAAAAATATCAAATGTCAAAACGGGGTTGTATAAGAACAGATGTAATTATAATTTGAAATATAAGAAAATATGAGTTTGCAAATGAAAACAGTTTCCACATTTTTTGAATATGTCAAATGTCTTTGTATTGCTAATCAAATAATAGGGAAGAGAAATTGCCTGGAAATGGGCAAAACTGTCCCCTTTGTATTTGTTAATGTTTTTGCATTGTATGCAAGTTCTGGGGAATGAGATCAAATTAATCTAATCTTTCACTTTTCATAATAATAAATATTTCAAAACACATATATATGCTGAAGAATATTATTCACTTTTTTTCTTTTAGAGAAGCAATTAAGAAATCCATAAAAAAATAAAATTCTAATGAAATATTTAGTTATCTGCTGGCTTAATGACTCAGAGTCTATTCTTCTTGGGCAAAGAATATGAATGTTCATTGTTTTATGTTAAAAAAAATCTGTGGAAAAATAATAAACCAAATAAAGTTAAAACAAGATGGCACCCAAATAATGCTAGCTAATGGTATATGTAGTTTCTTGAAGCTAGAAAGGAAAACAAAACAAGGAAGAAGTCCATTTTTCATGCCTGGATTTTGAAGAATAATCACTTTAATTTCCTAAAATGTGGGACACAACTACATGTGACAAATGAACTGAATTCGACCATAAAAACCCATCAGTTCAGTTTGCTTCAGCTAAGTTCCATATCAGTGCTATACATTAGACAACTAGAAACCCAGGTTTATTCCCTCACTCACTGTTAAGAAGATAATCAGCAAGTGGAATTAATGATATTATTCATTCCCAAGTCACTCTCAAATGAGATCATATAGCTAAAACCAATAAAATTAATGAAAGTCATTTTTGTGATGCAACTCCTAATTGAATTTGGCCAATTCCTTTTGGTAATGTATTTAATTTTTAATTACTTTCTAATATTAACCTGTTAACTTCTTATAGTTTAAGAAACTTTGCAAACTTAAAAGTGGGGCATAAATGTCACTTACTATAGTAATAGTTATTATTTCTGGAGCCTTGGTCACTGAGTTATGTCTACATTACTGATGAAGTGCCTTGATGATTCCTATCTTTGAAAACTAAACAAAACAAAACAAAACAAAAAACAAAATATGTGACTTCCAAGGATTTTGCTTTAAAAAGGTACTTAAACTTGTTGTTTCTTAGATGGAGGAAGGGTATAAGCCTTTGCATTTGTATAGCTCCTTAAGGTTAGTAAAGCGCCTTTTTAAAAACCTCTCTGGAAGATGAGTATTGAAAATATCATCCCCATTTTGTAGATAAGATAATTGAGATTCAGAGTGTTTTTATGTCTTGTCTGTGGTCACAAAACCATTTTGTCAGAGGTAATTTTCGGAACTAAGTTTTCTTGACTCCAACTTCAGAAATCTATCTACTATGCCATAAAGTTACTGGCATTTCTTCCCTGAAGTGTTCACAAAATTTTAATAATCACTAGCAATAATATAGTAGTTTAAAGTTTGTGAGGTGTTGTTCATACATTGTCTTAGTAAAGTCTCCGAATAATGCTATAATATGGGTGAGATTATTAGTAGATGGTTTGTATGAAATGATGTAGTGAGCAGAACCAGGAAAATTAAATTCAACAATAACAGTGACATTATAAAGATAAATAATCTTGAAATATTTGAAAGCTCTGATCTCAATGACCAACATTTGTTATAGAAGATTGATAATGGAGAATGTTACCTGCCTCCAGCCGGAGACATAGTACATTCACATACATTACCACTGCAGGAATCTGTTTTGCTTGACTATGCATATTTGTTAATATTTCTTTGTTTTTCTTTTTCTTTTTCTTTTTACAATAGAAAGTAAGTAGAAGTAGAGAAAATAAATGATTATTAGTTAAAATATTTTTGAAATAGTCAACATAATTAGTTAACATGCAAAAACTGAGTTTAAGAGAGATTATGTGACTTCTCCCACTAACAACTGTTTAGGAGTAAAATTCAATCTAAGTCCTTCCTGGCTCAGCTTTCAGTATTTTATCCACTGCTCCTTCCATCATACACCCTGTCTCTCATTTACCAGTTTTGTTCTTCAATATAGGTCCTGGCTTTTTCTTTCTTCATGCATTTCTTTTCTAGTACATCTACTTTCCCTTTTCTTTTTTTTTTTTAATCCTCCCTTGATTTACCTTTCTCCATATTACTTCCTAAATTTTATACTTAATATTTCTTTATTTTGCTTTCATTCAAGAAAAATCTTAAAGACATTTCCAATAATCCCTAAGTGATCTGGAACAACTCTCCCACTTCTAGGCTCCTGGACCCCTAATTAAAACTTAAGGTGAGGTGACATCCTTAAATATATGTTTTCATGCTAAACAAAAGTGAAAAAAATCACCAAATTCCTACTGTCTACCTCACCCTCAAAAAGCTACTACACTGACTTATTCACAATCTGATTACTTTAACAAATGTCTCTGAGATGAAGAACAAAGTTTGAATTGTAGACATGCAAATTAACTGATTAGCAAATTCCGAATGCTATAAAATGTATATTCTCTTAGTATATTTTACAAAAATGAGTTTTGAATTACCTGGCAAATTATTCCAATTACACATTGGAGAAATTGCCATTGTAATTAAAATTACAAATTGGAGCTATCCCTATAATTAAACAACATCAATGTAAATACTAAAGTGTATTTGTCCTTTAATGTGTGCACTTAATGTCCCTTCATGTTGGGAACTCCAAGCCTGAATATACTGATAATTTACTTAGCTAAACTCTACTGGTAAATTGCTCCTCATATTTGAATTACAATAGACTTTATTTAGGCCAAGTCGGTGTTAGAGTGATAGTCATGCAATTGTGGGCATTGTTGTTTTAATGGCAATTCTTGGCCTATTAAGCTGAAGATTGGATTCCTGTACTGAGTTTAAATGGTACCAAGATTCATTGCTACTCTTTATGGTTACTGAGCCCCCAGACTATTGACTTGGATCCCCATGTTGAATTATCCTGCTGGCTTCAAGTCACTATGACTTTGCTAATTTGGCTTATAAGCTCATTTTGTCCTTTTCTTTCAGCCATTATTGCCTGTTCATGACATTGTACTACTTGCCTTTTCACATGATAGTAGTTAATCTATTGATTACAAGCAGGGATTCTCTTCTGTTCTCCTCTGTTCTCTTCTTCTCCTTTTGTTGTCCTCCCCATCCTATCTATAACCAAAGCAGACAATCCCTTTTCTTCTCCCCTTCTTTGAATCAAGTTGACAATAATTTATTAAATATCTACTATGTTCAGGCAGTATGCGAAACATCTGAGACCAAATAGCAAGTTATGCCTTTACTCTTGTCCTGTAGTTTTATGTGCTGGATTAAAGGAATGAGATGTAACATTTCAGGTAAAGCAGAGCAAGAACAGCTTCCAAACACCAGCTTCCTTTGGAAAGGTAAGGGTGTGGATATAATGTTAAAGGAAGAGACCCATGTGTTCTAATAGAAACAATGTCATGTTCCCCAACATTTGTGCCACTCAATGAACCTCTTTAATGATCTTGGTTGCAAAGACAAATATGTATGGAAGAATTCTTAAAGAATGCTCTTGAATCTGATGACTTATTTGCATAGGGGAGGCTATAGTTATAGCTCCACATTCCCATCATAGGACAATATCAGAGGCCTGTACTTGAAGCTATGAGACCATGTTGTCCAGGGGTCGTTCCATTTCTGATAGATAACAAAGCATTGTTATAATATCTAATGGTTCTGATGGGGATGATATATTTTAATACAAAATACTGGAAAGAATATTGAGCCACAAAAATAAAAAATGGGAATATATTTAAAGAGGTCTATGACAATGCATCAGAGAAACTCCTTGCCTAGGACATCCACTCAATAACTACCTAGTAGATCAATTATAATGATCCATCCCTGATCATGCTTCACATCTCATCTAGTCATCTAACTGGTAAATCAACCTAATGGGGAAGTTAACCCTATTTGAATGAGAGCAGACAGTGGCTCATTTTTGTATATGTATTATCAATGCCTAAAACAGTATCTAGCATACTCATATATATTTAATAAGTGATTTTGTATTTATTTATTCATACATTAAGAGATGAAAATCCCAGATCATGGGGTTTTCCACAAGCTAATCCTAATTGACCCTGGGGCACTGGGTAACTTCACCAACACTGGAAGGGTACAGTAGAAAAGTATCCTGACTTAATGATTCAGCTGGTAACAATGAAGTGTTCACCCATCTGTCTTTGCCTCAAAGGTGTGTTGAAAACCAACTCATATTGACTTTCAAAAGCCAATTGTTAAATTTTCACTATTAGCACTTACTCTTCAGAAATTGGTAAACACTATAAATTATACTGAATTTACAGTTTGGAAAATTCTTTAGAGTTAAGAAGTGGTGGACAAAACATTAATATGTTAAAGAGTATTACATATTTTTTCTTTTGTTAGCTAGATTATTAAACATTTACCATCCTACCATTTCTTGCTCTCCTGACTCATAAGATATAAGTATGAGTAGGATGCCACCAAGAAACTTCATCTCTTGAAATCAGGAACATTTCCCTCTCTCCACTATCCACTCCTAAATCCCTGGTGAAAATAGAATGATCCAGTATCTAAGAGCATATGATCTGTGTATCATCTGTCACACTCCATCCACTGCTCTGGTAGAAAGTCATTTATTTGACTTCTACTCATTTATGTGCTCAACAAACCTGGACTAGAGGTCATGGGTTTTACCAGGGCTTTTTAGAAAGGCATTAATAACTTTTCTACTCTACAGCAGTTATAGGAAAAAGCTCAATATTATTAATTTAAATTATTGCTTTTCAGTCATTCAGTTGTATAAATTCTTCATAACTCCATTAACCACATCACACTAATACTTTCTACAGTTTTTCTTTTTTTTTTCTTTTGTCAAAGACAGTGGAGTGGTTTTCCATTTTATTCTCCAGCCAATTAAGGCAAACAGAGGCTAAGTGACTTGCCCAGGATCACACAGCTAGTGAATGCCTTAAGCCAGATTTGAACTTAGGTCTTTGTAACTCAAAGCCAAGAGTCCTATCCAATGAGCCATCTAGCTGCTTTGTTTAATTTAAATATGTACTCACAAATAAATATTGAATTTGACAGATCATTGTAGCTTCTTCTATCACAGTCAGTTCTAATTTTCTTTCCTTTCCTACAGATAAACACAGAGTGACAGAAGCTCTGCCTCCCAAAGGTCACGCTTCTGTCAGACACGTGACACTGGTGTCAGCTCAAATGGCGAAGATGACAAAACTTTTACATAGATAGAAAGTAGAGTGGTATCCTGGGTTACAAATAAGGCAAGAATAGTTTACTAAATCTTAGGCTGAATGCATATAATGCTTGTCAGGAGCACAAGGCATATTGTACAATGCAAAAGCCTGCTCTGACACTTTAGATGGGTAGATAGATCAAACACATCACAGCCAAGTTTTACATCCTCTCTGGGCTTTTATTCATTGGCTATTAATCGATTTATACAGGGGAAGAGTGATGAATTGGTGCTGACAGACACCCACTCAACTGTATTGTATAAGGTGGGGCTGTCATGGAGAAGGAAGCTGATTCTTGGTCCAAGCACTGCCCTTGGATCTCTCTTAGCATGACTAGCCTCACTGATATCAGGAAACAATGGCTTAGTACAAAATATATTGGTTCTGGAGTCAAAAGTTCTGGTTTAGATACCTGTTCTGATACTGTCTGTGACATTGGGAAAATCACATAAGCTCCTTGAGCCTCTATTACCTCATCTGTAAAATGCACAATGAGTTGGACTAGATGATCTCTGCATTCCTTCCAGCTTTAGATCTGTGATCTCATCTAATTTACAACAAGTAGGTATATTTGACAACAATTATTTGTATACTATCTCTCAGCCTTAGAGATTTGTCCATAATTATAGATGTTTTCAGTGTTCTAGAGGTAAGACTTTGTCCCAATATTATGACTGTGATGGAACATGAATTTTGATAACAAGTAGTCTTATCTGAAAGTAGTTTCTGTAGCTCTTCACTCATCATTTCTGAAATTTGAGCCTACTACTATCTTTTTGAAATCAACATTTTGAGTGGAAGCATCAAAACATCAAGTCTACAGAAGAGGATTTTGAAATCTTTGTTGTTATGCACACAAACACATATGCACATACACATTCATACATAAATGTATGTGTATACATATGCGTATATACACATACTTACACATACATATACACATATATATGTGGACCACATATATAAGTGAACTGCCACTAATGATTCAGCTGGTGACATTGAAGGTTCACCCATCTGTCTTTGTCTCAAAGGTGTGTTGAAACATACTCATATTGACTTTCAATACATGCACACACTCACATATACACATACATGTATATTAAATCTGTGATCTTATCAATGGCACTCAATTTACTAACCTGAAAAATAAAGGGGTTGGATTGGATAGCCTCTGAGGTTGTTTCAAGCTCTGGATCTATGATTATATCATCTAGTCAATTTCAATGCATAAACCACCATAATAGTTCAGAGATTGTTCCAAAGTTTCCTTCATTTTCTTTGTTCATTCATTCTTGTTCACTTCGACTTGCATGTAGTTGAAGTTAGCATGTGCTAACTTCATACTCTTATTCTCTTTTTTCACTTAATTACATTTCACATATGTAAGCCATATTTATTTACATCCATAATACTTGTTTATCTGCATTACTGTTCAGTATTCTATTAATAATTTATTAAACATGAGCAATATTTCCAGTTTGTGTCTGTGTGTCTATAATTACAAAGAAAAAATGGGCTTATAAAAGCAAACCAATAGAATTGATGTTTTTTGATATCACAATCATGTTATATCCTTAAGTACATATTTATTGGATTAAATGATTTTATTATCTTCATGCTTTTGGTTCATAATGTCAGATTATTATAGAAAATAGTTCTATGACTTTTCAATTTTAGCTGTAGTGAGGGAACAAAATTGTTTCTCTCTCTCTCTCTCTCCCTCTCTGTATATGTATGTATATATGTATGTATGTAGGTAGGTATGCATATATATATGTGTGTGTGTGTGTGTCTGTGTGTGTGTATAATAAAATCAGTGATCTCAAATGTTCTAATTTGAAGAACAGTGACCTTTCCATTTTACCATAAGCTTCCACAACAGATTCAATATTAATGGAGAGTAACATGGTATAAAGGATAGCATACTGAACTTGGAGTCAGGAGGACTAGGTATAAATCCTGTCTCTACTTCTGTGTAGTGGTTTGACCTTGTACAAGTCACCTAGCTTCTCTAAGCCTTTTTTCCATGAACTATAAAGCAGAGATCATAATAATTTCTACCTCACAGGAATGTTACAATTATAACATATTCAACATTGAATATCCTTGTGGGATAGAGTCCTGTTGTCTATTTTTAAGGAAATGCTTGACATGAGACACACTTATACCTGCTTTATAGACTTTACTGGAAAAATCAAAATGCTAAAGAAAACTTCAAAGCTTTGTGGTCAAGCAATAAGAATAAGTCCTGGTGAGCCCAAAGTTCCTAACAGTACATTTTAGATTTCTTCTGATCATGTTTTCTTCTGTGCTCTTTATAATCACCTAGAAGTAGGTATCATGAACTCATGAGTGAAAATCAACAAAATATTTATTAAGGGATTACCATGCTTTCAATATATTAGCTTGGCCTACCCATGAATAATTGATGTTTTTCCAATCAATTAGATCTGATTTTATTTATGTAAAAAGTGTTTTGTAACTGTTTTCACATAGTTCCTGGGTTTGTCTTGGCAGGTAGAAAACAAATATTTCATACTGTCTACAATTATTTTAGATGGAATTTATCTATCTATCAATTTATCTCTTGCTGAAGGACTTTGCTGGTAATTATATAGAAGCACTGATGATTTATGTGGGTTTATTTTATGTCCTGCAACTCTGCTAAAATTGTTTATTATTCAAAGTAGTTTTTTTTACTTGAATTGAACTAGGATTCTCTAAGTGTCCCATCATATAATCTGCTAAGGGTGAAATTGTGTTTCCTCATTGCCTATTTACTTCAGTTTGTGTTTCTTCTTTCATTGCTCACTTTAACATATATACTTAAATATTGATTAGTGGTAAGAATGGGCTTCCTTGTTTCATCACTCATAGAGAATTTGACTACTTTATACTTATTAAACATAATGCTTGCTGATGGTTTTAGATAAATACTGCTTATCATTATTAGGAAAACTTCACTTATTCCTGTGCCTTCTCAAGTTTTTAATAGGAACGGGTGATGTATTTTGTGAAAAGATTTTTCTGAATTTATTGAGATGATTTCTGTTAGTTTTGTTGTTGGTATGGTCAATTATGCTGTTAGTTTTCCTTATATTGAACTAGCCCTGCATTCCTGGCATACATCCCACCTGGTCATAGTATATTATCCTCATAACAAATTACTATAATCTCTTTGCTAATATTTTATTTAAAATTTTTGCATCAATATTAATTAAGGAAATTGGTTAATAATTTTCTTCCTCTGTTTTGGTTCTGTCTGGCTTAGGTATCAGCACATATTTATGTCAAAAGAAATTTAGTAGGACTTCTTCTTTGCCTATTTTTCAAAGTACTTAACATAGCATTGGAATTAATTTTCTTTAAATATTTAGAAGAATACACTTGTAAATTCATCTGTCCATGAAGATTTTTTCATCAGGAGTTCATTAGTGATTTGTTCAGTTTCTTTTTCAAAAATGGATTTTATTTCCTCTTCTGTTAATCTCGACAATTTATGTTTTAATGAATATTCATCCATTTCACTTACACTATCAGATTTATTGGAATACAGATGGGGCACAAGAGATCCTAATTAATGCTTTAATTTCCACTTCATTGGTGGTGAATTCACCCTTTTCCTTTTTGATTCTGGTAATTTGATTTTCTTCTTTTTTAAAATCAAATTAACCAAAGATTTATCTTTTTATTGTTTTTTCCCCCCCATAAAACCAGCTCCTAGTTTTACTTATTGACTTAACAGTTTTATTAGTTTAAATTTTATTCATTTCTCCATTGATTTTTAGAATTTTAAATTTAGTATTTAATTGGAGATTTTTAATTTTTTCTTTATCCAGCTTTTTAAATTGCATGCCCAATTCAGTGATCTTCTCTTTCTCTATTTTATTCATGTAAGCATTTAAATATATAAAATTTCACTTAAGAACTATTTTGGCTGCATCTCATAAGTTTTTGTGTGTTGTCTCATTATTGTCAGTTTCTTTGATGAAATTATTGATTGTTTCTGTGATTTGTTCAGGCCTGCCTGAAGATACCGTCAATCTTTGTATAGGTGCAATTTATCACCACAAAAAGGTATATTCCTTTCAATCCCCATTCAGTCCCCCCCCAGAGGTCTATCATATCTACCTTTTTTATTGTTACTTTATTTGCTGTTAGTTTTCAATATTCACTTCCACAAGATTTTGAATTCCAAATTTTCTCCCTATCTTGTTCCTACCCCCACTCCAAGATGGCATGCATTCTAAATACCACTTTCCCTAATCTGCCCTTCTTTCTATCTTCCTCTGTCTTTCTCATATCTACTTAACCTTCTATTTTCCTCTTGGCAGTATAGATTTCTATACCCCATTGCCTGTATATCTTATTTTTCAGTTACATGTGAAAACCAATTTTTAACATTTAGAACTTTGGGTTACAAATTTTCTCCCTTCCTCCCTCCCCACCCACCCCCTTTGAGAAGGCAAGCAATTTGATGCAGATTATACATGTGTAGTCATGCAAAACACTTCCATAGTAGTCATGTTGTGAAAAACTAACTATATTTCCCTTAATTATAATCTGCCACCCATTTATTCTATTCTGTCTTTTGACCCTGTCCCTCCTCAGAAATGTTTCCTTCTGATTGCCTTGCCCGCAATCTGCCTTCCCTTCTATCAGCCCCTGCTTTTTTATCCCCATCCCTGCTATTTTTCTGTAGGGTAAGATAGATTCCCATTCCCAAATGAGTATGTTATTCTCTCCTCAAGCCAAATTAAATGAGAATAAGATTCACTCATTCCCTTTCACCTTCCCCCACTTCCTCTTCACTGTAAAAGCCTTTTCTTGTCTGTTTTACGTGAGATAATTTACCTCATTCTACTTCTCCCTTTCTCCTTCTCTCAGTAAAATCCTCTCTCACCCCTTAATTATTTTATTCTCCAGATCTCAACCCTTCTTCTTCAACTTACCTTGTGCCATCTATCTATCTATCTATCTATCTATCTATCTATCTATCTATCTATCTGTCTGTCTGTCTGTCTGTCTGTCTGTCTGTCTGTCTGTCTATCTATCTATCTATCTATCTATATACATATATACATACATATACATATATACTCACACACACATATATATGTATACACACACACACATACACACCTATATATATGTATATATATACGTATATATATATATATGTATATATATATATCATATATATATATGTATATATATATATATATATGTATATATATATATATATATATATATATATATATATATATATATATATATTACATATATATATATGTATATATATATATATATATTATATATATATATATATATATATATATATATATATATATGTATATATATATATATATTTTCCCCCTCCAACTACCCTAATTCTGACAAAGGTCTCATGATTTACAAATATCATTATGATTTTTTTTCCTGTTTACTTCTTCATGTTCCACTTGAGTCTTGTATTCAAAAATCAAATTTTCTATTCAGGTCTGGTCTCTCCAATAAGAATGCTTGAAAGTCTTCTATTTCACCAAATTTCCATTTTTTCCCCCTGAAGGATTATATTCAGTTTTGCTGGGTAGGTGATTCTTGGCTATAATCCTATCTCCTTTGACCTCCAGAATATTATAGTCCAAGCTGCTAAATCTTGTGTTATCCTGATTGTGTTTCCACAAAGCTTGAATCACTTTCTGGCTGTTTGCACTATTTTCCCCTTGACCTGGGAACTCTGGAATTTGGCTACAGTCTTCATAGGAGTTTTCCTTTGGCAATCTCTTTTAGAAGGTGGTCTGTGGATTCTTTCAATTTCTATTTTACCCTCTGGTTCAAGAATATCAGGGCAGTCTTCCTTGATAATTTCTTGAAAGGCAATGTCTAGGTTCTTTTTATGATCTTTGCTTTCAGACAGTCCAATAATTTTTAAATTATCTCTCCTGGATCTATTTTCCAGGTCAGTTGTTTTGCCAATGAGATATTTCACATTGTCTTCTATTTTTTCCTGATTTCTCATAAAGTCACTATCTTCTATTTGCTCCATTCTAATTTTTAAGGAAGCATTTACTTCAGTGAGCTTTTGGACTTCTTTTTCCGTTTGGACAATTCTACTTTTGCAACCCTTTTTCTCCTCATTGGCTTTTTGGACCTCTTTTACCATTTGGGTTAGGCTATTTTTTTTAAGGTGTTATTATCTTCAGCATTTTTTTGAGCCTCCTTTAGCAAGCTGTTGACATATTTTTCATGATTTTCTTGTATCACTCTCATTTTTCTTCCCAGTTTTTCCTCTACTTCTCTTACTTGCTTCTCAAAATCCTTTTTGAGCTCTTGTGGACTGAGACTGATTCATATTTTTCTTGGAGGCTTTGGATGTAGGAGGTTTGACTTTATTGTCTTCTTCTGATTTTGTGTTTTGATCTTCTTTGTCAACAAAGAAAGATTCTGTGGTCTGACTTTTTTTGTGTGTGCAGTTTGCTCCTGATTGCAACCAATTACTTAATTTTTAAACAATTTTTTTTAAGGTAGGGGTGTGCTTCCAGTGTGGGAAATGTGCTGTCCCAAGCTTAGGGGGGTTTTGTGTAGTTGTTTTCAGAGATACTTCTAGGGACCTGCAGATTTTCCTTTCTTCCAAGGTGGTGTGATCAAGGGTGTGGTGCTTACTCCTTTCCTTGTCTGCGGTCTGGTGTATGAACACTCTTTTCTGCCTTGGAACTGTGAGAATGATATCCTCTCCATATCCACTACAAGTTTTACCACACAAGTGCTCCTCTTTGCCCCAGAAATGTGATCCAGACGCAACCATGGACAAAGCAAGAGAATTCTGCCTCAGCACCAGCAAAGAGATCCCTGTAATCCCCCTCTGATCAGCCACTCAATTCTTCCTAAGTCTGTGGGAAGAAGCTCCAGAAGCAGCTGCTGCCTGGGGCTGTGCCTGGAGTGGGGCTGGGACCAAGCTTCTCTCTCATCACTATCATGGACCTTTCCTACTGACTTCCTAAGTTGTCCTTGGCTTTTGTGTATTGAGAAGTCTGTAAACCTTCATAGCTACCAATGATTCAGTTCCCTGACCCCTGATCCCAGTTTACTGAGGCCTGGTCTTTGCCTGTGTGCCCATGATGAATTGTGCTCCTCTCCCAGTCTGATGTAATAGACCATTCTAATCAACCATCCAGGTTGTCTTTGGCTGGAAATTTGTTTCACTCTGTGTTTTTGTGGTTTCTGCTGCTCTAGAACTTGTTTAGAGCCATTTTCTTTCAGGTATTTGGAGGAGTTTGGGGGGGGAGCTAAAACAAGTCACTGCTTTTACTCTGCCATCTTGGCTCCACCCTTCCATATCAAACTTTTCTAAAATTCTATTCACCTTCTTAACTTTTTCCTTATTTATTTTGTGGTTAGATTTTTCTAGTTCTCAGAGGAGGAGGTTGAGATCCTCTATAATTTTTCTATCTATTTCTTCCTGTAACTCACTTAACTTCTCTTCCAAGAATTTGGATGCTATACTACTTGATGTATATATGTTTAGTATTGATATGACTTCATTCATTGTCCAGAGTACCTTTTAGCAAAATGTAGGTAGTTTCCTCCCTTCTCTTTTTAAAAATGGATCTATTTTTGCTTTTGCTTTATCTGAGATCAGGATTACTACCACTGTTTTTTTTTAACTTCACTTGAAGCATAATGTATTCTTTTCCAGCCTTTTACTTTTACTCTGTGTGTGTCTCTCTGCTTCACATATCTTTCTTGCAAACAACATATTGTAAGATTCTGCTTTTCAATCCACCCTACTATCCATTTCTATTTTATGGGACAGTTCATCACATGCACATTCACAGTTATGATTACTAACTGTGTATTTCCCAACATCCTATGATTTCCCTTGTTTATACTTTTCTCTCTCCTTTCACCCTTTCCCTCTTCACCAGTGTTTTGCTTCTTACCACCACTTCCCTCAATCTTACCTCCCTTCTATCATTCCCCACTTTCTTTTCCTTTACTCTTTCCCCTCCTGCTTCTCAGTAGTGCAAGATAAATTTCTATACCAAGCCAAATGTGTAGTTAGTTATTCACTCTTTGAGCCATATCCAATAAGAGTAAGGTTCAAGCAATGTTCACCCCCTTCCTTCTTTCACTCTACTTTAATAGGTCTTTTTTTTTTTACTTTCAATGTGATGTAATTTACCATATACTGCTTTTCTTTCTCCTCTTAACCAGGATAATCTGTTTTTTAACCCTTAATTTTTTTTTATCATCACATCTAAGTCAAGTCATACTCATACTCTGTCTACATATACTCCTACTAACTTCCCTAATAGAGATACAGTTCTCAAGAGTAATAAGCATCATCTTTCCATATAGGGAAAACAGATTAAACCTCATTGAATAACATTTTTTTTCCTGTTTAACTTTTTATGGTTTTCTAGTGTCTTGTATTTGGAAATCAGATTTTCTGTTCAAATCTAGTGTTTTCATCAGGAAAATTTGAAAGTTCCTAATTTTGTTGAATGTCATTTTTTTTTTGCCTGAAAGACTGTACTCAATTTTGCTAGGCAGTTGATTCTTGCTTGTAAGCCAAGCTCCTTTGCCTTCCAGAATATCATATTTCAAGATCTGTGATCCTTTAAGGTGGAAGCTGCTAAGTTCTATGTAATCCTGACTGTGGCTCCATGACATTTGAATTTTTACTTTGTGGCTGATTGCAATATATTTTTTTCCTTGACCTAATGATTTCAGAATTTGGCTACAATATTCCTTGGAGTTTTCATTTTGGGATCTGTTTCAAAAGGTGATTAGTGGATTTTTTTTGAGGTAATTGGGGTTAAGTGACTTGCCCAGAGTCACACAGCTAGTGAGTGTTATGTTTCTGAGGACTGATGTGAGTTTAGGTCCTCCTGACTCCAGAGCTGGTGCTATATCCACTGTGCTACATAGCTGTCCCAGGTGGATTCTTTCAGTGACTGTTTTATCATTTTGTTCTTGGATATCAAGTCAGTTTTCCTTGACAATTTCTTAAAATATGCCACCAGTCTTTTTTTTTTTTATCATGGTCTTCAGATACTCCACTAATACTTAAATTAACTCTTCTGGATCTATTTTCCAAGTCTCTTGTTTTTCCAATGAGTTACTTTAAATTTTTTTCCATTGTTGCATTCCTTTGATTTTTTTTGACTGATCCTTAATGGCCCATAGACTCAGTAGCTTCCACTTGTTCAATTCTTTAGTTAGCTTTTGTACCTCCTTTTATATTTGGCCAATTCTACTCTTAAAGTAATTGCTTTCTTCAGTGGATTTTTCATCCCAATTTGGCCAATTTTATTTTTAAGGAGATTTTTTTTCTTCAGATAAGTTTTGTGTTTCCTTTTTTAAGCTGTTGATTCTTTTTTTTTCATAGTTCTTCATAACTCTCATTTCTTTTCCTAATTTTTCTGCTACCTGTCTTACTTGGTTTTTAAGATCCTTTTAGAGCTCTTCCACAAGACGTTTTGGGCTTGAGACAAATTCATATTCCCTGCTGAGGTTGTTCACATTGTAGACATTTTGATGTTGTCCTCTTCAGAGTTTGTGATTTGATATTCCCTGTTGCCATAGTACCTTTCTATGGTCAAGGCTCTCTTCTGTTAGTTACTCATTTTCAGTCTATTTCATGACTTTTAGAGTTAATCTCTGCTCCTGGGGAACAGTGGGCACTATTCCAAGCTTCTTTTTCTAAAAGCCAAGGACCTGGCCACTCCTTTCCAGATGGCCTTCACTGTGCTGGGGGTGTCCCAGCCTAGTTGAGCCTGCTGTGCTAAGATTCTTGACTCACAGTTTGATTTCTACACTGAAGCTAGACCTGCTGAGCTAGGGCCAATAGGGCTTTGTTGCTGTTCTGAGCTCAGGCTTGCCCAGACACCATCTGCCTTGGGCTGTGCTCCACCTTTATACATGTGAGACAGACATATGAAATCCTTGTATGTTATGTTAAGCTGGAAAACTGTTTCACCCCATCTTTTTGTGGATGGAATTTTTGAGAATGTCCTGCTCCTGATTCCATTTACTGGCTTGATTTAACATTATTTCTGAGGGAAACAAGCTGCAACTCAGGCAACTTCCTGGATTCCCTCCACCATCATGGCTCATCTCTTCCCCACTCCCACTCACACACTTTCAATTTCTTGAATTTATTCTCTGAAGTGATTCTCCCTCACTCACCTTCATGAGACCTTTAAGCCTTGGAAATCTTTTCCAAGTTCTTGAACATGATTCTGTATTAATAGGTCCTAGAACTCTCTTCTAGGTTTATAAATGAGCTAGACCCCAGTATCACAAATATCTAGCTTATACGTTGATCTAGCACATGATTATTTTTTCAAATTCCCTCAAGTTTAGGGTTTTACTGTTTATTAAATACATTAATTGTCCCCTTTATCCATCCATATTTTCATTAAAAATAAATTAAATTTGATTACAGGGAAAATACTGTAAGACAGCAGAAACTTTTCTTATTCCTTTGTGAGATTATTCATTTCTGAATCCTGTCATCAACTTCACTTTAGTTAGACATAATTCACATGATGGAGTGTTATTCATTTGACTTATATCAAGTTTCCAAAATTCAAAACTGTTTATGGAAATATATATTTATTTTTCTGAAGTTGAAATATTCCATCAAAAATATCCTGATTTTTTTTTTTGGGGTGGGATGGTTGTGATCGTAGTGGTGATATTTAGTGAAAAGATGGTAGGGATGGGAAAGTGAGTCAGAGCATGTGAAGCTAAGTGTAGAGAAACTTTTTTGGGGAAGGAAGGGTTTTTTTTTTAAATTACCAATAGAAACCAAACCAAGGCATAAAATAGAAGAGCATTTCAATAAAAATATTTCTCATGGTTACTTAAAGTACATCTGTGACTAAAGTACAATATTTTTAGCAAATATCCTTTTCTAAGAGATATTTAGAATATAAACTTTTAAAATAGTATTAAATGTTTAAAGCAGTGAATTAGATTTCTATAGGCATATTACATTGTGTACCTATATCCATCTGTGATTAAATAAACATTAGGATGGAAAGAAAGCAAAAAAATAATTTTGATGCAGAAAATGAGGTTTGATTTACAATGTGAACATAGATGCTTGGCACTGGCTTCATCTCTGAACATTTCTTTAAATTTAAATTGATTCTCTTTGAGAAAAGAGTGCAGTTTGAAAACTTTATATCCAATTATCTTGAAATTAAATTATTTAAAAATTCACACAAGATACGCTACATTTTCAAATATATATCTCCTTCAGTCACTAATGATCATTTGCTATAGCAAATGACCATCACAATAGTTGAAGAAGATGTATACTACCAACATATGAAGCTACAGTCTATTAAATTTAGAGGGTAAAAACCAAAAAAAGATAGTAATGCCATTTTTAATCTTTATTTGACTTTTGAATGATCAGTTGAGACTTACAAAGCACAATACCTAGGTCTGTGTCTGTAAACAGAAATGCCATTAGACTAAGGATAGTGAAGAACTTTAATTTGAGACACAGAAAACGGTTATTTCAAACACTTCAGCTATTACTGTCTCCATTCATAAAATCATGATTCCTAAAGCTGGAAGTGACCTCAGAGATAAACCAGTCTAAAACCCTCATTTTATAGCTTAGGGAACTGAGGCCAGTGAGAGTTATGTAACTTGCTCAAGGTCACACTGGTAATAATTGTCAGAGATAAGATTTCAGTCCAAGCCTTCTGAAGCCAAAGTCAGTGTATTTTTCTTATACCATACAGTGCACTAATCTTTACACATCATTTTTCATTAATCCATTTTGATTTATCAAAAATCACTTCCATAAGCTTTTCATTTTTAATTTTTTCTCCCCTTCCCTCCCTGACTCCCTCCCCAAGACTGCTTGCAGTCTAATATAGTCTATACACATACAATCCTATTGAACATATTTTCACATTAGCCATGTTCTAAGTAAGAATTAAAACAATAGAAGGAACCACCAGAAAGAGGAAACAAAACACAACAGAAGAAAAAAATTGTAAATAGCATGCTTTGATATGCATTCAAAATCCATAGTTCTTTCTTTGGATGTGGACAGAATCATGAGGCCTTTGGAGGTGTCTTAAATGTGGCATTGCTGAGAAGGCCTAAGTCTATCAATATTAGTCATCACGCAATGTGGCTATTACTGCGTACAACATTCTCCTGGTTCTGCTCACTTCATTCAGCATCAGACCATACAAGTCTTTCCAGGTTTTTCTGAAGTCTGCCTGCTCATCATTTCTTTTCATACAATAGTATTCCATTACATTCATATGCCACAACTTGTTTAGCCATTCCCCAATTGATGGGGATCTTCTCAATTTCCAGTTCTTTCCCACCAGAAAAAGAGCTGCTATAAATATTTTGTAAGTGTGGGTCCTTTCCCCATTTGCATGATCTCTTTGGGATACATACCTAGGAGTGCTATTGCTGGGTCAAAGGGTATACACATTTTTATAGCCCTTTGGGCATAGTTCCAAATTGCTCTCCAAAATGGTTGGATCATTTCATAACTATACTAATGCATTAGTGTTCCAATTTTCCCACATCTTCTCAAACATCTGTCATTTTCCAGTTTTCTCATGTTGGCCAATCTGATAGGTGTGATGTGGTACCTCAGAATTGTTTTGATTTTAGTTTCTCTAATCAACAATGATTTAGAGCATTTTTTCATATGACTATAGATGGTTTTAATTTCTTCATCTGAGAACTACCTGTTCATGGGCTTTGACCATTTCTCAATTGTGGAATGACTAGTATTCTTATGAATTTGACTTAATTCTCTATATATTTTAGAAATGAAGCCATTATCAGAGATATAGCATTGTAAAAATTGTTTCTCAATGTTCTATTTTCCTTCTAATCTTGGTTGCATTGGCTTTGTTTGTGCGAAAACTTTTCAATTTAATATAATCAGTTATCCATTTTGCATTTCATAATGTTCTCTATCTCCTGTTTGGCCATAAATTCTTCTGTTCTCCATAAATCTTATAGGTAAACTATTCTTTGATCTCCCAGTTTGCTTACAGTATCAACCTTTACATCTAAATCATGAACTCATTTTGACTTTATTTTGTTATAAGGCATGAGATTTTGATTTAAGCCTAGCTTCTGCCATACTCTTTTCCAGTTTTCCCAGCAGTTTTTGTCAAAGAGTGGGTTCTTGTCCCAGAAGCTGGGGTCTTTGGGTTTATCAAATAATAGATTACTATAGTCATTGACTATTGTGTCTTGAGTACCTATGCTATTCCATTGATTGACCACTCTATTTCCTAGCCAGTACCAACCAGTTTTGATGATTGCTGCTTTATAATACAATTTAAGATCTTGAATGGCTAGGTCACCTTCACCTGCATTTCTTTTCATTAGTTCCCTTGATATTCTGAACCTTTTGTTCTTCCAAATGAATCTTGTTATTATTTTTTTAGATCTATAAAATAATTTTTGGTAGTTTGATTGGTATGGCACTGAATAAGTAAATTAGCTTAGGTAGGTAAGCAACTGATATTTTTCCAATTATTTAGATCTGACTTCATTTGTGTGAAAAGAGTTTTGTAATTGTGTTCATATAGGTCCTGGGTTTGTTTTGGGAGGTAGACTCCTAAATATTTTATGATGTCTACAGTAGCTTTAAATAGAATTTCTCTTTCTAGCTCTTGCTGTTGGGATTTGTTGGTAATATATAAAAGTGTCAATAATTTATGTGGGTTCATTTTATAGCCTGCAACTTTGCTAAAGTTGTTTGTTACTTTAAGTAATTTTTTACTTGATTCTTTAGGATTCTCTAAGTATATCATCATGTCATCTGCAAAGAGTGATAGCTTTGTTTCTTCTTTGTCTATTTTAATACCTTTGATTTTTTTCTTCTCTTATTGCTAAAGCAAACATTTGTAGCATGATATTGAACAACTGTGGTGATAATGGACATCCTTGTTTCACCCCCAATTTTACATGTCATTTTTACAAATTTTAAGTTATTCCAAAGGTGAAATGATGAATTCATTAAGTAAATAGTCTTCAATTCTTTTCAGAATATTAATTTTTGTTTCAACAACTCTATCTTTAGAACTTACTCTGTGCAAAGTGCAATTTGTATAAACACAAAAGTGAAAATGAAAACAAAAATAATGCTTGTAGTCAAAGTACTTATGGAAAGTACTATATTGTGCAAACCTATAGGACACAGTATTAATGGAAACTGTCATAAAATATAAGAGAGTTATGAGATTTCAGAAGAAGAAATGAAAGATAACATACTACTATTTGCATCAAGAGGTCTTTCATAGATAAATACCACATGAGCTGGGCCTTTAAGGAAGAAAGATGGAGAGATCATAGAACCTATCTCATTATTGAAAGGAACCAAAGAGGTCTTCCAGACACTGCTACAATGAGCCAAATACCCCATACAATATTCCAGAAAAACCATTATTAACTTGCTTGAAAATCTTTAAAATTGACTTTGTCTCTGTACGTGGAAGCTGTAATGTCCAATAGGATTGGGCTGCCTAGGTTTTTTTTTTTCCCCCTAAAAAGTGGAGAAGCTAGCCCTATGCATGGTTAAAGAGCTACAAGTTGTCATTGACCTTCAGACTTTGTGCATTTCTTGTCGCTGTATAGGTTATCACATGCATCTTATCCTAAACTCCCTAATTACCAGACACACAGAAAACAAATAGGGCTGAGTCTACCTGAAATAAAATTATATCAAGGAATGTGCTAGCGCCAGCTTGTGTGGTCTTATGAGGACAAATTTTCAAATTTTCAGTAGGAATACCTCAGAAATCAGCAAAGTACAAATTATGTTTTGATTTATTTATTTTTGATTATCTGAACTTAAGAAAATGTTAGAAAATATTTTATTAATTCATATTAAATTTAAAAGTCTATTGTACATGTATTTTGAGGGATGTCAGCTGTTAACATTTACTTTTGAACCCCTAGATGAAATCCATTTTAATCCTGTGATTGTCTGCATTTCCCTATACTTTATCTCATCAGTCTTTTGAATCTACAGCCTTCACTTTGAAGGGCTATAATTGAATTCTGATTATGTTGAATTCTGATAGTTTAGACAAATGTGGTAGAACAGAGACAGTGAGAATACAGAGGAGAGAAAATTGTTCTTGTTGTTCTTGTTGTCTTGATTAACCTACAACTGTTTCAGTTTATTAAAAAAAAAGAACAAGAAGAATAAATAACAAACATTTATTTCATCTCTGTCCTACCTTCTCAGACCTACATTACAAAAAAAATAAGAATAAAAAGGAAAGGAAAGGAAAGGAAAGGAAAGGAAAGGAAAGGAAAGGAAAGGAAAGGAAAGGAAAGGAAAGGAAAGGAAAGGAAAGGAAAGGAAAGGAAAGGAAAGGAAAGGAAAGGAAAGGAAAGGAAAGGAAAGGAAAGGAAAGGAAAGGAAAGCTATACTTAAAACAAATATGGATATTCAAGTTAAATAACTTCCCATGCTGTCCATGTCCAAAAATATTTGTCCATTTTCTATATTTTGTGCCCATTATCTTTGTCTCTGAAAATGATTAACATAAATCATCATTATATTTGGTCATAGCATTGATCAGGACTCTTAAGTCTTTAGATGTTTTCCCTCATTTTATTTCAACTCCAAGCCTGAATCACTAGAAAGGTCTGATTCATGCCTGGCCCATAGCCCTGTATTTTCTATTCATTAGTCCTGGTTTTTCCCTTCCCAGATAATCAGTCTAAATATAGTTTGCTTAAATATATAGTTATTATATGGGTAATGTTGGTCACTACAGAAAAGAGAAAGGGAAGTAGGAAATGTGATCAAACAGTATCAGCTTATCAGAAGGAGTCTGATTATCCAGAATAGGATATTCAGATTCTAATCCTGGATCTTCCAGTAAATTAGCTGTATAATCTCAGGGCAATCATTTCCCCTCTCTAAGGCTCAGTCTCCTTATCTGTGTATCTTTGATTCATTTCTATAAGGGCAATTTATAAAGAAAGGCCTGAATTCAAAAAAAAAAAAATCTGCAATTAGAAGGGTAGCTGAAATGGCTTTTACCTATTACCCCAATTGAGGAGCACAACACTAATGATGAGCTGGGATTGGAGCAGTAAGGAAATGTTACTCTCTCCCATGTGGCTCCCAGTGCCACCAAATCCTCATGCCACCAAAAAAAAGGGATTTGGCAAAGTAAAGATGGGGTCAAATACAGGCAGTAATGGGTACTTATATCTAGCAGATACATTTGTTAATAAATAAATTTTGAGTAATACAAATGGAAGTAAGAGTGGGTCATGGTAAGTCCCACTCATTCTTCTCAGCTAACTATTTCTCTAAGACTCTTGCTAAGACCATAGCATTGAATATAAGGATATAGCAGGAGGACCCATTAAGTCAATACTTAAAGATATTAGCTCATACTTGCATTGGAAAGTCAAATAGTGAAGTTGAAGCTTAAATACTTTGGCTATATAATGAAAAGACAGGACTCACTGGAAAAGACTCTGATTTTGGGAAAGACTGATGAAAAAAGGAAAAGGGGATGGCAAAGGATGAGATGGATAGACACTATAATGGAAGTAATTAATGTGGGATTGGAAAGAGCTAGCTGAGAGGAGTGAGTATGATCAGCCAGAATAGGAGAATCAAATTCCAATCCTGCATCTTACAGTAAACTAACTGTATAATCCTGGGGCAATCATTTCACATCTCTAAGGTTCAGTCTCCTTGTGCCCTGTATCTATCTATCTATCTATCTATCTATCTATCTATCTATCTATCTATCTACACACATACATATACTTTTTCCCTCCAGCTACCCTAATACTGACAACGGTCTTATGAGTTATAAATATCATCTTTCCATGCAGGAATGTAAACAGTTCAACCTTAATAAGTCTCTTGTGATTTCTCTTTCCTGTTTACCTCTTCATGTTCCACTTGAGTCTTGTATTTCAAAGTCAAATTTTGTATTCAGCTCTGGTCTTTTCATCAAGAATGCTTGAAAGTCTTCTATTTCACTGAATGACCATATTTTCTCCTGAAGGATTATACTCGGTTTTGCTGGGTAGTTGATTCTTGGTTGTAATCCTATCTCCTTTCCCCTAGGGATATTATATCCCATGCCCTGAGGTCCTTTAATATAGAAGCTGCTAAATCTTGTGTTATCCTGATTGTGTTTCCATGATACTTGAATTGTTTCTTTCTGGCAGCTTGTAATATTTTCTCCTTGACCTGGGAACTCTGGAATTGGCTATAACATTCCTGGGAGTTTTCCTTTGGGGATCTCTTTCAGCATTGCAGAAACAGACTTTTCCCAGTGACCTTCTCAGTTGTCTTTGGCATTCATGGGTTGAGTAGTCTGGAAACTGTCAAAGCTGCTTGTGATTCAGTCCTCTGAGGCCTTCTCCAGGTGCACTGTGGCCTGTGTACCCATGCTGCACTGCACTTCTCTACCAGCCAGGTGCAGTATACCTTTCTGACCAACCATCCAGGTTTTCTTGGGCTGGAAATTTGCTTAACTCTGTCTTTTCTGTGGGTTCTGCTGCTTTAGAATTTGATTAGAGCCATTTTTTAGAGGTATTTGGAGGGGTCCAGGGTACAGCTGAGGCAGGGCACTGCTTTCACTCTGCTATCTTGGCTCTGCCTCCCCAGGAATTGTAGTTCTAGATCATGGCTTCTTAAACTTTTTCCACTCTCTGCGACTTTTCACCCAAGAAATTTTTATGTGACCCTGACTATATAGGTTTATAAAGTAGGTATACAAATTAAACATTTACAGATAATGAATTAAAAATATTTAAAACAGTCCTATGGTATACATATAATTTTACCATTTACTATGGATGAAAGCAAATTTGCATGCTAATGAGATGGATGTGTTTGTTTATTTTTACATAAAGGATTAAATCTTAATGGAATATTTGATAATACAGCATGTAGGTCATCTTCAACATTTTTCAGAGTTGATTGATATTTTGATTTTATAATCATTAATGCTGAAAATGCTGCTTCACATAGTTATGTAATACAAAAGGGCCACTTTAGAAATTGTTAGAAATTCTGTCCTAATCCTAAGCCAAAATTTATTTAATGATTTTTAGGAAACTCAAGTTTTAAACATGTGTTTGTTGATAACTCAGAAAATTATTCTTTTTTTTTAATGGCAGATGACAGACTTTTTTTTTATTTCAATTGAGTATGGTTTATGAACCCAACTTAATTATTTAGAAGTAAAATTTGAAGAGAAGTATTCTGCAACTTTGCCTCCAAGTACTTCAGATAATCAGTTATAACTCTTACAATTAAATATTTGGGAAAGTTATTTCCAATTATAAAATCATCTGAATTCTAAACATTTCTAAAGAATCATTTTCTACTCTATTCTTCCATATATTAACTCTTTTTAGCAAAACTTTTAATTTTATCATTTAGTTTGAATTTGTTACATTTTTTTCTTCAAGTTACATATTTAAATCATTGGTTTTTTGAAAATATCCATCAAATAACACAGTTTTGAAAGTTATAAGTCAGTATGAAAAAAATAACAAAATCAGATTTGTGTTCAGTCAAAAATATAACAATGCTATCTTTCAATTTCAATAATCTTTGTAAACTTCACCCTATTGAGAGTCACCGTAAGGTAACTCTGTATGTACAAAACCTTTTGTGATCAGAGTCCATGTCTTTCCAAAATGTTTGAAAACAAACAACTATTAAGGGCACAACTTTTAAAGAAGTTAATGATTTTAATAGCATCATGTAACTCTGGTAATTTTTTTTGACTATGAATGCCTCCCAATAAATAATGTAGTGAATAAAAGTGATATGTTAATTTCCAGCAGCTTTCACTTTTGCTGCAAATTCAACATTCTCACACATCGTTGCTCCAGCACTGTCTGTACAAACTCCAATGCAATTTTCCCACAGTAAACCTTTTCTTTGTGAAACATTCATCACCTTCAAGATATATATCTTCCACTTTTGTGTACTTTTTATCCCTCATGTATGCTTTCGCTATAAATATATCTTAAGTAAAGTAACAATTATGCCATGTTAGAAATATCAGTTGTTTCATCTAACTGAATTGTAAACTTTGGACTTCATTTAAGCCTGGTAATAAGCTTTTGGAATTAGTCATTACCAATTCCAGAAATTCTTTTAGAAACAATATCATTTGATAAAGGAATGTTATGTATTTCATCCCCATCTTTTTTCCCATGAACTATTTCTGACATTTTAATAGCAGCAAGTGACATGAGATCTTTTCCAATTGCATAAGCTTTTTTAGTTTTTGCAATTAAATGGACAGTTTTACAGTATGCAAGTAAATACTTTTCATCAATAGTAACAAGTTTCTCAAAATTTTGTTTTTTCTTTATGGGAAGATTTTAATAGTCATTCAAAATAGTCCTTTGGTTTATTGCAGTATGCTGCATGTTTTGTATTAAGATGTCATTTTAGTTTGACTGGTTTCTTTCTCTCTGCAGCCAAAATTCATTATGAATTAAGCCAAATGGTTTTTCCACACCATCATCAGTATTAGAAGCAATCCACATTGCAAAAAATGATTTGACATAATTTCTTTTACTTAATTAAGTGTACTGCAACCTCATAGCAAAGACTATACTACATTGTCATCAGTACTTTATGTCTTCTGTCTAAATTTAGCCACTTAGCCATAACTGAAAAATATTTTTGCTTTAAAATATAAATTAATATGCTAGTAATTTCTCAAATAAATAATAGCTTTAGTTTTTGAAATTACATTTGTTTTGCTTGATTTTTTAAAAAAGTGATGTTCCTACAGATACATATAGCAATGATGGTGAAGAAATATTATTAAAGGGCTTTGTGTTTACTTGCTGAAATTAAACACTTATATTTCTGTAAAAGAAGCAGATAATGGTAATTTTTTAACATCCAACATATCCAAATACATAATAATTTGATATTTACATGCTGAAGAATGATGATAGTAAAATATTGTGTTTATTTTCCATAATTAAACCATTATCTATCTGTAAGAGCAGAAAACTCTGTATGTACAGTAAAAACACTGAAATTCATAACATATATTAGTTTTGAATCTGACCCGAGGTGTTTGTTGCTAGCAGCATTTGTTGCATTATGTGACATGACGGTATGTGCACATTGTGTAATCAGAACCAGGCTACAGTGAAGTCTTATGGTACAGCATAGGCAACTGCTGCCAGAAACATCTTGATTCATTATGCATTTGATTGTGAATCAATTTTTAATCATTACATGTTCACAAACCTTTTATTGTTGCCAAATTTCTCACCACTCCCACATTCAGTTATGCAACCCCATAAGGGGTCATAATCCACGGTTTAAAATATGGTGTTCTACATCATTAACCACAGTATTGTGATTCTCTGTGATTTTAGGATCTTTCTTGTTTTATTATTCTGTATATTCTTCCCACCTCTTCTTAATCTCTTGTACTTCTGTTAAGTCCCTACCATTTCTGTTTTCTTATGCCTATTTTTGCAACTAACATTCCCTTAATATTTCTAATTTTCTTGAAGAGATATCTTGCCTTTTCCATCCTATTCCATTTCCTTGCATTACTGATTTAAGAAAATCTCTGTCCTTGATATTATCTGGAATTCTGTATTCAGTTGGGTATATCTTTCTCTAACTCCTTTCCCTGTCCCTTCCCATTTTCCTAAGTTATTTGTAAAGTCTCATTAGATAGCCATTTTGCTTTCTCACTCTTCCTTTTCTTTGGATTTTTTTTTCTGATTCCTGTACAATACTGTAAATATCTGTCCATAGTTCTTCAGGCACTCTATTTACCAAATCTAATTCCTTAAATCTATTCATCATTTCCCCTTAACTGTCTTATTATGGCAGGAGAATTTGTATAGCTCAATGAATATATGAGCTATGCCATGCAGGGTTACTCAAGATAGACAGCTCGTAGTGGAGAGGTCTGACAAAAGATGATACATTGGAGAAGGAAATGGCAAGACATGCCAATATTTTCACAGAGAAAACCCCCATGGATAGTATTAAAACATTAAAAAGCAAACAAACAAAAACAAGTACACCAGAAGAGGAACCCCTCAGGTTAGAAGGTGTCCAACATGCTACTGGGGAAGAATGAAGGACAACTACAAGTAGCTCTAGAACTAATAGAAAGAAAACTCAGCTGAAGATTGGTCTGGTGACAAAAGGAAAGTCTGATACTTTAAAAATCAATATTGCATAAGAACCAAGAATATAATATCCATAAACCAAGGCAATCTGTATATAGTCAAAGAAGAAATGGAAAGATTAACCATCAACATCTTGGGTGTCAGTTAATTGATATAGACAGGAATGGGTTAATTTAATTCAAGGCATCATTGCACATACTGCTGTGCAAGAATTCCTTAGAAGAAATGAAGGGCAAGAAGAGGAGTCCTGGGTACAATCTCAAAAATTTCACAATGATATCTATTTGAATCCAAGACAAACCATTCAAGATTACAATAATACAAGTGTGTGCTCCTACCACTGATGCCAAAGAGGCCAAAGTTGATCAGTTCTATGAAGATCTTCCAGAAATAAGAGCAAAAAAAAAAAGAGAAGAATGTCACATTCATCATAGGGAATTGAAATGCAAAAGTAAAAAAGCAAGGGGTAATTGGAATACCAGGTAAGTTTGGTCTTGTAGTAAAAAATGAAGAAAGGCAGAAACTGATAGAGTTTTGTCAATATAATTTTCTGGTTATAGCAAACACTTTTCCAACAATCCAAAAGGCAACTCCTACATATGTACATTACCAGATGGTCAATATAAGAACCAGATTATTTATATACTTTGTAACCAAAGATGGAGGAGATGTATATGGTCAGCTAAAGCAAGAGCTGGAGCTTCTTAAAAACCTATATATCATATATATATATATATATATATATATATATATATATGACTTAAATAACATCCATTTGTTTGGTGCTCCAAAATACACATGGTATTCATAAGATTTCTTATCCATGTGACACCTAGAAATTTTGGAAACTCAGTGAAAAAGTTATTTTTCTCAAGAAAATACAATAATAAATTGTAATAGTATGCTAGCTAATTTGTCTTTGTAACACAGTGGAAAGAGTCCAGACTCTAGTATTAAGAAACAAGCATTCCAATGCTACTTTTGGCATTTAATTCCTAAGTGACCCACAGCAAGTCACATATTCTCTTTGAAGACAGTTTTTGCTTCCTTCCATTTCTTGTCCTCTCCGTAATCTTTGCTTCTCTGCAGTAAACATTCTTAGGTCCTTGAAATACTACTCATAGGGAAAAAAAATATATATATATATATATATATATATATATACATATATATACATATATATATACATATATGTATATATGTATAATCTCTCAGAAATAATCTTTCACTTCTAAATAACTCTCATTTGTCAGATTTTTATTTGTTTATTTAGTGAAGAATCTGGAAGTGACCACAATATTCCCAGTATGGTAAGCCTAAACTTGAAATATTGTGGCATGGTCTAAATGCTTACACAAAACTTATATAATGATTTATATATGAAGAAGGCCTCTCTCATCTATACAAAGAAATATTACAATTTGAATGAAGACTGTTGTTAGGCTTTTGAAGAATAAACATATTTCTGGTCTAGCAAAATGTTGCAATCCAAAATCCTGCCACCAGACATAGTGATTTTAAAAAGTATATATTTTAATTATTATTTTTTAAAGAATAGGACTCTTTGTTCATTTTTTTCTCCTATCTATATTTTTTATTCTCCTAGACTTTTTTTTTTATTATGCTCCCATTACCCACCCTCTTTTTAAATTCCTTTTATGTATGGTTTTCCCCATTAGAATTTAAGCTCTTGCAGGACAGGGATCATCATTCTTTCCTTTTGTATTTGTATACCCAATGCTTAACACAGTACCTGGCACATGGTGCATGCTTAGTAAATATTTCTTTACCTTACTTGATTCTCTATCTTTCCAAAGGTGAAAGTGAAGAGGCTAATCATGGGCCTGATATAACTTCTGATTGGAATAAGAGGTTTGGCCTATTCTTTTCTAACCTAGAATAGTTCTCTCCTGTTTAGGAAATGTGATGGTGTCTCATTCCCAGAAACTAACCAAAATAATGACAAATTTAGTGAAGACACTGACTTGGCATAATCTACTGCAGCTTAATACTCCTAAACTAAAGAGATCCACCAGCTTCAGCTGACTTTCAGGAATACAACACCATGCCTGGCAATAATAAGTTATTTTTAAATTCATAAAAGCATATGTATGCTCAGATAAATGTGAATTATAAAGAAAAAGTCATTGTTGAAAAACTCCTGCAAGTTAGGGCATGATGATTCTGAAAGATTTTGCACAGAAATGAAGAAACTATCTTTAGGACATTGATGATTCTAAGGTCAAATAACCTGGATGGAAAATTACTAAACAACATTAGAACTATGCAATAATAGAAAAGGCTATTTCTGCATATTGAATAGTTTTAAAAAATCCTTAGCAGGAAAAAATAGCAAAACTAAAACAAAAAAAAAATAACACTATCAGCTAAACTGAATAAAACAAGTGAAAAGTTTCCCAAGAACAGAAAAGAACTTAATATAAATTCATCTTATGCAGCTTTAATGTGAGAATATTTTATTATGAAGTATAATTTTTGTCTTTCCTATGTTTTTTATTTCTCTTCCTCATGAAAAAAATCTGTAATAATTCAAAGGAGGTTGGCTTATGGATTTACACTGGAAAAGTCAAGGCAATGAGGAATGTTTATTGTCCATTTGGATGGACCAACTTTAGAGCTTATCCAAAAGCATGTATATCTAGGACTCAATACAAATAGACAGTAAAATCATGAACAAAAAAGTGGGCTAAATTGCCTTTGGGAAATTTCAGAACTTAGTGAGCCCAAACTTTGCATAAAATGAAGTCCCATCTTATAAATATGCCATCCTCTCAGTGTTGTTATTTATCAATCAAACATGGAATTTACTTGTTTCTTTAGAAACAAAAATGATGATTACTCAAAGACACATATGTATGTGTGTGTGGATTTGTGTGTATGTGTGTGCATAATATTATCAAGAATTATATGAGGCAAAGAGATCTGCTGGTCATACAACAAAAAAAGAAATAATAAGAGGTTATCCAGAACCTTCCACTGGTACCCTTACAATATCAGGAGAATAGGAAGAAGACATATAATATTTTGAAGGAAAACTCTTTGGAGGACCAAGATGGACAGGGATAGATTGACTTTGATGTTAATCCTTGGATAGAACTATTGAATTGAAGACATGCATTTGAGTAAGAATTTATTAGTATTATTTTATCATTCATTCATTATAGGTGATCATACTGATAAATAACAGTGATTACTGAATTTGAAAAAACTCACTAAGGAAGAAATATTATTTTAATAAATTAGTAACACATCAGTAAATCTAAATCAATGTGATTCCAATATAGATAAGCCATTCAAGCAAATGGTCCAGCAAAGATATAAATGGTGGAGGAATAGAAAGATGTAGAACTAGTTTGAATGAATTAACCAATGAAAATATGGATATAGTGCAGTTGTAACTGTGAAGAAGCCTCAGATGCTCAAAAATTCAATTAATTGTAGTAGAGAATGCAGCTTAATAACAGTTGTCAGAAATTGTTGTTGCCTTCCAAAAGGTACTTTGGCTACAATGGCATTTATCTGTGGAACATAGGAGCCCTAGAGGTCAAAAACATTGCTTTCTACTAATGGATGAAAAAAAAAATAAATGGTCTATTCACAGCAAAATAATAACAATTCTTATAAAAATAAAATGTTCCTGAAGCATAAACTAAAAAGAAATAGAAAGGCATTGTGAAATAAACTGAATTTCTCAGCATGCCACTTCCCTTGTTCTCATTGGCCTTGTTTTAATTGTTTATTGCAAGTAAATATATCAGTGTTTATTTTCACTATTTGAAATTAAATAGTACAGCCTAATCAGCTATTTATTGGCCCAGGGATGCATCCCATTCGATCTAATAAAGTTGCATGGTCACCATGAAAAAATTTTCCCCACTTGTATGATGAAATATTACTAATTTCTTTTCCCAGCTTCCTGGCAGTTAGATGAGAAGAAAAAAATGTTGGCTCATACACTTAAAGAGAGGGTCTTGGCTGTATATAGAATCATGAATTGGAAAGGTCTGTTTTCTGTATCCTACATCAGTTCTATTTGATGTATATGAAGGCCTTTCAACTTTTTCTTGTCACACCCTACAACCAAGACCTACAAGTCTATCAACACTGAGCACACTTTAAACTATTTTCCTTCCTATATACTCCATTATAATACCCTCAACTTTAAATCATAAACTGACTTACAGCAAACCACTTTGGTTTCATGGATTAAATATATATGTTAATGTACACATATATAAGTTATATTTCATACATTAGTTAATATTAATTGTATGTTAATCTAATGATATTGATACATATATTTAAATAACTCAATATCATTTGTTTCTTTTATAAGATGACATCCAGTTGTTGTTGTTTTTTTCCTGGCTTTGAAACCATTGTTTTGGGGAGTCTAAGAACCAAAGAATGTATAGTTAAGAGACACTTTTTTGGGGGAGGGAGCAGGTTGAAATGAAAATTGTCTTTAAATATTTTAAAGACATAATGTAGAACTGTGTGTACCAATTTTTTGCTCTTCCACAGGTAGCACTATGAGGCCAATGTGTGAAAGTTATAGTAAGACATAGAATTAGCCTCAATATTTATGTGGTGTGGGAATGGAATTTTAATTATTTTTGTCTAAATGTGGAGTAGATTAAATTGCAGGGTAGTGACCTCCTCATCAGTCATAACAAATAAGCCCTTAACATTCCTTCTAACCTTAAAATTGTATGTTCTAATTCTGTGTGACATTGGGGAAGTGACTTTTTATCCCTGAGCCTCTCAGTTTCTTCATTTGTTCAATGAAGATATTTCTCAAGATTATCTCTGAGGTCTCTTCCTACTCTAATTATAAAACTGATATGTGTTAAATCTTAAAATAAATTGAACCATTCCATAACATCCACATCCCTTCAAATACCACTAAATTACTAATTTGATGTCTTAATGGTCAGAATTTGACCCTGAATTTTCAAGGACTCAGTCAGAAGGGACTAAGGTTGGGCAGCTCTACCAAGCTGGTGTTCTCATGAAGATTGGAATAGTTAAGTTCAGAGAAACTCATCACCAGAATAAGGCTGACCACATTCAGCTCAGTAAAACCTTCTACCAAGGTACCAAGCACTTGTGAACAATGATACTTGTAGGGTTGAAATATTGAAGACTACCAGAATATGATGGCTTTCTATATCTTAGTGCCTCTGTGTGCTAAAGGCAAGACTTACTATCAGAATATCATTGTCCTATACTGAAACTGGTTAATATGACTGCAAGAGTTGTATATATAAAGCATCTCACCATGATGGCCACCAGTTTTGCTTTCTTAATCCTAGTCATATTCTATTTCACAGAGTGATCTATAATGTAACTCATGTATTTTAATTGTACTCTGTTATACAAAAACAACAAGAATTATATATGTGTGTCAGAAGCTGAATATGAACCCAGGTCCCCTAATTCTACAATCACATTCATTGTATGATACTATGCTTTCTCTATAGGTAATTTATTCCAGCGGTAGTTTAATTTAACCAAAAAGAATAAAATAATATTTTTTTTTTACAAAAATAAGTAGCTACTATGTACTAAGCAGATATGTTTACAAATATGAAACACAGTGAAACTAAGGAATCACTAATAATGAAATTTCAGGAAATTGTTAGGATAGGTGACATTTGGTTCAGGGCTTCTTCATAGGACCTGTTATGTTAATTTATACTACAAAGAGAACCATTTACTCTGTTTATGTGTAGCTCTGAGTCTGACCAATATAAAAGGTCCATTAGCAGAAGGAAACATTTCCTTTCCTATTATTGAATTTATCTCAAAACCCCAATTTTTTATATTATAAAGTAGAAATTGATTCCACCAATGTGCCATAGAAGGAAGGCACAATCAACTGTCTTTTAAAGTAGCTATAGTTTGACTAGACTTAAGCAGCTTGAACAACTAAACAATAATAGTTATAATGGATATTTGCTAAAAGGAAAATGAGGTATCAATTAGAGACTATGATGATGGGAGATACTTCATCTGGAATCTAATAAAACCAGGACTTATTACTCTGAAGGGAAAATAAAATGATGTTTAATTTAGAATTACACTTTGCCATCTTTGACATTTAAGGGAAAAGTTTCTGAAAGGTTCCATTGTTACAGCAACAACAATAGCAAAGAAACCAGTTGATGATATTTTAGTAATTGAGTTTTATTGGATTTTTGTGTTTATTCATTCCTTTGAAATATAAATATTTTAATATGTACTTATACTTGTAACTCCCTTCTTCCTTTCTATTCCACTACCTCCCTCTCCCCAGCAGAGAGGAGCAGTGATTGTAAGCCTGGGCATGGGAACTAAACAAACATTGTTGAGGGTAAGTAATATAGCATTAATTCAGGGGGACGTGTTCTTAAAGGTTGTAATATCACCCACCAACATTGTACTTTACTAGGACTAGTCACTGAAACCAATATCCTTGTTCTGTGCTGGGCATATTCAGATCAAAGGATGTCAGAATCATCACCATTGGCAGACTTGGAAATGTATGAACTTCATGTGTTCTGCTTAAAACTGGAAGCCAGTTTTATTCCCAGCCTCAGCAAAGTCCCTAAATTCAAAATTTCTACTTTTTTTAATCAAATAAATAGTTGTAATACATAACATTATAAATAAAAACAACACTGAAAGACTTCCAAATTCTGATTAATCCTTTAAATATAGGTCTAGAGGAGAAATGATAAAGCAGGCTATCTATCTACTGACAGAGATGTGATGGATTCAAGATGCAAAGCAAACATACATTATTGGCACAAACAATATGGGGATTAATTTTCTTTATTCTACAAATTTGTTAGAAGTATTTTTTTTCTTTTTTCTTCTTCATTTGTGGCAAGGAAATCTGTGAGGGTAAGGGAGGAGATTAGGGATGTGGATGAAAAAGAAGATGAAAAAAGGAAGAAAAAGAAAGAAAAGAGAGTAATTCAGAATTTTTCTGTGTAAACAAAATGATGGCCAGAAAGAGGCAAAGAAAATGTTGAAAGTCACAGAATAAATTTATTATCAACTTAAAAGAAAAGTGAGATCTGCATAATGGAAACCTTTAATTTAATATAAAATCATGAAAGCTGAGATGGGGAATTAGTGAAAGCCACCCAGATGAATTCTCCCAACATTATCCACTGAACAACTTTAAAATTTAGTAGTGGCAGAGCAAAAAAAAAAAGTCAGGGTGAGATTTTTTTCCTGCCTAAGTAAATTTAAACCGTAGGCCAAATAAATCTGTAACAGCAGGGTGAAAGATGGACTGTTGGGAGCCCACACATACCCTAGTGGCAACAGAAGCTGCAGCAGCAGCAGGAGAAGTAAGCAGCAACAGCTTCAGGAGCCCTCAGCCTAGATATGGTAAGTTGGTGGATAAATTCTTAGAAAGAAATTAAAGAGGACCCTTTTCTGGCACTGGTGCCAGATGGTGCTCATTGGTATCTCTGTTGCCTTTACACAATTCCTAATAGCAGTTACAAAGTGAAGAGGAGCACTGGTGGCCAGTTAGAGGGCAGTAGAAGTTCTGGTTAGTGTACGGAAGAGGAGAAGGACACTAGCCTGTATAGCTGCATGGGACCATGGGCCCTTTCTTTGTAAAAATCAGAGCACAGAACATGAGAAAAGTAAGCATACCTCTCCCAGAATCACACTGCCTTGGAAGAAACAAAAAATTGCAGACTCCCAGAACTAGCTATGAAAACAGTAACACCAAAAAAGCCTGGTTCTTAGTAAAGTTCCTCCCTGTGCCTACTGGGAGTAGGGATCAAGACTAACATAAAGATCAAAGTTGAGAAATAGGCTCAAAATGAGCAAGTAATAGCATGAAAATAATTTGATCATAAAAAGCTACTACAGTGGCCCAGAAGACCAAGAAATAAACTCAGAAGACAATAATATGAAAATAGCTAAAAAAAAAAAAGCATCAATGAAATTGCTAATTGGATCCAAGCTTAACAAGAATTCCTATAAGAGTTAAAGAAAGAAACCAAAGAAATAAAATAAAAATTTGGAAAAGAAATGAGATTAATGAAAAAAATATGAAAAGAGAATTAACATCTTGGTAAAAGAGGAACAAAAAATAATAAAGAAAACAACATCTTAAAAACAAAATTGGCCTAATGACAAAACAGGCCAAAAAAAAAATTACAGAAGAAAAGAATTCCTTCAAAATTAGAATTGAACAAGTGGAATCCAATGAATACATGAGATATCAAGAAACAATAAAACAAAGTCAAAAAAATGAACAACAACAAAAAAAGGAAAGGTTAAATATTTCATCAAAATAACACCTGGCCTAGAAAATAGAAAATCACTGGACTACCTCAAAGCTGGGATTAAAGAAAAAGCCTAGATATCATATTTAAGAACTCATAAAGGAAAGTTGCCCTGATATCTTAGATCTATATGGCAAAATAAAAATTGAATGAATACACTGATCACCTTTTGAAAGAGATACCAAAACAAAAACTTCTGGTAATATTATAGCCAAATTTTTAAGTTCTCAGATCAAAGAGAAAATATTTCAAGCAGCCAGAAAGGAACAATTCAAATATTATGAAGCCAGAGTTAGCATTATATAAGATTCTATTTTAAAGGATTAGGGGGCTGGGAACATGACATTCTGGAAGGCAAAGGAACTAAAATCACAAACAAAAAATTCATCTATTCAACCAAACTTAGTGTAATCCTTCCAGGAAAAAAATGGTATTTAATGAAATAGACAATTTTCAAACACTTTTAATGAAAAAACAGAGGTGAATAGAAATTTAACATTGAAACAGGAGACTCAGGAGAAGTATAAAGTAAACATGAAAGAATAATCATAAAGAATGTAACAGTTAAATTCTTTAAATTCATAAGTAAGAAGATTATATCTATCTACCTATCTATCTATCTATCTATCACTCTTAAGAACTCCATCATTATTTGGAATATTAAATGGAGTTTACATAGAAGGATGGGATGGGTATGAATCAGTTATGTTGCAATGACTTCCAAAAAATGAAGGTAAGAGAAAGAGAGATACACTGGGAAAAGGAGAAAGAGAGAAGTAGAATGGGAAATCTCTCACATAAAAGAAGAATGCAAGAAAGAGCTTTTACAATGGTGGGGGAAATGTCGGGAGGGCTAGCAATGCTTGAATCTCACTTTCATCCAAATTGGTTCAAGATGGAAGAAATATTGCATATATACGTGATTAATCAGTTAATTGTATTAATTAATCATATTTACATAATTATTACAACATAGTATAGATTATATTTATTTTTATATATTTCTTCCATCATATACATGCCTATAAATATATACATATATGTGTGTGTGTGTGCATAATCAAGTACTCTCAGTTGTGTATAAAAGTATAACTTGTCCAATAGAGAAATAGGAGCCAAAGGGAATAAAAGAAAGGGAAGAGAATGATAAAAAGGAGGGCAGATTAAGGGAGACATTGGTGAGAAGCTAAATAGACTTTTGAGGAGAAAAAAGAATAAAACTAGAAAGCAAAATAAACAGAAAATAATGGGGTGGAGAGAAATACATGATAATCATAACTCTATATGTGAATGTCATGAGATCACCCAAAAAAACCCAGGAACAGATAGCAGAATGTATTAGAAACCAGAATCCAACAATTTCTTGTTTAGAAGAGAGATACTGGAAAAAGAAGGGCACAAAGAATTAAAATGAAGGTCTGGAGCAGAATCTAATGTACTTCAGTTGAGGTAAAAAAAAAAGCAAGGGTAGTAATCATGATCTCAGATGAAGCAAAAGCATAATACACCTAATTCAAAGAGGTAATGAGGGAAGCTATATTTTGCTGAAAGGTAACATAGACAATTAAGTGATATTTTAAAATGCAACATATTTGAAAAAATATATACTGAGTACAAAACAGAGTCAAATTTACACAAAAAAATAAAAGCCAATCAATAAATGGTCAAAGGATATAAACAGGCAATTTTCAGATGAAGAAATCAGCTGTATAGTCTTACCAAAAAAATGTTCTATATCACTATTGATTAGAGCAATGTTAATTAAAGCAACTTTAAAGTACTACCTCACACCTATTAGAAATGTATTGTTATTATACCATGTTAAAAGAGTATACATAAGGAGGGTGGATATAAGTTGACTTTGATGTAAGTGTATATATATATATATATATATATATATATACTCTAATCAAGTGGGTTAAATGGATCCAAGTAAGTGGATAAATTTAATCCAAGAAATGTACTAAGAGAAAAGGAAAGAAGGAGGCAGAAAAGGGTAAATAACATTAAAGGAAAAGGCACAGAAACCTACTGCAGCAGAAAGAAAGAAGGGAGGGAGATGAACATTGTTTGAACCTTACTCTCATCAGATTTGGCTCAAGAAGGGATTAACATAATCAGTTAGGTATAGAAGTCTGGCTTGCCCTACAGGAAGTAGGAGGGAAAAGGGAAAAGAAAAAGGAGGAGGTATAGCAGGGAGGGAAGAAGTAGTAAGGGTAAAGGGGAAGAAAAGGGAAGGGGCTGATGGAAGGGAGGAAGGAATGTGGGAGGTGATGGTCAAAAGCAAAACACTAGTGAGGAAGGAAAAGGAGAAAGGAGAAAGAAAATCATAAACCTGGATGAGGGAAGGGAGAGAAAGAGACAGTAGTAATCATAACTGTGAATATGAATGGGATGAACTCTCCCATAAAATGGAAGCAGATAGCAAAATGAATTAAAAACCATAATCCTACAATATGTTGTTTACAGGAAACACATTTGAAAAAGAGCTACATGCTCAGGGTAAAGGTAAAAGGCTGGAGCAGAATATATTATGCTTCTATGTGTAATAAAGGGCCATGGAAAGATAGACTAAAAAATAAATAGAAACTAAATAATCTTATCTTAGAAGTGATTGGGTCAAAGTAGAAATCATAGAAACAATCAATAACTTAATTGAAGAGAATGATAATAATGAGACAATATACCAAAATTTATGAGATACAGCGAAAGTAGTTCTTAGGGGAAGATTTATATGCCTAAATGATTACATGAATAAAAATAGAAAAACAGCAGATCAATGAATTGCTCATACAACAACAAAAGAAACCAGAAAAATTACAAATTAAAAATTCCCGATTAAACATCAAATTAGAAATATTGAAATTGAAAACCAAAGGAGAAATTGAAAAATTGAAATTAAGAAAACCATTGAACTGACAAATAAAACTAAGAGCTGATTTTATGAAAAAAAAACAATAAAATAGATAAACCTTTGGTTAATTTAATTTAAAAAAAAGAGAGAAGAAAACCAAGTTACAAGTATCAAAAATGAAAAGGGTGAATCTACCACCAAGGAAGAGGAAATTAAAACAATGATTAGGGACTATTTTGCCTAACTGCCAATAAATTTGATAATCTCAGTTAAATAGCTACATATTTACAAAAATATGAAATGCCCAGATTAACAGAAGAGGCAGTAAAATATTTTAAAAACCCCATATCACAAAAAGAAATTGAACAAGCCATTGATGAACTCCCTAGGAAAAAGTCTCCAGGGCCAAATGGATTTAAAAGCAAATTCTATCAAATATTTAAAGAACAATTAATTCCAATATTATATAGACTATTTGGGAAAATAGGCGAAGAAGTTTTACCAAATTCCTTTTGATAAAAATATGGTACTGATACCTAAACTGGGAAGAGTCAAAACAGAGAAAGAAAATTATAGACCAGTTTGTCTAATGAATATAGATACAAAAATTTTAAATAAAATATTAGCAGATAGATTACCGCAAATTATCACAAGAATAATACGCTATGACCGGGTAGGATTTATACCAGGAATACAGGGCTGCTTTAGTATCAGCATAATTTATCATTTCAACACGAAAACCCCAAGATCATCTCAATAGATGCAGAAAAAGTTTTAGACAAAGACAGCTAGGTGGCTCAGTGGAAACAGTACCAGCCCTGGAGTCAGGAGGACTGGAGTTCAAATCCCGTCTAAGACACTTAACACTAGCTGTGTGACTCTGGCAAGCCACTTCACCCCTATTGCCTCAAAAAAAAAAACTTTAGACAAAATACAACACCCATTCATATTAAAAACACTAGACAGCCAAGGAATAAATGGAGCCTTCCTTAAAATAATAAACGACATCTACCTAAAACCTTCAGCAAGCATCATATGTAATGGGGACAAGCTAGAAGCATTTCCAGTAAGATCGAGGGTGAAACAAGGATGTCCATTATCACCACTGTTGTTCAATATCACACTGGAAACATTAACTTTAGCAATAAGAGAAGAAAAACAAATTGAAGGTATTAGGATAAACAAAAAAGAAAACAAGCTATCACTCTTTGCAGATGATATGATGATATACTTAGAGAATCCTAGAGAATCAAGTAAAAAACTACTTGAAATAATAAGATCTTTTAGCAAATTGGCAGGACATAAAATAAACCCACATAAATCATCTGCACTTCTATATATTACCAACAAATCTGAACAGCAAGAAATAGAAAGAGAAATTTCATTTAAACTTACTGTCTACATCATAAGATATTTGGGAGGCTGCCTACCAAAACAAAACCAGGGAGTATATGAACACAATTACAAAACACTTTTCACACAAATGAAGTCAGATCTAAATAATTGGAAAAAACCTCAGTTGTTCATGGGTAGACCAAGCTAATATAATAAAAATGACAATTGCTACCTAAACTAATTTACTTATTCAGTACCATACCAATCAAACTACCAAAGAATATTTTAAAGACCTATAAAAAATAATAACAAGAGTCGTTTGGAAGAACAAAAGGTTCAGAATATCAAGGGAATTAATGAAAAGAAATGCAGGTAAAGGTGACCTAGCCATTCAAGATCTTAAATTGTATTATAAAGCAGCAATCATCAAAACTACTTGGTACTGGCTAAGAAATAAAGTGGTGGATCAGTGGAATAGGTTAAGTATTCAAGACAAAGTAGTCAAAGACTATAGTAATCTACTATTGGATAAACCCAAAGACCCCAGCTTCTGGGGTAAGAACTCATTCTGATAAAAACTGATGGGAAAACTGGAAAAGAGTAAGGCAGAAACTAGGCTTAGACCAAAATCTCACACCATATACCAAAATAAAGTCAAAACAGAATCATGATTTAGATATAAAACGCTGATACTGTAAGCAAACTGGGAGAGCTAAGAATAGTTTACCTCTCAGATTTATGGAGAATAGAAGAATTCATGACTGAATAGGGGATAGAGAACATTATGAAAAGCAAAAATGGATAAATTTGATTACATTAAATTGAAAAGTTTTTGCACAAAGAAAGCCAGTGCAACCAAGGTTAGATGGAAAGTAGAAAATTGGGAAACAATTTTTGCAACCATTGTCTCTGATAAGGGCCTCATTTCTAAAACATGTAGAGAATTAAGTCAAATTTATAAGAATACAAGTCATTCCCTAATTTAGAAATAGCCCAAGATTATCAACAGGCAGTTCTCAGATGAAGAAATTAAAGCCATCTATAGTCATATGAAAAAATGCTCTGCATCATTATTGATTAGAGAAATGCAAATCAAAAGAACTCTGAGGTACCACGTCACACCACTCAGTTATTCCAACATGACTAAACAGGAAAATGATAAATGTTGGAGAAGATTTGGGAAAATTGGAACACTAATGCATTGTTGGTGGAGTTGTGAAATGATCCAACCATTTTGGAGAGCAATTTGGAACTATGCCCAAAGGGTTATAAAAAACATGCATACCCTTTGACACATCAATAGCACTTCTAGGGCTATATCCCAGAGAGATCATACAAATGGGAGAAAGACCCACATGTACAAAAATATTCATAGTGGCTCTTTTTGTGGTGGCAAAGAATTGGAAATTAAGAGGATGCCCATCAATTGGGAAATGGCTGAACAAGTTGCTATATATGAATGTAATGGAACACTATTGTGCTATAAGGATGAACAGGCTGACTTCAGAAAAACCTGGAAAGACTTGTATGGTCTGATGCTGAGTGAAGTGAGCAGCACCAGGAGAATGTTTTACACAATAACAGCCCCTTTGTGTGATGACTAATATTGATAAACTTAACCCTTCCAGTAATATAAGGATCTAAGACATATCCAAAGGCTTTGTGATAGAAAATGCTATGTACATCCAAAGAAAGACTTATGGAGTTTGAATGCAAATCAAAACATACATTTTTTTTTCTTCTGTTGTGTTTTGTTTCCTCTTTCTGGTGGTTCCTCCTATTGGTTTGAATTCTTCCTTACAACGTCACTAATGTGAAAATATGTTTAATAAGAATGTATATGAATAGCTGATATTAGATTGTGCTCTGTCTTGGGGTGGGAGATGGGGAGGAAGGGGGAGAAAAATTTAAAACTGAAAAGCTTATGGAAGTGATTGTTCATAATTCAAAATAAATCAATTTAAATGAAAAATGATTAATAAAAGAAATGTCAAATGCTGAATGATGAAAGAAAAGTAGGCACACTAATGAAGTATTGGTACAGTTGTGAACAGATCCAACCATCTTGTAAGTCAATTTGAATATACTCTCAAAGGGTTATACAACTATCTATATCCTCTGACCTAGCAATACCACTACCAGGTCTGTATTCCAAAGATATCAAAGAGAAGGAAAAGGAACTATATGCACTAAAATCATTCATAGTAGCTCTTTTTTATAATGGCAAATGATTGCAAATGAACATGGATGCTCATCTTTTAGGTAATGGCTGAACAACTTGTGACACATGATTGTGATGGAGCACTATTGTGCTATAAGAAAAGATGAGGAGGTATTTTCAGAAAATTTTTCAAAACCCATATGAACTGATGCAAAGTGAATTGAGAAGAACTGGGAGATCATTGTACGCAGTAAGAGCAATGTTGCAACTATGATCAATTGTGAAAGACTTGGATACTTTATTCAACAGAAAGATTAGAAAGTCATGCATACTCTAGCAAAACCATTAGTAGCTCTTAATCTCAAAGAAATTTAAAAAAAGAGAAAAGGAAAATGACTTATAAATACAAAAATACAGCAACTCTTCTTGTTTTGGCAAAGAATTGAAAACTGAGGGGAATACTTATCAAATGAGAAACGACTGAACACTTTGTTGCATATATTTGTGATAGAATACTATTGCATTATAAGAGTGATGAGCAGACTGTTCTCAGAAAAACCTGGAAAAACTTACATGAACTGAGGTAAAGTGAAATGTGCAGAACCAGGAAAACATTGTACACAGTAACAACAATATTGTACAGTAATCAACTATGAATGACTAAGGTATTGTCAGCAATACAATTATCTAATTCCTTAGGACTTATAGGGTAAAATGCTATCCATTTCCAGATAAAGAACTGAGAGAGTATGAATACACATAGAAACTTAATTTAAAACTTTTTTGCATGTTCTTTCATTACTTTCTTTTTTTAAAATAAAATTTGGGTTAATTACATGTCTGAAGTCACACAGCTATTAGGCTGGATTTGAACTGAGATTCTCCTGAATTCAGGGTCAGTGTTTTATCCACTATACCACCTAGCTTCTTTTTTTTTCTTTCACATCATGACTAATATGGAAATGTTTTGCCCGACTACATGTGTATAACCTATACCAAATTGAGTGGGGGGGGGGAAGGCAGAGAATTTAAAAAAAGTTTACATTGTTTTTACAAGTAATTGGGGAAAAATAAAATATTTTTAAAAAGAAAGAATGTTAATGGCATAGTGTGGTAATGACCAGTGAACAAAAGACAAAACCTCACCAATAAGAATGTGAAATCCCAGGGTTAGAGTGAAAATTTCTAAAATGAGGAACATGAGTATGCAAGAAGTTGTAATTATCTATTTAGTCAAAATTCAGGACTATACTGTAATCTCAGACCCAAAGTTCATTTGGTATGGGACCCTTTCTTCATTGTGGATATGAAAATCCCTTCTCTGCTTCAGGGGCAAAGCAGATTTGATAAGAACAGAAGAAAGGAAAATCTTTATATCTGTCTTCTTTGAGGATTCTTTGAGCCACTGAGTTCTCTTTAGGTTTTGAGTTCCATTAGGTACTTTTCCAGCTTTGAGAGAGATTCTAACCCCACTTCTGGTTGCTAAAGGAAAAGACTCTGGGAAAAAACTGACTTTAGAGGACCTGTAAATCTTCATCAGGTGCTTAGTCCCAGTTTGCTACACTAGAGACTTTGGGGAGCTTCCCCTTCGATGAGATCTACAACTTTCTATCTTGGTTGAGCTGTTACCTCTGTTCCAGTGAAAGGAATCTGTCACTTGTATGGTAATTTTTTTCTACATATGCTTTCTCTGATTTTTGTTTTATTACCAGTTCAGGTAAACGAGTGTTATTAACAAAGTACAGTATGTTCATTATTTCATAGGAATGTCCTGTTATTTGACAGGAAAGGAATCAAGGTATGGATATAAAGTTTGGGGTCCTGTTTCTCCAATAATAAAAAATGATTAGCTTGAACCTGAAAACCTTATCTCCTAGATAATAACATTTCAAGGACCAGAAAGATGTAATTTTAACCCAGTATCCCCTCTCTATGAGGAAAGCAGAGTAGTTAGCTTCCACCTCCTGCTTCTGCTCCTTGAAAGAATTAAATTCTCCCTTCAATAAGAGTTGGAATAGAAAAGGTTAGAGATGTTTGTTTTGTCTCACTTTGAATGACACAAAGACATCCCCATGCCATATGCAGGGAATGACCTGAAACAACACATGGGTCCATTGCTATACTATGAAATTTCATCTTCTTGGTTTGGATCCATTACTCCAGCCAACCAAAATCCTTTTAGATCTTGATTCTGCTATGTTGCTTATTGCTCCCAACTTTATCATATCTGAAAATTTGAAAAACAAAATGGGCTTTTTAAAGTATAAATTAAATTGACCATAAAAGGAACCAAATGTGCCCTACTTCTCTCTAGCCCCCTTTGTACTTCCTTCTGATCTTTTCTGTGTATTTCTAATTTTTTTTCATTGAGTGATAAATTTTCAAGCTAGTACATAATAGACTTAGTTTGGTATGTAATAAATTTCCTTACTATTAATATTGTAATTGAGAGAACTTTTACAGGAATCTACAACTGTGCTTAAAAAAGATATGAGAACTTGTCCTTGTGTTTTGCAGTGATAACAATAATAACATATTAGTTATAAGCATAATATGTATATTAATAATAATAACAATAATATATTAGTTATAAACATACATACCAGAATAAATAAATATTTTAAAAATATTGTTTGATGAACTCATTGAACTCAAGAAATAAGTCAGTAATTTTATGACAATAACAGCAACATTTATATCACTTTAACATTTGCAAAATAAAGCATTCTGGATGTTATCTCACTCACTTCATCCTCTCAACAATTCTATGAGGTAGGTATTATTTGACCCACTTTACAAATGAGGACATAGATATTGTGAGATGTTAAGTGACTTTCCTAGCACCACACAATTAATGATGGAATTTGAACCTAGCACACACAAAATGCAAGTGTAGTGTAGTATTCATTGTGTCATGTGATCTCTACTGGAGGAATTCTATCCATTGGGCCCCATTACCTCTCTAGCTTTGTGGGAGTTACACACAACATATTTCCTATTTCCTCACACTCCTATTCAATTTTCTTTCTCTTTCCCACCTTCATCCTACCATTCCACATCCTACTTGTTCCCTCTTGAGGGTTCTGCTAGGTCATTTCTTCTGTGTGAGATGTCTTATTCCAAAAGCTTCTTCCTTCCTTCAATGATTGCTTGTCTCTATCTCTATCTATCTATCTATCTATCTATCTATCTATCTATCTAACTATGTCTATATCAATATATATCTGAAATATGTCTTCTCTCAACTGTGCCTTGAACTCTCAAACCCAATATTAAGCTGGCGCATTATACATTTCCCTCTGGACATGAAGTGCTGCTGCTTGGTGCTATGACTAATTGGAAAAGAATAGCAAGTAACGAGGAGGAAAAAACAAACAAACAAACAAACTTCTCTCTAAGAGGTGAGTATGAGTAGATGGATTCTTCTCTTAGTGATCAATTCTTCCAGATCTTCCACAGTTGGTATACTGAGAGTTGGCTATTATATTTAATACAGTTCCAAGGGGACATGACTAATTTTCTTGGGGGAAAAAAAGATTTTTCTTATATGGTGGGAGCTGTACCCATCATTATACAAGGCCAAGGCCCTATAATCATTTCAAATTGATTAATGAATTTATTTACATGTTGTTGTAGGTTTGTAGAAAACTTTTTAACATATCTCCTTTACACCACAGTAGTGGATACAATGTTCAAAATATCAGAACTTGGTTTGCATCACAACTATGCCAATTATTTTCTGACTTTCAGTAAGTTTGTTGAAACCTTTAAGTAACCATTTCCTCATCTGCAAAATGGGGATACTGATTTTTCTTCTCTAACTTAAAAGGTTGTCACAATGAAAGGAGGAAATAAGTATAACTATGTTTAGCAGTAAGTATAATGGAAATAGAAAAAAAATATGCTACTTGGTTTTTAATTTTCCAATTTGTCTCTTCTTATAAACTCCATGGAATAAGGATTTCATTTTTTATTTGTTCTGTGTCTCAAATAACATAGTGGAAAATTCCAATTTTTCTTTTTTCTTGCCTTTTTTTCTTTTCTTACCTTTTCTTTTCCTATCTTATCTTGTATTTTATTTTTCTATTATTAAATTATATTCCTGGGTTACATTGTGTAGAAACAATTATCTTTGTAGGGTTAAAATTGTCTAAGACAGTAACATAGAGAACCAAAGGATATACAATTTCTTCCTTTAATAAGAGCAAATTAAGCTTTGCAACTCAAGATGTGTGTTTGAGACAGTTTGTTTTAATCCAAGATATTTGATTTATTTTTTTTACCAAGCAATTCTGTAGTTTTTTCTATCCTATTTGTAAGTTCCACCTGTTCAGCCATGAAGAACAATTCAGCCATAAGAAAGCCTAAAGCTGAATTTTCACTTCAGCTGCTATTCTAGCTTTATTTGCTTGCATGAGTGATCTGAACAGTCAGAAGGCAGATTATGTGGGTGATGGATTCAGAGTGCTGATACTAAAATCGGACAGGATTTTACCTTCATAATTTAATGCCTTCTGATCAAACAGTTCTTCAAGAATCATTAAATCAATAATCCTAGGGCACTGTATGATTTTTTCTCCTTTAAAAATTATAAAGTTAATAAAAATCCCCCCAAAGGGAACATTTCTATATACAAAGAATAACAGAAGATCATATACATAATTGATAACTTCTATTATAATCCATACATGTGGGCTTTTTAAAGTATACATTAAATTGAATATAATATGAACCAAATGTGCCCTACTTCTATCTAGCCACCTTTGCACTTCCTTCTGATCTTTTCTGTGTATTTAAAGTTTTTTTTTCATTAAAACTTTTTCATATTAATGTCACTACTGTACTATTCTACCTCTTCACTTCTTACCCCGCAGAATAAAAACCACCCTTTTAAACAAGTAAGTTGAAACAATCAAATTCCAAAAAAGGTCATGCCCAAATATACATATAAATATATGTATATGTATATGTATATATGTATATGTATATGTATGTGTATGTGTATATGGTATCTATGTGTGTATATAAATAAATGTATATATGTATACATATATGTATATAAGTATGAATTAATCATTTTGCACCTCTAACTTATTACCAAGAGAAGAATGACTCATCATCTCTCTTGTGGAATCATGATTAGTCATCACACTAATCAGATTTCTCAAACCTTTTCAAGTGATTTTTCTTCATGTTATTGTAGTCATTACATAAACCTTTCTAATAATTCTGCTGAATTCACTCTGCATCAGTTCAAAAAAGTCATCATAGATTTCTCTGAATTCATCCTTCTTCTTGTGCTTATGGTGCACTATATCTCTTACATACTTTGGTTTAACTTATGTACTTTTATCTAACATTTATTCTCTCCTCTTTTTTTCTCTCTCTTTCCCTCAATTGCAAAAGGCATCTTGTACTACTCTATTTCTCATGCAGTTTAATTATAAAAAGTTCATGTATCCATTTATTTTATTTGATCTTGGTCCTAACCTAATTAACCTAACTTCAACCAGAATCCTTTGACTTTTTTTTTAAACAGCTTTCATGGAATAATAGAACCTTGCCCTTATAGTCAGCATCTTTGGCTTTATTGAATGACAATCTCTTAAATTTGTTGAGTTCTAGGTCTCAGAGGTACCATTGATTAACTTTTCATTTTTTTAACCAATACCAAATAGCTTTGATGATGACTATTTTCTACTTTGTAGTGTAGTTTGAGAACTAGTACTACCAAGTTTCCTTTCACCAATACATGCATGTATGCATGAATATGTTATACATGCATAAATGTATTTATGCCTATATTCATGTTGTAGTATGTATAGACATATCACACAGATACATATGTTGTGTATACATATATAATGTGCATGGATGTGTATGTATCTATGCATTTTTATACATATATATGTGTATAGATGCATATATACATATACATACATATACATATGCATATGCATATGCATATATATATATATACATATACATACACACACACATATATATATATACATGTACATACACACACACACATATATATATACATATACATACACACACACATACACACACATATATATGTGTATATATATGTATATATATATTTGTGTGCAAGTATAACTGCCCTTGAAATTCTTGACTACCACCTCCCACCCAGGAATTTTTATATTATTTGGTCAAAGTCTTTAAGTAACCTTTTGGGGGCTTGATTGGTATTATAAATTAGTAAAGCAGTTATTATTTTGAATTTTATTATACTATCATTGCCTAAACATGATGAATATGTATCTCTTCAGTTATTGAAGCCTTCCTTTATTTTAAAATGAGTATTTTGTAATTGTAGAAAATGAGGAGTTTTGACTTGACTGCTAAGATACAAATATTTGATTCTAATTTATGGCTTTGACTCACCATTGAAAATACAAACATCCTGAGAGGTTGTGATATAGCTTTAGAAGACTCAGAGTAAATATTTGCCTATAAAAGGAAGTAGTATTGGATATTGAAAAGAGCTTCTTAACAGCAAGTACTGTTTCTTTTTTTTTTCTCTTTTACTACAATATTCATCTGAGTACCTGGACTATAAGAAATGTTTAGGAAATACTTATGATTGAAACATTATTGTTTCTGCTTTTTATTAGAATAATAATACTTCAAAATTTCTAGGTGACTTGATTAACCCAGCTCTTAATGCCCTCTAAATGAAACTGATGATCTTTCTGCAACTTAGATGATCATTTTATATCAATTGCTGTTTCCTTTAAAATAATCATTACTGGGTGATCAGCTCTCTGAACTTAGTAAGACTGCATGGCAGATATAGGCTGTCATTAGCCACATTTTCAGAGCCTTCCTATCTTTGTACAACTTGGGAGAGTAATTATGCTACTAATATTTCTTTAGCCACCTCTGAGGTACCACAAAACCCTCAGGTGATAACAGAAATAGGACTTTTATAAATACTGTCTTCCATTAATTCCTTCACTTGAAATGTGAAAGTTTAAGTAAACATTGTTTAACAGATAACTTTATTATGTTTGTTGGAACAAAGAATACCAGGAGTCATTAACAATGAAATGGAGTATGCTACATTAACTTAATGAGTGTACCACAAAATCATCTGCACTCTCAAAAAGAAACAGGAAGACATAAACTGAATTTTAAGCCTGACAGCAAAGGAATTTTATTTAACTTACCCCTATAAAAGGCAGCAATATTTAAATTTAGGCCATCTTGTTGTTTAATGATATTTTCCCCTAGCTGCAGTTAGTTTTGTGGTTGCTTGTTGTTACTGTTGTTGTTGTTGTTGTTGTTTTTATTTGTTTTTTTACACCTCCTCTCAACTGCACCCCAATAAAGAACCATTTTTATTCTCTTCATTAAACAGATTTGATTAAGTAGTGAAGAGATCGTAGCTCAGTATATTGAGAGCACTGAAGCATAAGGCTGAAAATTGAAGTTCCAGTCTTGATTCAATGACGGATAATTCTGTGACCTTGGAGAGAAATTTATGTTATAAACTATTTCTTCAAAAGTCTGGTTTCAGCTACCTTCTCCCCGTACAACAAAGAGAATGTCTGAGAACACAATGAGGCAATAAGCTCTTTTTTTCCTAGGTACTCATACAAGGAATTACCACTACTTGCTGTTTCATTTGCCTTATTAGTGTCACCATGGGAAGTCTGCTGAGTTGTGTAGTGGAAAGACAACTGAACTAGGTGTCAGATCGCATAGATTCTGGTCCAGGTTTTGCAACTAATTATCTATGTGACTCTCTTTGGGCCTTATTTTTATGTATAAAATTGAATGATCCCTTAGATCTTTAAAAATGGTACAACTCCAAATTTATATTCCATAAAATAAAGGGGGCATATAGGCAGTCATCCAGTTGTTTTAGGCTGTATAGACAACCATGTGATTCAGGTCAGAACTTGAACTTTGAAGCCTGAAATAAAAGATCAGTAATTATATCTTGATCAAGTAAAATAGTAATTTATGGTAATTATATGGTATTACATTTAATATATGGTAAAGTATGGTAGATACCTATGGTAGATACAGATAGTAGTTGCCCTCACTTAGTCTTCTGTAAAAACAATTTAAATCATTCTACCTCTAGTATTTAACTGTTCCCTCAGTAAGAAATTTAGAATGGTCTAATAATTTTGCAAGTGTTTGAAAGAGTTTTTAGATACCCTGAGGAATGTAATTCTATGGGTCATTTTCCTGTAATATCATATATTAACAGGCATTTTGGAATAATGAAGAAAGAGTCTATATAGTCGGGAAGACTGGAGTTTGATTCCTATCAATGACAAATACTGCCTGTGGGACCCAGAGCAAGAACCTTAAACCCTTAGCACCTGACTTCTAAGTTCTGGGTTGTGGCCTAAGAACTGATCTGTATTGACAGATGGAATATCCTCACTATCTAAGGAATTCCCCATTCCAATGAAATCACAGGTCCAAAAGAATAGCAAAACAAAAGAACAGCAACATGTGATTTGTTTATTTGAAATAACACCTTTCAAATTGTACATATACTCAAACTGGACAGCCTGTTAAGAATAAATTAGTGAAAGTCTCAAAGTACATTTATTAGTATTATTTTTTAAGGTAAAGGACTCATTGTACAAGCATTAAGCAAAATACTGTAGGATAACTACATTAGTGGTTCCTAACCTTGAATTGGTGACTTTTTAAAGTTTTAATATTTTGATAGGTATTATTTTAAAACAAATGATTCCTTTTGCAATCCAACATATTTTATGTATTAAACAAGATTATCCTGAGAACAGGTCAAAAGTCTTCACTAGAACGCCAAAGTGATTCAGCACACACACGCACACACACACACACACACACACACACACACACACACAGAGAGAAGGCCCATTGTAGAGGTAACTAGTGCATTGTCATGTTCTAACATTATTCTTACACATCTTATTTCTAACTTCCAATATATCACAGCTTTATATAAAAAAAATATATATCTAGGCTTTTCGAACCATAGTAAAAATAAACATAGTACCATCTATACTTCCTTTTCATTTCTACAATTCTTAATTTGATATGATTTCTTATTAACTATCTAGCCTCCTAGTAAAAATTTTAGATTTCTACAGTTGTTACTCAAATATCCAAATTATTATTCTAACTATATTTATCAATCCAAAATCAAGGGAAAACTTTTATTGATATTTGTGCAATGTATGCATAATAATATTCTATCCAAGAATCTTATTTTCAGTTTTATTATTTCACTATATTAGCTACAAAGAAATTCATCTTTATTTTTAAGCATTTCAAACAAATTATAAAAACTGAGTTGATTTACTTACAATATAGCCTTTTTATGTGATATTCTTGATTTCAAATTACCTATCTCACTTCCCTGTAGTAATATCATCATCATCATCATCATCATCATCATCATCATCATCATCATCATCATCAATAATAGTTAATATTTACATAGTATTTACTATGCCAAGCACTGTGACAACTGCTTTATAAAAATTCTCAGTTGGTCCTCACAAAAAACTTGGGAGTTAGGTGCTATTATTCTCTCCATTTTACAGATAAGGAAACTGAAGCAAACAAGAGGTCATGTGACTTGTTCAAGGTCATATAACTTTTAAGTAAAAGAGGCTGGGTTAGAATTCAGGTATTTCTGAATTCTTCTTTAGGAGTATGTAATATCCAATTTTTTTTTTTTTACATCAGACAATCATCAAGAGAATATTTCTAGTTGGAACTGATGCAATTATACCAAGATACTTGTCTGGTGGTTCTAATATATCATTGTCTTAGAAATAAATTCATCATGCATCTGGAATGATAGAAAAATTGAGGGAATCTAGATTTTCTTTAGATGACATATTTATGCACACAGTTTAAAAATATGTATCTAATTAGCTAATCTAAATATTAAAAATACCTAAAGTAAATATCAGGTTTTTACCAATATGATGAGTATTTTAGCTATTTGCATCAACAGGAACTTTCTTTTAGAACTTGGTACAATGTGAATATATAACTTCAAAATTCTGTTTGCACATTCTAATATTTCACTTTGTTATCTAGAAATAGAATAATTCTGCCACTCATAGTGTTACCAATAAAACTGTGAAAATCAAATTGTTACTGCAATATATCCCTTTTTCATGATTTCTAGTTAGTTATAGAAGTTGCTGATTCTTAAATAGAAAGTAGTCTAGTTATAAACATCAGCAAAACTTCAAGGGCAAGAATGTTAGTGGGTAACTGAATTATACTTAAGAAATTTATTTGTATATTCAAATACACAGCTTTAATAGCTAGAAATAAATAGATCATGGATATATTCAGCAATATGAAACAACTTGGAGCAAGAATGAGTTGACAATATGTTTTTTTCTTAATTATAGGTTTTTTCCTAGTTTGATATTCAGCTTTTAGATAACAAAATTGGATTTTTCTAGGTAACATTCTGATATTCTACTTTCATTCTTTTACTATCACCAGTAAGAACTCATTAACACCAATTAGTGTCACATTAGTATAGATTTGTATTCTATATGTAGATCTTGTTTTCTAGCTAAAAAAAATCACTTTTTTGTTGGAAATAAATTTATCTAGATATTTCATACCAAATGAATCATATTCTATTTATGTTTGTATATGACTTAGTTTTCTTAATATTGAATTTATCCAGTTAGGTTTTTAATATTCTAGCTATTTATGTCAATGTACCATGCAGAGGACTACTATAATAAAACTGCCAAATGTAACAGTGTGACTTTATTCCTCTTAAGTACCATATTTCCACAAACTAATATTACACTCTGGGGTCCAGAGATTGATTTTCATATTTAGAGCAATACAGAACAAATCTAAAGCATATATTAGATGATAATATTGTCTCCAGAATTTAACTGTCATGTTTTTACAGGTGACATCCATATCTAAATTTCTATCTCTAATCTCTTTCCTGAGTTGTAGTCATGAATCAGCAAATGTCTGCAATACATTTTTACTTCATTGTAAAACAGGAATTTCAAACTGAAAATATCCAATTATCTCTGCCTGTAACCCTTCCTTTCTCACTTTACAATTCATTTTGATGCTACTAAAATACTTTCATCATCTCAGAGCATTCCTCCATTTTTTCTTGCACTTTATCCATTCGTAACCAATCAATTCCCTTGCTTAAAGATTCTACTTCCATAATATCATATATGTACCCCTTCTGCTTTCAAAAATCCACTGTAATGATCCAGGTCCTTATCACAACTCCCCTGGACCCTTGTGCAATTTACTAATTGGCCACCCAACTTTTAGTCTTCTTTCTCTCCTATCTATACTCAATACAGGAGCTAAGTTGATGTTATTAACAAATAGACAAAACCAAGTCACTCCTCTAGAGCCTTCTGGCCAGAAAGAAATACTTTTTTTTTTTTCAGATAGAACACACAAAGCCTTCACATTAGACCCAATTATTCCTACTATTATGCATTTTTCCACCTCAGAAGGTCATCCACCACATCCTGGGTCATTGGCCAATGTCTTAATTTTTATCTTGCTACTGAACTTCAATGATTCTGGAAAAAAGTGTAAGGGGCAGATAGGTGGTGCAGTGGATAGAGCACTGGCCCTGGAGTCAGGAGTACCTGAGTTCAAATTTGGCCTGAGATACATAACACTCACTAGCTGTGTGACTCTGGGCTTCACCAGAAAAATTAAAAATAAATAGATAGATAGATAAGAAGATAAATGAACAAATGAATGAATGAATGAAAAAGAAAGAGTGAAGCTGATGACTCTTTACAACTCTGACTCACTTACATTCTGTTTACATGCAAGTCAAGACATTACCATAAATTGGCAGTAGAAATTCAATCTATTTACTGACTAGATAAGACAGTGGTCCCCTTTGAACATGAAGTACAAGCAACAACAACAACAACAAAAAGAGGACAAAGTCAATTAATCAAAGTTTATTGAAAGTAATAACCTTGAGGGTCAATGCAACAGTGATCCTTGCTCTATTCTTCTATTATTACATAAAGTAAATTGGGGTATACTGCATAGTGCTTGACATTAACTTACTGTAGATTAATGACTAGTCAGTAGAATTATGTCCAATAGCTTCTCACCCAGGTAGTGACATGGACTTGGCCAAGTAAACCACATGTTTTTAACTGCTAAGAAACCTAAAAGACTCTTCAGGTAGAATTTCTACTGCCAATCTATGTTTATGTCAAACTATGTTTAGCATTGATATTGCTTCACCATCTATGGTGCCTTTTAGCAAGATGCAGTTTCCTTCTTTGTATTTTTTTTAATTAGATCTATTTTTGCTTTGACATTGACTAAGATCATGATCGCTACTTTTTTTTCCCCTACAGCCAAACCATAAGAGATTCTGCTCCATACCCTTACATTTATTTTATTTTATATGTGTCCCTCTGCTACAAATGTGTTTCTTGTAAACAATGTATTGTGGGATTCTGGTTTTTAATCTACTCTGTTATCCACATCTGTGGTTTTGGTGAGTTCATTCCATTCACATTAACAATTGCGAAAACTCTGTATTTCCTTCTTTCTTATTTTCTTTGTTTATACACTCCTTCCCTCCCTCCCCTCAAGTTGTCTGTCTGCTTCTATTTTTCTATCTCTCTCTTTTTTTCTGAGTCTCTCCTTTCACTCAATCCCTCCTAGCAAGTGATTTGCTTTTGACTGTCACCTCTCCCAATCAGCCCTCCCTTCTATTGGTCCTCCCCTCTCTTATCCCCTTCTTCTCCCTAATAGGTAAGGCAGATTTTAATTCCTAACTGAGTGTATATTTTATTCCTTCTTTGAGCCAATTCCAATAAAGTAAGATTCAAGCATTGCCCACCATTCTCCATCTTTGCCTTCACTGTAATAACTCTTTTGTTCTTCATGTTAGATAATTTACTTCATTTTACCTCTCTCTTCCCCCTTCTCCCAGTGCGATCCTCTTTCTCACTTCTAATTTTGTTTTTTTTTTACTATAATCTTATCATAGTCAACTGATTCTTGTGCCCTCTGTTTATAAATACTCCTTTGACCTGCCTTAATAGTGATAAAAATTCTTAAGAATTACAATATCATCTACTGTAAACAGTATAACCTTATTGAATCTCTTATGTTTTTTTCTATCCTGTTTAACTTTTTATTATTTTCTTGAGTCTCATATTTTAAAATTAAATTTTCTGTTCCATTCTGCTCTTTTTTTAAAAAATCAGAATGCTTGAATGTCTTCCATTTCATTCATATCCGAAATTTTCCCCAAAGTATATTGCTATCTTTTGCTGGGTGATTCTTTTTTTAATCCTAGCTCATTTGTCTTCTGGAATATCATATTCCAATCCCCCAATCTTTTAATGTAGAGCCTTAGAAATCTTATGTAATCTTGACAGTGGCTCCATGATATCTGAATTGTTTCTTTCTGGTTTCTTGCAATATTTTGTCCTTGACATGCAAGCTCTGGAATTTGGCTGTTTTATTCCTAGGAATTTTCATTTGGGGGTCTCTTTCAGGAGATCATCAGCGTGTTGTTTCAACTTCTATTTTACCATCTGGATCTAGGATATCAGGACAGTTTTCCTTAATAATTAGTTGAAATATGGTATCCAGGCTTTTTTTTTCAGTATGACTTTCCCCTCCCTGATCTATTTTCCATTTTAGTTGTTGTTCCAATAAGATATTTCACATTGTCTTTCATTTCTCCCCATTGTTTTGGTTTTACTTGAATGTTTCTTGATGCCTCAGAATGATTCGCTTCTATTTTCCCAATTCTAACTTTAAGGAATTATTTTTTTCAGTGATTCTTTTTCACTTCATTTTCCTATTTGGCCAATTTAATGTTAAAGGTGTGTTTTCTTCTTGTACTACTTCTTTTTCTCATTTTTTGTCCTTCTTTTACCAAGCTGTTGACTCTATTTTCTTGATTCTCTTGCATCATTCTTATTTATTTTTTCTAATTTGTCATCTATCTCTCTTATTTGATTTTTAAAATATTTTTATACATCTTCCAGGAGTTCTCTTTAGGCCTGACTAACTTAGATTTTTATTTGAGGCCTCACATGTACGAATTTTGACATTGTTCTCTTCTTCTTAGTTTTCATTTTAATCTTCCCTGTCACCATATTAACTTTCTGTGATCAAGATATTTTTTTAAAAAAAGATATTTATATATATATATATAATTTTTCACTCATTTCCCTACAATTTTTGCAACTTTTAAGTTAAATTCTGGTACCAAATTTTAAAAATAACTTTCCTAAGCTTTTTCCTATGGAGATTTAGAGCTTTGCTGCTGACCTGCACTAGGGCATGGTGCCTCACTGCTGGCCTGTCCTGGGACTCAGAGCTTCACTGCAGGCTTGCTGGGATGTGGCCTGTTGCTGGCTTGACTGGACACTGCCTACAGTGAACTGTGTTCCCCTTTTGCCTCAGTGAGACAGACCTTTCCTGCTAACCTTCTAAGTTGTCCTGGGCTGGAAAATTCTTTTACCCTGCATCTATGTTAATCCTACTGCTCCAGAATTCATTTTGAAGTGTTACTTTAGAGCTGTTTGGAGGTGAACTTGGGAAGAGTTGAAATAAGTTATTGCTTTACTCTCCTGTCTTGGCTCCCTGCTTCAATTCTTAAAGCCCAGAACCCCTGCAGCTTTCAATTTTGTAAGGAGAAAAGACAATATACAAAGAACCCTGATAGGGACGTACAAAGATCATGAAAGCATAGATTTAGAGTTGTAAGAGATCTTGGACCCCTTAAAGTCCATTCTCCTCAATTTACAAATGAGGAAAATGGAGAGCATGAATAATTATTACATTTTATTTCTTAAAATTTATTTATTTAAATGTAGATATTTACTAAACAAGTTTAGCTGATTATATTGATTTCAGTGTTAATTTCTTAGTGAAACACTTTTAAAAGAATAATATGTGTTCAGTCTGTTGCATTTTCTGCTCTTTACGTACTAAATTATGCCTATGTGTTATTTTTACAATGATTCTCAGGAAAAATAAGCAAGTCTGGGAGCTATAGTCAAGTTTGAGACTGTTTTTCCTTTGATTTATGCAATTTCACCATTGTTTACATTCAGTTGAACTTGGGGTCCTTCAAATGTGAAAAACATTTTGTGAAGCAACAGTCAGATAGTGAATAAAATAAAAAGGATCATTGAGGTTATTCCAAATGCTGGGGTTTATTTGGATATTATTGGATAAATATAAACATGTCATGAAGTTATAGAATACTTCAAATTTTATTTATATCACTATGATAGAAATGTATGCATACATTTATATACATGAAAATATACAATGTATATACCTACAAATATAATCTAATATGTATACCATTTCATATTATATAAAATGCTATTTGTTCATTGTATTTGAAGAGTAATGATCACATCATAATGTTGGGGTCAAAGTATATGTTTGACTGCGGCTGATAAATCCAATATGAGCTCAGAAGACTCCACCACAGGTTAGGCACAAAAGGTCCATTTTATAATTTAGGATGAAGATGTCTCTAGATTTGCATATATCACCCTTTCTTTGTGCTACTGTGATTCTGCTTCATTCATAGAGCACAGCACCTTTGTTAATGTGGGCACACCATTCTGGGTGGTCCTGTGCCAGCATCAGTGCTAAATTTCTTCAGAGAGAACCTGAGATTGTCCTCATACTTCCTTTTTTGACCTTTATGCAAGCACTTGCCTTGTGCTATTTCTCTATAACAATAGTCTTGTAGGTTAACATGTCTTTGGCATTTGAGATTCATAGCCAGCCTGTCAGAGTCAGACTCTGTAAAAGAATTTGAATGCTTAGGATTTCAGCTTAAGAAAGGACCTCAGGGGCAGCTGGGTGGCACAATGGATAGAGCTCTGGCTTTGGACTCAGGGGTACCTGAGTTCAAATACAGCCTAAGACACATAACACTTACTAGCTATGTGACCCTGAGCAAGTCACTTAACCCTATTGTCAACCCTAAAAAAAAAAAGGAACTCAGTATCTAGTATCTATTACTGCCAGATGATCTTCCTAATCTTCCAAAGACAATTGAAATGGAAGGTGCTCAGTGCTGTGGCATGGCATGGCCCTGGTAGATTGCCCAGGTTTCATGGGCATACCACAAGGAAGTCAGCACAATGAGTTGGTAGACCTTCAGGTCAATATGTAGCCTAATAACTTGTCTCTTCCACACTTTCTTATAGAGCTTTCCAAATGCTGGCAATGTGTGCAGCAACCTCATCATCTTTCTGGATATCCCTGGAAAGAATACTGCCAAAATAAGTGAACTTATATGCCATTTTCAAAATTTCTCCACTTTCTGTAACCAATGGTTCAACATATGGACAGTGTAGTGCTGGTTGATGGAGAACATCTGTTTTCTTGATGTTGATTGTCTGGTCAAAATTAGCACAAATGGCAGTGAATTGATCCATATCCTGTTGCTTCTCAGGCTCAGAGGCTGCATTAAGCGCATAATCATCTGCAAATAAAGAGCTACACACCCACTCTCTCTCCACTCTCCACTTGGCTTGTAACCTTTTCAAGTTAAATAGTTTTCATCTTCATTGAAGGCATCCAACAACATCACAGAAAACAGAATGTTAAAAAGCATGGAAGCAAGCACACAGCCCTGCTTCACTCCTTTGGTGATTAAGAAAGGAGTAAGAGCATTGTCCTTTTTCCAGAAACCATGCAAGCTAGAATACAATCTTGATAGACTTCTCTGGACAACCATATTGTGTAACAAACTTCCACAAGGCCTAGCAAGGAACAGTATCAAAGTTATTGGACAGGTTGACACAGTCTTCTGTTCTGCTCCTAGTATTTCTCCTGGAGTTGTTGGGCAGCATATGCCCAATTATTCCTTGACTCCAGGCAAGGGATCAGCCAATTAAAAAGTAATAAGCAAGAGAAAGACATCCCTGTGATTGTCACAAGACAACCTATTTTCTTTTTCTTTATAGAGATGGACAATTGAGGCATATATGATCTCTTGGGAAATAACCTCCTTTTGCCATATAACTTGGAAGATTTTAGTCAGCTTTTGTGTGAGTGATGGACTCCTTGTGTTATAGATCTCTTTTGGTATGGAATCAACACCATATGCTTTGCCACATGAGAGAAGTCAAATAGTATTCAATCTCTTTTCTTTAGCAGGAAGTTCAGTTAGAGAGGGATTGACTTATATTTGCGGTGTATCATGAATGGCTTTAACATTGGTTAATGATGGTCTATTGAGAACACTATGGAAGTGTTCAACCCATCTCCCCAGGATCGTGTCATTATGACTGATCAGCATGGTTCCATCAGTACTGAATAGTTGAGATAACAACAATTCAAAACACTCCTATGATGCCCTGAAAATTTATGGGGCCAAAGATGTCTGGTACATTATATGAAGTTATTGAGAGAGAGAGAGAGAGAGAGAGAGAGAGAGAGAGAGAGAGAGAGAGATGCTGACCAAGCAACTTCCATGAATATCCAACAACTACCTAGGGCTTACCTATGGATTCATAGATTAAATGCACTTCACAGTGGTATAAGGAGTTTTCACATTAGAAACATATCATACTGGGGGCAGCTGGGTGGTACAGTAGATAGAAAACAGGCTCTGGATTCAGGACGACCTGAGTTCAAATCTGACCTCAGACACATAACACTTATTAGCTGTGTGACTCTGGGCAAGTCATTTAACCTAATTGCCTAGCAAAAAATAAACGAAAAGAAAGATATCATACTGATGAAATCATAAATTTTTTGTATAGCAAGTATTATATTAATATGCCACCATTTGAAATTTCATAACATGTTGATATAAGTTTTCAAATTCTTCCATCAGTGTTGTAAATATATTTCAGCTGTAAGGACATCTTTAAAATGGAAAACAAACAAACAAACAAAAAAGAATAACAGCAACTAAACTTTTGAGAGAATATGAGGATGAACAACTGTCTGGTTCCACTGCTCACTCTATTAAAATTTTAAATACCCAAAGCAAGACCTTTCCCCATGTAAGATTTGTGGCCCATATACGCTATACTTTTTCACTCCAGATGGCCAAAATCAGCAAGTGCAATGACCCTGTTCATGTAGAATTCTGCACCTGCACTCTGGGAAGCAGAAAACGAGTGTATCTTAGCCAAAATGTTGCCAAGCAGGTTCCTTTCAGAGTGGGTCGTCAAAGCCAAAATTATAGACAACTCATCTGTACTAGCTGATCTATAAAAAGATATGCAGCTCAAATCATTTCAGTTCTTTTGAAGCAAAACTGATAAAAGAATTAATTATACTTCTGTAAGCAGATAAGGAAAAATAATGTGCCAAAAGAGACACATTTGGAAAGCTGATTTAGTCACTTTTTCCAACCTGTTGTGTGACAGTGAAGGTCAAAATATCAGTGCAACAGAATATGGTAAATACAGAGAAATTAAATTTCTCTCCTGGCTTTTTTATATTCTTCTGAACTCTGTCCAGTGCATGATGTACTGAGGAGAAGGAAAAAGAGGGGGAAAACATTTCAAAAATTCTAGGATATATATATATATATATATAGGCTTTATGGTATTATAAATTCCTTGTGTTATAAAATGTGAGTATCATTTCAAATCAATGTTTTCTTATTGTGATGTTAGCACAAAAGGTCACATAATTCTAGAAAATTACTAATGAGAAAAATGTTTTGCATGTTACCAATTTTATTTTCTATACTGCATTTTATAGGTTTTTCATGGTTACTGTTAATGTTTTGTTATAAAGAATTGTATACATAAAAGTTTATTTTCAACAGTTTCTAGTAAAAGATTACAGCTTTTGTTGGTCAGGAGACCATAAACCCCTACTTCCTATAGGTTCACTGTGTCAACATTCACATTTTTTTTAAAATTTTCACACTACTTTCTAGGAATGTTGCCCCCACTAAAAATGAGGACTGATTGTATGTATGTACATACACATGCCTGCCTGCATATATAAAATTTATGAATTCTGTTAGCAACTCTAAGTTTTATAACTTCAATAACTAAAATCCAGTACTGATCAGAATAGCATAGGTTGCATATTACATAGTTACATGTAGATCTTCTTGAACCAACTGAGTAGTAGATCAGCCTTGCAGGCCACGTGTCAGATCTTGGATTATCTTCTCAGGATCTAATCTTATCTGAAAAATGAGGGAGCATGGGGTTTGGAGTATATTGTCTTTAATATTGTTTTGAGTTATAAATTTACAATCATATACACATACATACACAAACACATACACATTTCCCCTACCCCAATATTATCTAAGAAGGAGATAAATTAAGGATTGATTAAATTATTCACGATTCTGCTAAAGGACTAATACACTGGTCCAATGATAGAGATTCCAGTGTAACATAATTAAACTGATCTTGACACTGAATCTTAGCACATTGGCAAGAGTTACCAATAATCGATCACGTGTAGTTTTCTCTAATTTTTAGTCCTTTAAAAGTGTTTAAGCAAATTTCATAATAATATTAATATTCATCCCCTTCTCAAAAGCTGGCACTTCTATATCTTAATTCTGAAGTGGTCAATAACCTTCAGATGAACAATTATACTTTTGAATAAGAATTTATGTCATAATTATACTATTTAACCTTAGGCTAGAAATATAATTCAATACCGTTTCTTATAGCTATTATAACAAATGTAACCTTTATGATTCTCTTCCTTTTTGCAATTCTAATTGTAATCTGTTTATGATCCCTGATTGTGCAAATTAAGTCTAATTAAGTCTTTTTTATTCAGGAAAGATTACATTTTCTGTGAGAGTTTCATCTTGCAATAGCAAGGTCAATATAAACAATTAAAAGAATTTGTAGCTGAGCAGTCTGAAAATGTGATTTGAAGAGCTGTTTATAGAATTCTATTTTGAGGGCCCCCAATGGTTAATTCATGAAAATCATTCATGGAAACTACAAGCTTCACAAACAGAGACCGTTTCTTCATTAAAATAGACCAAGCAAGAAATAGACTTTGGAAGGAAAAATACTCCCAAATATAACCATAAAATACACTCTTCTGGTTCCTATGAGCTTTTCAGGGCTTAAAGTGTCTAAATGTACATATCATTTCACTCTGAAATGAGCATTCAGTATTTCCCTGAACAAAGAAAATATAGTTTAGTATTATTTGAACCAGTTTGGAATACGAACTACAGAAAAGCCTACTCATTAGCTCTCTCTGGAATAATTCTGCAATTTTGTTTTAAGTTTATAACTAGGTGTTCTATATAAGGAAACATTAATATGTTTAATTTTTCATCTTATGAAGAAATGAATGAATAAAATAATTCTGAAAGATTATGAACTATATCTAAAAATTGAGAAATATGAGGTAAAGTCATATCATTTGAAAGAATAACATGATTATGTCCTTCCCAAATCTTGCATTTAGTGAGATGAATATCTAAATCATTTCTGTTGTTTTAGTTATTACTGCATTATAACAGGAAAGAAAAAAGATCTGGAAAGGCCTTGATGATAGAACAGGACAAGATTGGAGTAGATTCATGATTTCAATGACACAGGAAATTGAATTCCACATGAGTTAACCTCCTATACTAATTTAGATATGGAAGAGTTGACTGAGAGATAAAGAAACTTGACCAGAGTAAGAATAGTAATATAATCAGAATCATAGAACACTAAAATAAGAAATAGTCTTATAGTCTAACAAACAGGACTTCAGAGAACCTTTGCCTTAATCTTCACCTAAGGCATGAATACAACAGGTTACCCAGACTCCAACCATGAAAATAGTATTTTGTTTTTTAAAATTACATGTAAAGATAGTTTTCAACATTCATTTTTTATAAAATTTTGAATTTCATTTTTTTCTCCCTCCCTTCCATCTCCCCTCTCCAAGACAGCAAGCTATCTGATGTAGGTTAGTTGTGTTGTGAAAAAAGAAAAAGAAAGAATAGGAAAAAGTCACAGAAAAGGAAAAACAGAAGTGAACACAGTATGCTTTGATTTGCATTCAGACTCCACAGTTCTACACTCAGTTCATGTAAGTATTTCCAGATTTTTCTGAAGGCCACCTGCTAGAATTATATTTCAAGAAATTATCAAGCAAACTTGCCCTGATATCCCTGAGCCAGAGGATAAAATAGAAATTGAAAGAATTTACCAATCACCTCCTGAATGAGATACCCAACTGGAAACTCCCAGGAATATCATAGCCAAATTTAAGGACTGCCTGGTCAAGAGAAAATATTGAAAGTAGCCAGAAAGAAATGATTCAAATATCATGGAGCCACAGTCAGGTAACAGAAGGTTTATCAGCTTCTATATTCAAGGATCTGAGGCCTTGCCATGTGATATTCTGGAGGACAAAAGAAGTAAGATTACAACAAAAATCACCTGCTCAGCAAAATTGTATGTAAGCCTTCTGGTGGAAAATGGATATTTAATGAAATAGAGAACTTCCAAGCATTCCTGAAGAAATGACCAGAGTAGAATAGGAAATTTGACTTTCAAATTCAGGACTAAAACAAAGCATAAAAAGGTGAACATGAAAGAGAAATTATAAGGGATCCAATAAAGTTAGACTTTACATTCTTATGTGGGAAGATAATAATTATAACTCCTAAGAACTTTATCACTTTATAATTGTAATTCCAAAGAACTCATGAGGAGTAGTTAGGGCAGTTAGAAGTATTATAAGTACAGAGCATGAGTGTGAATTGACTATAATGGGATAATTTAAAAAAAAACATTAAGCAGTGAAAACTGGAGAAGTGTTATGGGGGAGGCAAAATGAGAGTAATTGTCTCACATGAAAGGCATACAAAAGGAAAAGCTTTTACAGTCTAAGGAATGATGGGGATGTGGTGAGGTTGGACAATACTACAACCTTACTCTCATTAGTACTGGCTTAAAGAGGGAAAAACAGACACATTCAATTGGGCATATAAATCTATCATGCCCTAAAGGGAAGTAGGAAGGGAGAGGGATAAGAGAAGGAAGTGCACTGATAGAAGAGAGTAGATTGGGATGTTTTAATGGCCAGAAGCAAAACAAAACAAAACAACAAAACTTTTTAGGAGGGACAGGGTAAAAGAAGAGAGTAAGAATTGACTGGAAAATTAGGTTGGAGCAATATACCTAATTTGTCATTCTAACTGTGAACTTGAAATGGATGGTCACACATAAAACAGAAGCAGATAACAGAACTAATTAAACAAGAATCCAACAATATATTGTTTATTAGAAATACACTGGAAGCAGACAGACACAAAGTAAAAATAAGGAACAGGAATAAAATCTATTATGCCTGAGCTTAAAAAAAATCAAGGATAGCAATCATGATCTCAGAAAAAGCAAAAGCAAAAATAGATCTAATTAAAACAGATAAGCATGGGAACTACATTTTGCTGAAAGGTATCATAGACAATGAAACAACATTAATCCTAAAAATATCCGTACCAAAAGGTATTATATCTAAATTGTTAAAGGAAAAATTAGCTAATATAAAGGATGAAATAGATTGTAAAAAAACAAATAGTGGTAAACCTCAAATTCCACCTCTCAGAATTAGATGAATTTAACCTCAAAAGAAACAGGAAAGATGTTAATGAGGTGAATAGAATTTTAGAAAGTTAGGTATGATAAAGGAGCAAATTGAACGGGAAAAGAAAGGAATATACCTATTTGTCTCAGTGGTACATGGCAACTAACACAAATATTAACTAGTTATTCGGGCATGAAAACCTTACAAAAGCAGAAAATATTAAATTCATCATTTTTTGATCACAATGCAATAAAACTATATTCAGTAAAGGGCCATGAAAATGAAGATTAAAAATTGATCAGAAACTAAATAGCTTAATCCCCAAAAATGAATGGGTCAAAGAACAAATCATAGAAACAATCAATAATTTCATTAAAGAGAATGACAACAATGAGAAGACATACCAAAATTTATGGGATGCAGCCAAAGGAGATAAAACTTACAGGAAAAAAAATTATTTCTAAATGCTTATATCAATACAGTAAAAAAAGAAGGAGATAAATGAATTGATTGCACAGCTAAAATATAGAAAAAAGAACAAATTAAAAATCTCCAATGAAGTCCAATTCTAAAATCCTGAAAAAAATCAGAAATTAAGAAAATTGAAAGAAAAAATAAATGAAGCTGAAAGCTGGTTTATGAAAAAGCCATTAAAACAGATAAATCATTGGTTAATTTGATTTTTTTAAAAAAGAAGAAAACTTAATTACCAGCATCAAAATATGAAAACAGTAAATTCAAAACCAAAAATGAAATTGAATGAATTATTAGGAGCTATTTTGCCCAATTACATGTCAATAAATCTGACAATCTAAGTGAAGTGGATGAATATGTTTTCAAATACTACCCAGATTAACAGAAGAGGAAATAGAATACTCAATTAACCCTATCTTAGAAAAATAAATTAGCTATCAATGAGCTCCCTAAGGAAAAAATAATCCTGAAGACCAGAAAAGAGGTAGAAGATAGAAACCTGAGGTATGTATATTCTTGGAAAGACTTCAAGAACACTGACTTCCTCATGCAAGGCACCTGTCTGAACATATACTTAGTATTGTTTAGAATTCCAAGATCTGTGACTACTTTCACACAGAGCCTGGCATATAGGAGGTTTGTGAACCCACTCTGGAATAACTGTTTTAGTCAGTCCCCCTTTATGTAAAGTGGAGACAGGAAAATAAATCCACTACTCCTTTCCCAGTCAAAAGTCCCTGATCTTTACTATAATTGGTTGTGTCCTATTCCTTAGAGAGGTTAGATGCCTGATAACTGTCCTTGTGGTATTGATCCACAATCAGCATGAAGTGCTCTACATGCAGACAAACACACACACCCCTCCCTTCTCCTCCAGTATGTAGACAGAGATCTTAGAGTAACACAAGTTTCAATCTTAGTGGGAAATAGACAGGAGGTAACAAAAAGGTTGTGAAGAAAAGTGGAGGTCTTTACTGGTGTAATATGTAGTGCTGAGGATGATCTGTATTTCAGTCTATGGGATTCAAGAAGTCAACTCCTGGCAGGCTCCAGGATAAGGATATCATACCCATGCAACATCCCATAGTGATTTCACAGCAACCTTTGCATTGCACTCAGTAAAATGTTCTCTCCTCTCTTCTGTCATTCCCTATACAATAGCACTGGCTATGAGTAACAAGTCCCCATGGAGTTACCCTCTCCTAATTTCTAGAGGTCCAGAGTCATCCCTATGTCATTGCTGTATTGTAGAGAATGTTATAAGTATTCCCTAAGGAAGCCTAGGTTTCTATTCTTAGTGTTAGGAGCCAGACAAGTGGCAGATAAACAAAGGTGAGGAAAGCTGAGTCAAGGGACTGGTGGGTAGGGGACATTATTGACTATAATGCCTTCTAAAAGCCAAGTGTGGGTGCCTACTCTTCCCAACATTCAGAGAGATTGTCTGGATCCTACAGCAAATTTCAACTTCAGTCTCCTGCCCCTTTCTAAAGTTTTGTTGTTGGATTTTTGTTTTTAATTGTTTTAGGTTTATTTGCCTTAAACAAGGCTTGGTTACCTAATTTGTAAGTCTTTAGCAATGCTGTTTAGAAAGAGCTCTTAGGTCAATTATACAGTTATTCTTATTTCAGGGGACTCACTAGATGATAGCCTTCTATCTACTGCTCCTTGGAGTCAGAGAAAACTCTGGACTTTGTCTTTTCCTCAGATTTTGGTCAGTTTGATTGCTCTGACAAATACTGAAAGTTCACTTGCTGAGCTGACCCAGTTTGCCCAATCTCCTTAAGAACTGAGAATTGCGATAGGGTAGTAAGAGTTGGCTCCCTTATGTGTAATGGTAGTGATATCATCCTTGAAGGAGACTGGCAGATTCTTTTGGGAGTCTTTTCTATTTCCCTCCCGAGTCCTCATGGCTGGGGGGTAGAGTATCAACAACCTAATAGGTTTCCAAATGTTCAGAAAGGAGAGCAGAGGCTTCCACTTTCTATACCAGGGAGATGTTCTTTGGAAGGGAAGAGATAATGGGGGGCGTGTTGTGAGGTTCAAATGAGATAATAGATGTAAAGCAATTTATAAACCTTAAAGTGCTATATAAATGTGAGTTGTTGTTGCTATTATTATTGTAACTATTATTACTAACTAGCTTCCAGTTAGTTATTAGACCTTCAATCTTGTGATAATTTCATTTCTTGAACTTTCTACTGCACTCCTACTGAACACAAGCAATGATTATAAAGCAGTACAAGTGTATACTGGTAAGTGTGCTTTGGTTTGTTTTTAACCTGGCCTGGGGGGAGATATATAGTACACTTTTATGTATAAATGATATTTTTAACACTTTCTTAAGGACAATCAACAAAACCATTTATCATTTGTAACTGATTTGAGGAATTTGTATGTGTAATACACTGAAATGTAATAATTGGCTCCTCAGAACACCCCTGCTTGTAAAGATTCAGAATGCCATCATCCAGTACAAGGAAATGTGAAGATCACACTGAGGCAGGAAAATTAAACAGCTTTATTGAAAGTAGACACTCACAAATAGAGGGTAGTCACAGAGAATGAAGAAACAAGATCAGGTCTTCTGGGCTCTCTGGTGAAATTCAACACTTCAATGGGGCCTTGAAGAAACCAAGATAGCCTGTCTTCTCTCCAGTAGATTCTGGTAGGTTTACTTTGGTAGGTTTACATGGTGTTCTCATCCTGAGCAAGACTAGTTACTGGGGGATAAAGCAAAGAGCCTGGACTTGAGTTGTAGTGCCATTCATGCCAGAGATAGGAGTATCAAAAAAAGATGCAAGACACCTGGGTAATTCATGGCTAGTCGATATTCACACTCTCTGCTGGTGAGAGAGTGGGCTTTGAGGCATTACTAATGATTGGTTCATTCTCCAAGAGGACTAAAATTACATCACTATGTTGGAGTCAAGTTACAGTGTGTCTGACTGTGACCACAGGTCAGGCCCAAATAGTCCATATAAATATTTGGGGTGGAGATGTCTCTAAATTTGTGCAGTCCTTTCTTCTCAACCTGTGTTTCTTTTGAGCTAATGCAATTCTGCTTTGCTCATAGAACCCAGCTCCTTCTTTAATGTGGACACACCATGCTGGAATGAGTGCCTACCTTGTGTGAGTTCTTTGTAAAATAATCTTTTAGCTAAGTGTACATTTGGCATTCAAATGAAGTGGCCAGCCCATCAGAGTTGTGCTGTCTGAAATAGAGCTTAAATGCTTGGCAGTTTGGCTCAAGAAAGGACCTCCATGGCTTGTGATCTTTAGAATGTTTCTAAGACAATTTAAATGGAAGCGATTCAGTTTCCTGTCATATTGCTGGTATACTGTCCAGGTTTCACAGGCATACAACAATGAAGTCAGCACAATGGTTCTGTAGACTTTCAGTCTCTTAGGCAGCTTTATACATCTTCTCTCCCACACTTTCTGTAGGAGCTTCCCAAATGCTGAGCTAGCTCTGGCAATGCCTACATCAACTTCATTATCACAGTGTACATCTTTGGAAAGTATACTGCCAAAGTTCTCCATTACTAATAGTTTATTCTGATAGGGTGACTCAGATTCTCTAGGGTGTCTTTCTTGATAATATTCTTTCCAGAACCCTGGGGAGATAGAGAAGCTCAGAGGCCACAGTACTCCTGGATATTGGAGAGAATTCAGAATACACAGGACATCAAAACAAGTATAATTAAGCAGAGTATTACATGTGTTACAAACTTTTTAGGTAGAAGGTGCTACAGGGAGCTTAAATTAAAGCAATCTATATAAAGACAATAGATAATTAATTATTACAAATGCCAGCAACTAAATAAATGTTTTTCTAGAAAATAAAAATATATTAACAGAATATAACTTTTATTCTTGTGTCAAGAACAGCTACCATATTGCTTTGTCCTTCTCCAGTTTCTGCCACTTTTCTTTTCCTAGTGACTAGGACCTAGTCTCTTCTCTTTCTCTTGAGAGCTCCTCCCCAAACTCCCATTGTGCTGGGAGAAAACACTGTTCTGAGTCTTGAGTCCTTCTCAACCTGGAAAGAAATACAACTCCCAGGTTACACAGTCTTTTGCAAAGTCTGTTACACAGTGCTTTTGGAGCTTTATGAAAGCTTCAGGGTCATTTTTCTGGTGCTACAGTGGGCAGGTACTGAGTGTTATGATAGAACTTGAAAGGACTAATTAAACAAGGTGTCTATTTGTTTATTTAAGTTTCAGAAAAAAAAATGTACATGATGTACCGATCACATGAGAAACACCCTGATGAAGAGAAGTGAAATAAAGTGAAAGAAATTCACTCACCTTGAGTCAACCAGGACAAAAACTGGGGTCCTTCCATTTATAAGAGCAAAGAAAGAAAGGTCTAAATGTTGTCTGAGTTGTCATTTTCTATACAACTGAAATAGAGGCTATGGCTTGTTTAATAACAAAGATCAATTTTGGCTAGAATACGTTAACAGGGATAGTGTGAGATACAGTTAAAAAGAAAGACTGGAATGAGACTATGGAGGATTTTGAATGCTAAGGATAAGGAGCAGCAAGGAATTCTGGGGTTGAATAAGTCATCCAACATTAAAAACTTGTATCAATTGTCCTTAATCCATACCCAAGTACCAAATAAAAACCCAGATTCATTTGTTATTATTGACCTTTCTGCCCCGACAAAACCCAGGCTCCCCCACATGTGTCTTGTATATTTTTACCTAAACAACTTGTCCTCCATGGAATTTAGCACCTAGAAAGTCCTCCTCATTCTTGTCCATCCCATTATATCAGCTATATTCTATATCATCTCCTTCAAATGTCATCTTTCCTCTCCTTTGCCTTAAATTTCATAACCATCTTGTGTAAGACAGTATACACAGAATTGAGTACTTCTCATTGGTTTTCCAAGTGTCCACATCTTGAATATTATATCTAGTTCCATATTAATGGATATTAATGAACTGAAGTGTCTCCTGAAGAATGCAACCAGAATGTTATGTGTATAGCAAATGAGATAATATTTGTAAAGAACTTAGCACAGTGACTATCACATAGTAAGTGCTTAATAAATGCTTATATGTATGTCTCTATGCCTGTGGGTATGTAATGCCCTTTTCTTACCTCTCCCCCCTAAAAAAAAAGTACTAGGAAAATTCCCATAACTTTTGAAAGCTCAATGTATTCTATTATTAATCATTTGTTTATACTGTTATGTTAAACCATTTATTTTCAGTATTATTTCTTTTGTCTCTGTTCCTCTTTTCATCAGTATAAACAATTTCATATTTCTTTGAGAGTTGCTTTTAAATTTTGGTGCAGGAGTCTTTGCCATATCTCAAGACCATTGTTTTCAAATGCAATTCAATTGTAAATGTAATAAATCATTATTCTTGTTGACATTATGAATAATTCTTTATTGATTTTTTGTTATTGGCTTAACTTTGCATTTTAAATTAAGTAGAAGTAGATTGTCACTGGATAAGTCTTACTTTTAAATATTGTTACTTCTACCCTCTCTCTTCTCTTCTTCACTATGTTAATTTCCACATTAAAAATTCATAAGATTATACCTCTTTTTCATTTTTATTTGACAATGTACTTGTAATAATCATTATGTATGTTCATAAACATTTGATGCATATTAACAGGATTAAATATATTTTCCTATATAATGTGGCTGAAATGAATAAATGACAATATTAATATTTGAAGAAGCAACAATGAGGCTAATTTCCTTTTTTTTCTAATATAGAGTTAAATGTATTTCTAGAAATTGCTCTGTGAAATATTTAATGGCTAAAGGAATCTTTGTAAAAATAAAACCAATTAACTGCTTGTACAGTGACTTCTGGAACCTCAACTTGTATAACTACTACTTTAGAACTCAGAGCTACACTAAGTTCTCCCATTGTGTAAAATCAGTCACTTATGCAAAGGCATTCTGAAATGACCCCATGTTTTAACCTTGCTTGACTGGCTACCTGCAGCCAGCATGAAAAGGAGGGCAGTCAGGCAGAAAAGATCACTAATACCACTCCTCATGATTGCATGGTCCAATCAAAATACCTTTGCTTTTATATGGAAGACACTCATTCCTGTTTTTAAAAGCAATGCTCAGTTTGAATCCTGCCTTGGTCCAATAGCACATCCAACAATCAGTGCTCCTTGCACAAATAATTTCCTTATAACACTATCTTTTCATTTTGGGTTGGCCAGATAGGGAAGGAAGTATAATTTCATACATAATCAATCAATTAATAAATATATATCAAGTGCTTCATATATGACAGCATTGGAAATACAAAAAGAAGCAAAGAATAGTACCTGCCCTAAAGGAGGGCTATTAGGTGGCAGAATGGATAGAACAAGGGACCTGAAGTCAGTAAGACTAGATGCTTAGTAGCTGTGTGGTCCTGGGCAAGTTGCTTAACCCTGTTTGCCTCAGTTCTTTATGTGTAAAATAAGCTGCCAAGGAAATGGCAAACCATTTTAATATCTTTGCCAAGAAAACCCCAAATGGGGTCATAAGTCTGACACAACTTAAAGGACTGAATACAATAGCTCAAGGACCTTACAATAAATTGGACCAGACAAAATGGGGAAAAATATATACAAAGCAAGCTATATGCAGGATAAATAGGAAATATTTAGCAGAGAGAAGCCATTAGAATCAAGAGGAGTTTGAAAAGGCATCTTGTAAAACATAAGATTTTAGATGTCTGAGTAAAAGCCGTGATTTGCTTGAGCTCTCCTCCAAACCCCTCCAAATATGTTTTAAAAAATGGCTTTAAACAAATTATAGAGTAGCAGAACCCACAAAAAGAAAGAGTGAAACAAATTTACAGCCCAAGACAACCTGGATGGTTGATTGGAAAGGTCTATTGGAAAGGTCTATTGTGCCAGGCTGGGAGAGGAACTTAGTTTGGCATGGGTGTGTAGGAAAAGACCAGGCCTCAGTGAACCTGGAGGAGGCCTTAGGGGACTGAATCACAGGCAGCTGTGGTGGTTTCAAGACTTTTCAACCCACAAATGTCAAAGACAACTTAGAAGTTCAGTAGGAAAAGCTAGTGTCCTTGGTGAGAGAGAAGCTCAGTCCCAGCCCCAGTCCTGGTGCCACCTCAGGGTGATGGCTGCTTCTGGAGCTTTGGCCCATAGGAGAATAGAGTGGCTGATCAGAGGGGGATTTCAGGGATCTCTTTGCAGGTCCTGAGGCAGGATTCTCTTGCTTAGCTTGAACTTGGATCTGGGGCACAGTTCGGTATGGCAGTCCTGGGCCAAAAAGGAGAGCTGGTGTGGTGGAGCTGGTAGCGGCATGGGATAGGTAATTTCACAGTTCCGAGGCAGAAAAGAATGCCTGTGGTCACTCATAGACCAGAGCCAGGAAAACAAATGTCCTTTTGACCATACCACCTTGGAAGAACTGGAAGCTCACAGATCACTATAAGTATCTCTGAAAACAGATTCACATGGGACAGCAAGATGGCACAGTGGATAGAGCCTGGATTCAGGATGACCTGAGTTCAGATCTGGTCTCAGACACATAACACTTACTAGGTGTGTGACCCTGGGAAAGTCACTTAACCCCATTGCCTACCCAAAAAACAAACAAACAAAAGAACAAAAAACAAAACACAACAGATGCACAAAACCCCCAAAGCTTGGGACAGTACATTCTCCAGAAAGCAGACCCCTACCTTAACAAAGAGTTTATAATTCAAGTAATTGGCTGGGATCATGAACAAGCTGCACACAAAAAAGTCAGACCATAGAATCTTTCTTTGGTAACAAAGAAGATCAAAACATACAGCCAGAAGACAGCAAAGTCAAAGTTCCTATATCCGAAACCTCCAAGAAAAACAAGAATCAGTCCCAGGCCATAGAAGAGTTCAAAAAGGATTTTGAGAAGCAAGTGAGAAGTAGAGGAAAAACTGGGAAGTAAAATAAGATTGATGCAAGAAAATCATGAAAAACAAGTCGACAGTTTGTTGGAGACCCAGGAGACCAATAAAAAATAGCCTAACCAAATGGCAAAAGGAGTCCAAAAAGGCAATAAGGAGAAGAATTTCCTAAAAAGCATAATTGCTCAAATGGAAAATGAAGTCCAAAAGCTCACTGAAGAAAATACTTCCTTAAAAATTAAAATGGGGCAATTAGAAGCTAGTGACTTTATGGCAAATCAAGATGTTGTAAAACAAAAACAAAAACAAAAAATAGAAAACAATGTGAAAAATCTCATTGAAAAAAACAACTGACCTGAAAAACAGATCCAGAAAAGATAATTTAAAAATTATTGGACTATCTGAAAGCCATAATCAAAAAAAGACCCTAGACATCATCTTTCAAGAAATTATCAAGGAAAACTGCCCTGATATTCTAGAAACACAGGGTAAAATAGAAATTGAAAAAATCCACAGACCACCTTCTAAAAGAGATTGCCAAAGGAAAACTCCTAGGAATATTGTAGCCAAATTCCAAAGTTCCCAGGTCAAGGAGAAAATATTGCAAGCAGCCAGAAAGAAACAATTTAAGTATTGTGGAAACACAATCAGGATAACACAAGATTTAACAGCTTCTACATTAAGGGATCAGAGGGCTTGGAATATAACATTCCAGAGGGCAAAGGAGATAGGATTAAAACCAAGAATCTCCTACCCAGCAAAATGAATATAATCCTTCGGGGGAAAAAATGGTCATTTAGTGAAATAGGGGACTTTCAAGCATTCTTCATGAAAACACCAGAGTTGGCTAGAAATTTTGACTTTAAAATACAACACTCAAGTGAAACATGGAAGAGGTAAACAGGGAAGAGAAATCATAAGGGACTTATTAAGGTTGAGCCATTTACATTCCTGCATGGAAAGATGATATTTGTAACTCATGAGACCTTTGTCAGTTTTAGGGTAGTAGGAAGGAAAAAAATTAAATGTATGTATAGATAGATAGATAGAGGGCACAGGGTGAGTTGAAGATGAAGGGATTCTATCTGGAGAATAAAATAAAGGGATGAGAGAGGATTTTACTGGGAGAAGGAGAAAGGAAGGGGTAGAATGGGGTAAATTATCTCAGATAAAACAGACAAGAAAAGGCTTTTATGGTGGAGGGGAAATGGGGGAAGGTGAGAGCCAATGAGTGAATCTTATTCTCATTGGATTTGGCTTAAGGAGGGAATAACATGCACTCAATTGGATACGGAAATCTATCTTACCCTACATAAAAATAGGGGATAAGGGGATAAAAGTACAAGGGGATGATAGAGGGGAGGGCAGATTGGGGGACAGGTAATCAGAAGCACACATCATTAAAGAGGGACAGGGTAAAAAGAGCTAATGGAATAAATGGGGGGACAGGGTAAGATGAAGGGAAAAATGTTACTTTTCACAACATGACTATTACGGAAGTGTTTTGCATGACTACACATGTATAATCTGTATTGAATTGTTTGCCTTCTTGATGAGGGTGGGTGGGAAGGGAAAAAATTTGGAACCCAAAGTTTTAAAAGCAAATGTTAAAAATTGTTTTCACATGCAACTGGGAAATAAGATGTATAGGCAATGGAGTAGAGAAGTTGATCTTGCCCTATAGGAAAATAGAAGGGGAAATAAGTAAGAGGGGAGGCATGATAGAAAAGAGAATAGATTGGGGGAAGGGGTATTCAGAATGCACACCATCCAGGGGTGGGGGGAGGAATGAGATGTGTTGAAAATTTGGAATTTAAAATCTTGTGGAAAAGAATGTTGAAAACTAAAAGTAAATAAATTAATGAGAAAAAACATAAGATTTTAGTTGGGCCTTAAAGGAAGGCAGGGAAGTCAGTAGGTAGATTCAAATTCATCTTATGCATTACTCAAAATATCTATGTGGTTCTAACTACCATGTACTTTGACCTACATAGAGTTCACACTATTATCTAAAATTTACTCCAAATAAAATTTTAGGGAATATTTCAAAGTAACATTTGGTGAAAGATCTTCCTAAATGGTTGTCAATTCAGAACTTATTACTGATAACCTATCAATTGCAATTTTTTTTTTTGCGAAATAGAATCAGATGATCAAAGTGTACCAATTATTAATGGGAAGCAATTGCAAACAAATTAATACTCATATGGCCACTAGGTCAGTTATTATTAATCATGTTTTTTTTCTTTAACCAGATTCATGATTGCATCACAGTAGGGAGTTCCTCCTCAGTGAGAAAATTTCTATATGTAAGGAACTGCATCTAGCAACATAGGTTGGCAACTTTTCCAAAACTGTTATCTTAGAAACTTCCCTGGGATTGGAAATGAGAATTTAATGAGTCACCTAAGCTCATACAACATGTGAGTTTAAAGTCTTCCTGAATCTGAGTTCTTCATTTGATCATTCTATGCAACTTAAACAAACAAATACTGTGGTGTAAAGATTACTTGATATACATAATATTTGATATGGTTTCATTTTGTAATATTCATCTGTAGTTCTACTAACACTAGGCTGATTTAGAATGTTTCTCTTCCCCCTGATGGAAATGGATTATAATTGTTTTATCATTTTTAATTATCTTTTTGATTGCTGGTTTTATGCCATGCATGTTCTTTTGATTGCTCTCTTTTGCAATACTTTTAATTCTGTAGTTTAAGAATGGACATTGTCCCAAGGAAACGTGCAAAAGACAGTTGTATCTCTTAAAGACCCCACTTCAATGACTCAGAGATAGCAGGCATTGTTTCTATGGAGTCAGAATGATGGGAACCCAAAACCACCAGGGGATGTGGTTTCACCTGGAAAGAATTAACAGTCTCAAACTGTCTTTCAGTCAAGTGGAAAAACTTTATCGTGGTGCTGTAAGAGCAGGCAGAGTTCTCTAGTGAAACTGCAAACTAATGGGAGTGAAGCTAAAGCAAATATAGGGAAAACCCAGTGCTTTTTGTGACAAATATGGTAATTAGGTGGTCTTGGGGTGGGATGGGGAGTGGTCAGTTCTTATAGGAACATGCAATTTTTGTACTTAGTGCTATGATGTTTTAACCTGAATACATTACAAGAAGCCCAGGGTGGGGGTAAGGGGTGATGGCTCTAAGGAGTGTGTTTTTAGGCCTGAAACATCACTAAGGCAATCAATGGTCATGGTCTCATGATCATTCTCCTTGATCTCTCATCATGACACCCATCACAAAATGTTAAGTTTAAACAAAAGATAGAGAAACACCTTTGAAAATCTATGGACCATGTATGATCAAGAAAACTGGACTTTTTACAGCTAAGTTTAATATCCATTGTGGTTAACATGTAACTTAATAAAGAAAATATGTCAATTCATGTGAACTTAATGCTAAATACTGTAAAAAAAAGTGATTTAGCATAAGTAGGATATACTGCATATTAAACACTTTATTGTAAAAAGTTTGTATGTTTATCATGTCAACAAATTTAGATATTTAACTTTATCACAGTTAATTTGTACACCATTATATTTAACTTATGGAAGACATTGCTCCATCCATATGTGATTTCCCCAAACAGACAACTGAAAGTTCCAGATACTCTGTCAGTTTCCATCATTCTGCTCCTGCCTCAGCTTCTGACTTTCTGGACTTCATCTCCATATCTCTAACCCAAAAACTTACTGAACTCAACAGCTGGGGCCTTTTCATATTAGATTATCTCTCCAACCTGCCTGGTCCTTTCTCCCATTAATGACTTCCTCCTTTGGTCTTAATTTGGAGGAGAGGCTGGGTATGGTGAAATTTCATTCCTCTCTTGGATTTACTTCTGACTTTCTAGACATTAAAACCATGATCCTCACAGTCATTTCCCTTCCCCAGCTTTTCATCTCTGTATATTTTGTCTTCCCCCATTTAAGGATAAGTTCCTTGAGGGCAGGAACTGTCATTCTTGCTTAAATTTTATTTGAATTTTCAGTGCTTAGTACAGTGTTTGGCACAAAGTAACTATTTACTATACACTTGCTGCCTGCCTGTATCCATTCAAAATTCATTCATCACAACCACAATCAATGGATTCACTTTCATTAGTTAGCTGGAATATACAAATCTTGAGTAAGGAAAAGATATCTTACTATATAGACTGAGTTAGCATTCCAGAATGGAGTAACTACATATCTCTGTTTCTTTTATACAGGATCACTCTCCTCCAAGAATTATTTGGGTTCCTCTTACAGATTCATATAGAGAATTCAGTTTAAATAAGCACTTCAAGTAACTCCAGTTGAAACACAGTAATTTCTTTAACCCTTGTCTAATCACATTAAAGGAAAAAGAGAAAGAATCTCTCTTAGAAATCTCCAGGAATAGAGGAAAACAAAATTCTTATCTATGCAAGAGTTAATCTGTTTTTTTTCTTTTTGTCATCATCCTTAATCAATTCCCTTTATCTTATTGTCTTAAAGTATCAGGATCACATTTCTAAAGAATCTTTCCCAGGAGTCTGGAAAAGGATTTCTAGAAAAAGATAATTCCTTACCATATCTACAAATATTAATAAGGAGGTTTTAAATTTTTATTTATGCTTCAACAGAATAGTGTAGAGTTGAACTGATTCACCAAGTACTAAATTTAGGATGAGAAGACAGTCTAGTTATTGCAGGGGTGATGGCTTGGGAAAGTAATGAAAGATAGAAGGATTTGGCAGTCATAGTGAAAATGAAGAAAAAGTTAGAGTTCTTAAAGCAGAGGGACAGATTTAATCATAAAATCATTTTGATCAGATGAAGGGGTTTTGGAATCCCTGAACTTGAAGATGCAATTATTGTGAGAAATAACAAGATCAAATGTATAAACATCTCTGTGTATGGCTGAGGTGGAGAGGAGTAGGTATTAAGAATTGAATATATTGAGAAACTGGAAGGTGAGGGTATTTGAAGGAGCATCAGGATGCATTTTGAAATCCCCTTTTAGGAGTGCAAGAGTTGTAGTAGAGAGAAAGAAGATGAGCCCCTGTGGATTCAATTATTGGATTATTCTCAAATCTACTTATCCAACAATCTGTGCAGACCTCCAGTTTTACATCTCTAACTGCCTGTTAGACATATCAAACTGAATATGCTATAGATATCTTAAACTCAATGTATCTAAAACTGAACTTATTAACTTTTCCCCTCAAACTCTCTCCTAAGCTGAATTTCTCTGTGGTCCAGAGTACCACAATCCTTCCAGTCATGTGGGCTCACAGCCTAAAAGATTCAATCCTTACTCTCTCTGAACTTGCATATCCAATATGTTGTCAAAGCCTGTTTTACTTGCAAAACATCTCATAGTCTTCCTGTTCTTTCCTCTGACATTCCTGGTTCAAGACCTCATCACTTCAAACCTGGACTATTGAAATAGCATGCTGTTTGTAAATGCCTGCCACAAGTATCTTTCTCACCCCTATGCATCCTACATTCAGGTGTCAAATTGATCTTCCTTAAGCACATATTTGACCTTGTCCTATTCCTACTTAATAAATTCCAGTGGTCCTCTATTAACTCCAGGATCAAATATACAATGTGCTGCTTGTCATTCAGAGACCTTCAAACTCTAGCCTCCCTCCTATTTTGCTGTCTTTTTTACACTTTACTTGCCTTCACCTGCACTGCATCAAGTCACACTGGTTTCCTTACTGTTCTTCAGCCAAGTTGTTCTATCTCTCTATTCTGAGAATTTTCATTGACTCTCTCCCATGTCTGAAATATGTTCCCTTCTCATCTCTCCCTTTTTGCTTCCTTCAAGTCCCAGCTAAAAATCTTACCTACAGGAAACTTTTCCCTGGTTCCTCTTAATTATATTACTTTCCCCATGTTGGTTATTGCAAATTTATATTAATATATGTATAGTTTGTACCTGAATGTTTGTGTGTTAACTCTTCCATTACTCTGTCCACTTGAGAGAAGAGATTGTCTTTTTCTTGTACCCTCAGATTTTAGCACAGTGCCTGGAATGTAGTAGGTGGTTAATAAATGTTTATTGACAGAAAGACTGATTGACCAAGCAATAACAGTTACCATTTTCAGAGCAAGAGTTTGAAAGTGGCAGGATGAAAGAGACCATTAGGCATGTGAACTTTTTGAGGAGGAAAGGAGAATGTCCCAGGATTGGGTGATAAATTTGAGCAGCATGAACCTTGAAGAAGGAGAGATTGCTGAGTGATGGTATTAGAAGGATAATCTAGAAGTGGCAAAGGGAAGCAAGGAATATTTCAATTCTTTCAGCATGACCAGTTAATTAGAGGGCATTTCTGAAAGTGCAACCAGTACTAGAAAGTGTACCATGGATAAAGAGTCATCTAGAGCAATCCATGTTTCAAGGAGTTCCAGAAGATAAAAATGAGAAAAGAAAATAATTAACTTAAAGTAAGTTTGTTAGTTATGCAGCAGGTGTTCCAGAGAACACAGTGGAAGAGAGAGTTATATTTGTACAGGACTTTGGGGAAGGTTATGTTGAAAAAAGTGTGGGATTAGGGAATTGTGGATATGGTATGGGATTTTTATATCAGTAACTAGGAATTAAGAACCATTGGGATGAAGAAAATATGAAGGTGGGCATAAGCACACTATTGAGGAATGAGTCTAAGCAGAGCATCTGTTGCCATAGAGAGATTCATTGAGGGCAGCAAGTTATTAGATTATTCAAAATCCTCCTTAAAGATCCAACTGCAGGAAAGGTGGCAATACTGTATCCTGTGATATCCAGGAATACCACACTCATGGAGGCAGAAGTAGGTGAAGAGATGGACTAAAGGAGATGAAAAATCAGGAGATAGGAAGTAGCATTGGGATGTGGGCATGGTCTACATGGCCTCAGGACCACTGGAGAAGCCTCAGGCATAAATACCAGGTCCTGGGTTTACAGAGCTTTATGGAAAGGTTCTGGAGGAAAGGCAAACTTTTGAGTGAACTGAAATAGGGCTATTGGATTTGTCTGGCCCATAAGTGTGCAAAATATTTGAGATGCAAGAAGAGAGAATCATTATAGTGGGATGGGGACAAAGGAAGGATGATGTATTCTGCAAGTCATAGCAATAGCAATTGAAGACATTGGTCAGTGGATGAACATGCCCTTCCAGAGGCGACAATACTATTGATTTTGACTACCATAGCAGGGTAAGAGTTTAAAAGTATCAAGTGGGAAAAGGAAGTTTGCAAATGCAATAGGACACTTTGGTGACCTGTTCCACAACAGTTGGTACAGTTGGCAGTGTTCCTATGAAATGGTCTGGGGAAAGGAGGAAAATATTGGGGAGATCACTGCATAGCTGTCCATGAGAATGTGGCCACCAGTGGTTGCAATAATAAATTTGTGTGGGCCACTACAAGGTATAGGGCACACTCAAGACTGCAAAGGTAGAGTTCCCTGCTAGTTTAGATGAAATTGCCAGTTGCTGGCAAATAGGCTATAGCAGTAATAAAGTAACTTACTATTGTTAACTACTTTGTGCTATGATAATGAACAACAGTTAAATGCTGAGGCTCCAGTGGGCAAACTATAAAAAGACCTAGGACTTGAAAGAATTTTGAAGATTACTACTTCCTAATTAAATGAAGGATATGCCTGAAAAGTTGTATTGACCCCTGTTAATTGTTTTAGTCCTTGTGGTAGGGGCATGGACTTATGACTTTGGGGAAGCACTGGACTTGGCTGATTGAAGACCTAAACTCTATCAGAGTAAGTCCCATGCAGGTATCTTACAACAACAACACAACAACAATAGCAGCAGCAGCAGCAGTGGCAGCCTTCTGTGGCAAATAAGTCAAATAGAGTTCCTGGGAATCAAATTTGTTTTAATCTAATATGGCCAGGGGTGCTTCGAGAAAGAAAAGATAAACAACCTGATTCAATATTACTACGGAGGTGGAGGATGCTGAAATCCCATCAGCAACATACAAAAAAGACTATATCAACCCATCTGAAAGAAGGTAAGGCCCAGACATGAGGATGGGAGAAAATATCAAAACCAAAATAAACCTGTACCCATTCCTCTATTTCTGGAAACTACCTGAACCTATAAGAGACCAGGGTCAGGGTAAAAGCTCCCCAACATTAAGGAGGACTGAGAGAGACTGGCCATCATATAAAATACTTTTGTACTATTCATGGTATAATAAGCAGACAGTCTTTGCCTTAGTAGACATGGGGGCTGAATTCACCCTTATTCATAGAAATCCACATGACCCTGTAGTTCAGATTTGTGGTTATGGCAACACTACAACTCTAGCAAAGAAAATTAAGGTTGTGTTACAAATCTAGCACTCACCACTCCCAAGCAAATGCTGCATATATTTCACTGATTTCTAAAAACAACATAGGAATAGATTTGTTGTTGTGAACAGCCTTGAAAATATGAATTAAACAAGATTATTGACCCACTACACACTGCTGTCTCAGATATAGTTAGACTGACCATGAAAGGGGGACAGTGGAATATCCTATAAGATCTATCTTAATGTGCCTTTTAGTATTCCTTTGGCAGAGGAATTGAAGGAGCAGTTTATGTTCACATGGGATGGGCAGCAATGGGGTTTCCAGGTCATATCCCAAGGATATATGTACAGTCCAACCCATGCCACAGTCTGACTGCCCACAATTTGGGTATTATATTGGACCCTGTGGACACCCATAGTAAATGTTTTATTGATGATATTATGTCATCATCTGATGATTTATTTTTATTAGAATAGTACTTTGAACAATTGGATGATATTATCCCCCAAAAGAGTTAGACAATAAATCCCATCAAAGTGCAAGGACTTGGACATATTGTGAAGTTCCTAGGTAGGGTGTGGTCAGATAAAATGCAGGTTATCTGAGACCATAATTTACAAACTCTCGCCCTGATTAAATGGCATATTTACTTAGTCCAACAAGCTTTCTGTTTGATAGCCCTTTAATTGCTCAATTGTAACTATTTGAACTCTTTTTGAAAGCTGAATATTAGGTTTGTCAATCTGACTGTTACATCATAATTGTTATGTAAGCTGAAATGAGAACCAGCTTATGGAGTGGATGCATGATGTGGCACAGGAGGAACCACTTTATAATTATTGGATCTGCCTTCCCATGGCAATGGAGGAGCACTCTGGAGAGTGCTTAAGAAATTAATTCAGACTATTCACTGGAGGTTCGAATACTGAAGCTGAAGCTTAAATAATTTGGTCACATAATGAGAGGATAGGACACATTGGAAAAAGACTGATGTTGGGAGAGATTGAAAGGAAAAGGAAAAGGGGTCAGCAGAGTAGGAGGTGGATAGATAACATCATGCAAGCAATGAGCATGAACTTGGACAGACTTGGGAGAGAGTGGAGGACAAAAGGGCCTGGCATATTACAGTTCATGGGGTCACAAAGAGTCGGACCCAACTGAATGACTGAACAACAACAATGTACCTGTCTTCCAAGTTACTTCCTATTGTTACTCTATACCAGCTACTTAGGAACTTATTATACTGACTAGAAGGGGAAGGGGTTGGTGGAGGAGGGAGGGCAGAACAACATAGAATTTTAACACGATCCCCCACCCCCCTATCCCCTTAGTATCTACTATAATCACACTACCATGTCTACAGATTAATCTTAACAAAATCATAGCAAGAACACCAATCATTATAACCTCCAAGGCCCACCACAAGAATTTTGACAATTTGTCTGGAGAAATCCAGGAGAAAAAATCAGTGAAAACACTCAGAAGACCTGGTGAGATATGCATGATATCTATGATGATGGCATCAACAGTCTTTACTCTGTTTCTTACAGTGTCTGTGATGGGGAATATTTCCCTTGAGGGACTGGTCCACATGAAACAGGAGGAATTAACAAAACCAGAAACCCACCATGGTTGGGTAACAGGTAGTCCAAGAGCAGCTAGTGGTGCATCACCATAACTCACAAAATACGTTGTCCTTCAGCCAATTTTGTCAAGTCCCTTGGCAATGTCCTAAATGTAGTGTTTAAGTAGCTTTGCAATAGCCATACATTCATACTTCAGCTTCTTATGGACCTCCTCTATAATCCCACAGGTTGCAAGTTTGAAAAAAGGACCCTAGGCCTACTAGGTTATATTCCACTGCTCATTGGTCATGGTAGAAAATGCACAGGGGTCTTGTGGGTGTTGTCATGGCATCTTTGTATAAGGTGAAGTCCACCAACTTTATTAAGCAATTAGGGTACATGTCAAGTTGAGGAAGAAAAGTACTGAATGTGAGTGTAGATATGGCACTAGGGAACGGTGGGTGTACATAACAACCATATTCCTTCTGGAACCACCATTGGGTTTAATTTGTCCAAATGATTGATGTAGTGTTTAAGTTTGCTGACTCAGTCCAAGTTTGGCCATTGGGGGCATATATCTTCATCTAGAGACATCCCACGGGAGCAGGATCTGATCAATTTTTGACAATCATTGGTGTCAGGAATGTCACAAGAAAGGTGTTTTTTCACCTCATCTGGATGCAAAGCTTTAGTGAGGTTAGATGTGTAGAAGTCAGTTGTGGTAGTGAATTGAGCTCTCTCAAGTTCTGGTGAGAGGTAGCAAGCCCAACACTGGGTGAAGTTCTGCTGCAGCTTTGGCTATTGCCATGTGGAGATTTTTTTTTTTTGATACAGAGTACTTATATCATGCCAGTCACATGGGGGCCAGTCTGGCATCATTCTAAGAGAGCCCCAGCAAATTTTAAAAGCCTGACACATTGGCTAGCATTGTGGTACTTGCAAAATTCTCCTAAGCATGCAAAGTTGGCCAGAATGTGGGGACAGACCCATGGATCTGGATGGTCCCATATTGCACCTGGATGTTGAGGTAAGTGGTTAAAATAGGTAAGTTTAGGTAGAATAGACCCAGTGGATCTCATTGAGTGTCTGCATGTTCCCAAGGTTGAAAGGACTAGAGGAATGGACATATCTGTGAGGGCTATGTCTACCGGTGTTCAGATTTCTAGGGGCCAGTAGCCTCAGAGGCTGATCCAAAAGCATATGGTAGAACTTGGGGCCTGACTCAGAGTTCTGAATAGGAACTTGACTCTGAACCTGGAGGATTTCTGGATTGATTGGGGCTTTGGCATTCCTGGGAGAATCCTCCTGTTGAGCTTTTCATTTGGCCTCACCATAACCCTCTCACTGGTGTGCTCCCAGTTGCTATACCTCCAGCTGCTGCACCTCCAGTAGTTGCTGCTCTTCCAGCTGCTGGTGCTTCTTGGCCTACTGCACCTCCAGCTACTCCACTACTAACCACTGCACCTCATGCTCCTCTGATGATGTTTGTACTTTCTGAAGTCCCCCAAAATGCTAATGATCAGGGTGATCACAACTAAGAAGTTTCCCCCTTCCAAAGAGGACACAAGTTTGGCCACTGCACATGACATGGTAATGAAGGTCCAGTGAGTATTCACATAGGTATGGCCTTAGCTAGGATGCTATCTGACTCTGTTTTCCACAGCCCAAGGATGTGTTGGGTGTATTACCAGAAGTTGTTGCCCTTTGGGTCATGAGTCCATTAATTGTGAGCTCCAAGATGGTGAAGAAGAGAAAGTCCTAGACTATAGGTGGGTGGGTTGTGATTTGACCAGAGTTGTGAGTCCATGAGTTTATTGCACCATCAATGGAGTAGTTTCCATGGCACTAACTGTGGTGCTTGTTCCATTTTCCAGTGTGGAATAAGTACTTGAATTTCCTTCTAACACTGTCTCAGTGCTCTTGACTATAGTTTAGATTGTCATCTTGGTATTTTTTAGAGAGGCACCTTCCTGTTCTGATGGTTCATTCATTGCCCATTGTGGTTTGACAGTTAAATGGGGGGCTATCATGACCTCAATGCTCAGGGTTGTCCTTATCTTCTCACCTGTCCGGGTGGCAAAAATAGTGGTCTAGGATTGTCTGATTACTGATACTGTAGGTATTTCCTTTCCCTCTGTGGTTAGGAGATTCCATTGCATCACAACTCCCTTCTCCACTGGTCATAATAACTCATCCTTCTCCATCCCCTACTCCCCTACCATTGTGAGGGGAAAGTGATGTAGATTCCTCTTAGTGGTGGGAATCAGGAGGTCTTGGGCCCTCAGAGATGAATAGGAGGCCATCAGAATAAGACAAGGACTATAGTGCAGGTTGTAGGTGTTGTGATTATGTCTCAAGGAGCCACAGATGCAGATGTTTAGGGTGCGGAGGGATTCAGGCACCATCTATGCCCACCTGGGGATCCATTTTCACTATGGAAGTTTGAGCAGGATGGTTTTTAAGAGGCATTATGCTCTTCTATCAGTTTAGCAGCCAGGGGTCTGTAAGGCATGTGGAAAGACCAAAAAATATCATTGTCTGCTGCCCATTGTTGCATGGTCCAGCACATAAAACCTGTGCTCTGGTCACTGTGGATTGCAACGAGAGGATCAAAAGGAACAAGGAGTTCTTTTGATAGTCTAGTGATGATATTAGGGGCCCCTGCATGGATGACAAAGCCAAAGTCCAGTGTAAGCATCAACCATGGAGAATGACTATTAAAAACTTGAAAAGGCAAAGACCTCATAAAGCCCACTTCCCATATTTATTGAGGCACCTGTCCCTTTGCAATGCTTCTTCTAAGTCCGTGTTTCCAGGAACATATCAAACATTCCCTAGTTATCTGATTAAGAAGTGCTATGGACATCACAGCTCAATAGGAAGCTAGTACCTGGCTTTCCAGGTGTGAATTGTTGGTGATGGTCAGTTGTTCAGCAGTTAATGACTGTTTGTGACCTTGTGTACCATAGAGTGTCAATATTGTAGATTAGATTTTCTTGCCAAGGATGCTAGAGTAGTTTGCCATTTCCTTCTCTGACAGATCAAGGCATTGGCAAAGCCAAGATGGCAGAGAGAAGTCAGGAAGTTGCCAGAGCTCTCCCCAATTTTCCTCAAAAACAACATTAAATCAAGCCTCTAAACAGATTTTGGAGTGACAGAACCTACAAAAAGACAGAGTGAAACAATTTTCCAAGTTAAGATAATTTAGAAGGACTTCAGGAATGGTCTGTCTCACTTGGGTAAAAGGGGAACACAGTCTAGCACAGACAGGGTCTGGGCAAGTCAATGGGAAGCTGTTAGCCACAGAACAGACCAACAACTGAGGCCTCTCAGTCCTGGCCCAGCAGGTCAGTGTCATAGCAGGCTAACTGTGAGGCCATGAGTCCCAGCATAGAAGACAAGCTGCCAGTCCTGGAAACCAGGCAACAATAGGTGCAACTAGACAGAGCCACACCAGGACGATGAAGACGCCACCAGTACCCAAGGCCCCAGTGTACAAAGTCAGTGATCAGGCATCTGGCACCCAACACAAGAAGCTTGGGACAGTGACTCTGTGCCCCAGAAGCAGGGCTCAACTTTAAAAGAAAAGAAATTCAAGAAGCATAAATAAACATTGATCGTAGAAAGTTGCTGCAGTGACAAGGAAAATCAAAATACTAACTCAGAAGTGGACACCATTGTCAATATACTTCCATCCAAAACCTCAAAGGAGAATATAAATTTGGTTCAAGCCCAAAAAGCTTTCTTAGAATCGCTCAAGAAGGATTTTAAAAGTCAAATAAGAGAGACAAGAAAAATTGTGAAAAAAAATGAGAAGTATGCAAGAGAGAGTCAACAGTCTGGAGAAAAGGACAAAAAATGTCTGAAGAAAACAATTCCTTAAAAAATACAATTGGCCAAATGGGGAAAAAAATATCTATTGAAGAAAACAACTCCTCAAATAAAAAGTAGAATTGGCTAAATGAAAAAGGAGGTACAAAAGCTAAATGAAGAACATAATTCCTTAAAAATTAGAATTAGGATTTTTTATTTTTACTTCCAGGAGCCAAGATGGCAGAATAAGCAGTAAGTTACTTTCACTCTCCCTTACCGACCTTGAAAACTTCAGAGAATATTGCCCCAGGAAAAATCCTGAAATAGTAGAGTCAGCAGAAACACTAGATTCAGCAGTCTATTATGTCATGAGGCTAGGAGGTTTAATGGGAAAGATCCCTCTTGCTGTAGCTGAAGGGAACCAGAACTGGAAAGAAAGCATACCAGCAAGCCCCACCTCAGCAAAATAGTCCCTAGTCCCTAGAACAAGAAACATGGGACAATGCTACCTGTGTCCCAGAAGCAGAGATCAACTTTAAAAGCCAGAGAAAAGACAAACAAGAGGAAGAAGAAGTAACATAGAAGTAACACAATAACCACAGAGAAGTATCTTGGTGACAGGGAAGATGAAAACACAAATTCAGGGAAGGATAATATTGTCACTATACCCACATCTGAAACCTCAGAGGGGAATATGAGCTGGTTTCAAGCCCAAAAAGCCTTCTTGGAAGAGCTCAAGAAGGATTTAAAAGTCAAATAAGGAAGGTAGAAGAAAAATTGAACAATTCATTTTTAAAAATGGGAAAAAAGTACAACGAAGAAAACAATTCCCTAAAAAGTGAAATGGGCCAAATGGAAAAGGATGTAGAAAACTAACTGAAGAAAACAATTCATTAAAAGTTAGAATTGGGCAATTGGAAACTAATAATTCTATAAGACATCAGGAATCACTGAAAAAAAAATCATAAGAATGAAAAAAATAGAAGAAAATGTAAAATTCCTCATTTGAAAAGCAACTGACCTGGAAAATAGATCCAGGAGAGATAACTTAAGAATTATTGGTCTACCCTGAAAGCCAAGATGGAAAAAAAAGAGCCTGGACAGCACCTTTCAGGAGATTATCAAGGAAAACTGCCCTGAGGCCCTAGAACCGGAAGGTAAAATACTCATCAAAAGAATCCACCAGTTACCTCCTGAAAAAGATCTCAATTTGAAAACACCAAGGAATATTGTAGCCAAATTCCAGAATTGTCAAGTCACACGGAGAAAATCCTACAAGCAGACATAAAGAAACAATTCAAATGTTGTGGAATTACAGTCAGGATTATGCAGGAACTTGAAGCTTCTACATTAACAGATTGGAGAGCTTGGGATATGATATTCCATAAGGTAAAGGAGCTTGGATTACAACCAAGGATCAGCTACCTACCAAAATTGAGCATAATCTTTCAGGGGAGGAGATGGACATTCAATGAAATAGGGGGCTTCCAGACTTTCCTGATGAAAAGATCACTGCTCAAAGGAAACTTTAATCTTCAAATACAAGACTCAAGAGAGGTATAAAAAGGTAAATATGAAATGGGGAAAAAATCAAATGCTATTCAATAAGGGTAAAATATTTAAATACCTAAATGGGAAGATGATATTTATAACTCTTGAGAACTATATCTTTATTATGACATTTAGAAGGGATATACATAAACAGAGGAGGTGGGTTTAAGTTGACTTTGATGTGATAATAAAAAAAAACTAATAAAGTGGTAAAAAGGAACTGTAATGAGAGAAGAGGAAAGGAGGAAGCAGAAAAGGGTAAATTACATCAAATAAAGAGGCACAAAGACATATTACAGTACAGGGAAAGAGGTGAGCGAGAGAGCATTGTTCGAATTTTCTTCTCATTGGTTTTGGCCCATGGAGTGAATAACATACTGAATTATATATGGAATTTTAACTTTCCATGCAGGCAGTAGTAGAGGAAAGGGGAAAGAAAAAGAAAGGGGGAATAGAACGGAGGAAAGAAGTAGTAAGGAAAAAAAAGGGAGGAGTATGACAGAAGAGAGGGCAGAGTGAGGAAGGTGGTGGTCAAAAGCAAAACTCTAGTGAGGAGGGAAAAGGAAAAAGAAAAGCATAAATGAGGAGGGTGAAATATAATGGAGAGAAACACACAGATAGTAATCATAACTGTGAATGTGAATGGGATGAACTCTCCCACAAAACAGAAGCAGATAACAAAGTGGATTAAAAACCACAAACCTACAATATGTTGCTTACAAGAAACACATTTGAAACCGAGGGATACACACAAGGTAAAGGTAAAATGTTGGAGTAGACTATATTATGCTTCAGCTGAAGTTAAAAGAAAAAAAGCAGAGGTAGCAATCATTATTTCAGACAAAGCAAAAACAAAAATACATCTTATTAAAAGAGATGAGGAAGCAAACTACATCTTGTTAAAATGCACCACAGACAATGGGGTAATATCATTACTAAACATGGCATTCACATTCTTAAAGGAGAAGTTCAGGGAGTTAGAGAAAGAAATAGACAGCAAAACTATACGAGTGGGGGACCTCAACCTCTCTTTCTCTGAACTAGATAAATGTACCCACAAAATAAAAAAAAAAGAATTTAAGGAGGTGAATATAGTTTTACAAAAAGTTAGATATGGTAGACATCTGGAGAAAATTGAGTGGGGATAGAAAGGAATATACTTTTTTCTCAGCAGTACATGGCACATACACAAAAATTGATCATGTACTAGGGCATAAATACCTCACAATCTGTTGCAGAAAGGCAGAAATATTAAATGCATCCTTTTCTAATAATGATACAATAAAATTATATGTAATAAGAGGCCACAGAAAGATAGACTAAAAATTTATTGGAAACTAATTAATTTAATCTTAAAGAATGAATGGGTCAAACAACAAATCATAGAAACAATCAATAACTTCATCAAAGAGAATTACAATAATGAGACAACATACCAAAAAATTATAGGATGCAGTGAAAATAATTCTTAGGGGAAGTTTTATATCTCTAAATGCTAACATGAACAAAATAAAGAAAGAGGCAATCAATGAATTGGGCATGCAACTAAAAAAAAACCTAGAAAAATTAAAAATCTCCAGCCCTCAGTGTATATAACTGAGGCCTCTTCTTGAAAGCCATCACTAAGGACAATGCTTGACTGCACTCAGAGCTTTCTGTTGTTCTGGGCCCCACTGAAAGTTTGTATGACTGAGTAGATGAGGTAACTAGGACTGTGAGGTGGGGAATATGTTGTCTCCAAAATCCAAGCATGCCTACTAGATGAGCACATCAGAAGAGGCTTCGAAGGAGATAAGATTATCTCAGACTGGGGCAATTATGTCTCTGCCTTTATGAGGCCATATGTATCCTAACAATTTCACATACTGTGAGGGAGTTTATATTTTATAGGTGGCTATTGCCCAATCACAACCGGTCAGATGTCTGACCATAGCCATGAGGTGAGCTTGGACAGGGTTGGTGGTGGAGCATTTCATCATGCTGTCAACCACATAGTGCCACCTGAGGGGTCCCTCTGGAACTGGAAGATTCTTCAGGTCCTGGTGGAACAGTTCACAGCAATGGAAGGACTCTTCAGATTTCCCATGGGTAGCCTGGTGAAAGTACATTATAATGTAAAGGCATATTAGAGTTGTGAACCTGATATATGGCCACAGATTAAACATTCACTAAGTCAAATACTGCAAACCAAGAGTAGCCAGAGGTTTGGATGTCTTCTGTCACCCCTATCATATTGCATAGTTGGGCTTTAATTGGGGGGACTACCTTATTCAAATTTCCGTTGTCCATTGTCTCCATACTTGCCTGCTTTTTGAACAGGACAGACTGGCTAGTTTATTAAGGAGAGTATGGGGAATAATCATACCTTCAGTAGTTAAGTCCTTTATAACAGGATGCAAGCAATCTATCCCTTGTCTAAGTTTATACCACAGGGTGTTAGCAATCTTCATGGGGAAGAGAAAGGACACTACCACTTATCCTTGCAGTCAATGCTAATTTCTTTGATTTGGTTCCAGTGGCTAATTGAAGTCCTAGAACATCCATGGGGAAGGAAGGGAAAAGAGAATTCAGGGACTGTATTTATTGGGACCCAGGGTACTCTGATTGCTCCCGCAATAAGGTCAGCAGTGATCTGGGTTCCTTGAATAGTGATGTTTTCACCTCATGATAGGGTTAGTAGCGTCCTAGTATGTATCAGGGTTGCCTGGGATTGGTGTGACCTGAGATTGAGTGTCCAGTAGCATGCTTCAATACTGCTAGTTTCCAGGGTCCCACAGCACTGTGAGTGCTACAAAGGGTCCCAGTGTCAAGATGGGTTCCAGTAAGGACCTTCAAGGGGTCTGCTAGACACAGATGTCTGTTGTCTCTGTGCATGTATGTTAGAACTACACTACATCTATAAGGTCCTGAATTTCTTGGGGTCTATCACCTGATGTGGATTTCATCATTCTCTGTCTCAAGGTCCCCCTGCTTGTCTATTGTCTGGCTTAGCTTGGGCCTTAAGCCCCTGTTGAATGTTCCCTCTATTAATATTCTATTTACCTCCCCCTTGTCTGTGATCCCCATTCTGAATGGTGGCAAATACCTGAGGCTTGGGCTTACTTTACTGTCTTTACACAAAGTCCACATCATCCAAAGGAGACTATATGGTTTCAGTGTCTACCATCATAGTAAGGAACATGGCCAAGAAGATTTCTGGGGACCCTCTCAGGAACACAACCTTGGCTTACTCATCTAGTTGGGTATGCTTTGTTCCCTTCCAGGGCTCCTCCAGGGAAGGCACATTAGTACTATGATAAATCTACAACATAGTACCTATGGAACAAGCCAAAGGCCAACTTTTCTCTAAAATAATCCATTGGGCCTATGCCTTAGCTGTGATGGACAACAGTGAGGGGTGTGTAGCTATCCAGGTCCATACAACCCACCTAAACAAAGGTAAAGAGGGATTGTTTCCTCTGGGCACTGACCTAATTATTTTCATAAGTTCTCCAGGAATTTTGAGTGGGAAGTTACTATGACATCCTTGCACACAATTGCCAATTGTCGTACTTTCCTGGCATTTGGGGTTAAGCCTTCACTAGAAAAATATAATCTATAAATCCATGCTGCAGTTTTCTAATCTCATTGTTGATATAAATCCTCAAGAATGGTCTTTATTTCATCCTGCAACTCTGTTCCTCATTGTACTCCACCTTACAACACCCCTTTTCCTAATTGTTTTTCTAATGGTGATAGGAAAAAAAAAAGTCTTGGCCAGGAGATGGGATGGTGGGTTTCTTAATGCTTAGATCTTCTTCACCTACTTCCTAATCTCTGTCTGTCTGGAGGGGGGAGTAGTAGAGCTAAGGTGTATATTCAGTCTACCTGCCCAGATATTAGGGGCAGCTGGGTGGCACAGTGGATAGAATGTTAGGCTTGGAATCAGGTAGACTTGTCTTTCAGAGTTCCAATATGGCCACCTTTACCTGTTTCCCCCAGTTTCTTCATCTGTAAAATGATCTGGAAAAGGAAATGGCAAACTACTCCAGTATCTTAATCAAAAAAACCCCAAATGGGTTAAGAAAGAGCCAGACACGACAGAAAAATGACTAAACAACAGCAATTTTTAGAAGTACCTTTCCTAAAGAATATCTTCTTTATCATTATGCAAATTTAGACTTTGCACCATAGTATTTGTTTCATATCCCATTCACTTCTTTTCCCTACTTAGATAAGACACCCTATGCAAGAGTTGAACCATAAGTTTGGCACTTTTGGTGGTATTGCTAAATACAGATTTGTCTAAAATCTTACTGAAATTTCTATTCTATGCTGTAGACTTGACCATGTTCCTATTTCTCAAATTAGATAATTGAAATTCAACAGGATTATATAGGATATAGAAAAAGGAAACCTTTAATCTGGGATAGGAAAATGAATCTCCATGGATCTAGTTGGAGAACAAGTCAAGCAGTTAGACTACTAACTCTAAACCTGATACAAAGCCCAAAAGAGTTATTCCTTTCACAATGCAGTAACCAAGGGAAACTATTTCCCAGTCTCAGGTGACAGGATGGTGGAAAGCATGAGCAATTAAAAAAAATACTTTTGTTTTAAAGAGCATTTTCCTCTCAATCTAAGGCTCCCTTTAAGTATCACATACCATTTCCACTCTATACTTTTTATCTCTCTTGCTTTTTTCCCCTCCATAAATCATTCCCTCCATTTTCCCTCATGTCCTTCTTTCATCCTTTCCTTTTCATTATTATTTTTTAAATTTTGTCAAAGTAGCAACTTTCAAAGTTTGATCAGGCATCAAACAACAGTATGATTGTGAATCTAATTTACCACAATGTCACCATCAAATACTACCTGAGTCGAGAGAGCCAATAGATGTATTAATTGTTGCTCTTGTGCTTACTATAGTTACTTTCCCCTTTGTTCTAGTGATGGTAATGATCATTACACTGGTATATTCATTTCCCTTCCATCTCCACACTATGGTGTCCCAACTTAGGCCTTTGTCTCTACTTTTTCCCCACAAAATCTTTGGACTCTTCTCCTGGCATCATTCTGGGGTTTGATAGTTCAGGTAAGGACCCAGCTCTGTACAGTCCTTCCTCACCATCTCACTATCTCTCCTTTTGGCCGCTGGGTATGTCACCTCCTTTCTCCTTTATGCATTCCTGTATTAGAATAGAATCTCCTTGAGGGACAAGCCTTCTTCACTTGCATACTTTTGAATCCTCTGTGCATAGCATAGTAGGCTTGACATGTGAAAGACTTTATACATTATTTACTTATCTATCTATCTGTTTGCCTGTCTGTGTGTCATACCACAAAGATTTGCTAAGATGCTTCCTGACATATTTTCTATTATAATGGACAAGAAAAAAATAAATTTCTGTGAAATACAAACAATATTATAACCCTAACCTATATTCACCAAGGTTATATCTAAACCACCAGAGCATAAGAGTGGCAAATACAATTGTTAATATCACTTTCAGTACAAAAATAATCTACTAAAACTGACTAATAAACTGTTTGATAAAAAGGATAACTTCTAAGTGTTTTAGAAATTAATTTATCATAAGGTGAAATTCTTAGAATTCTCAGAAACTAAATAGTACCCAGAAAAATTCAAGAAAGATTCATTTGAAGTTGACTCCCATATTTCCAGGTACCATTCTAGGTTGAGGAAGGAAATATCAGGGTGAGATGTTGGCCCTCACACAGCTAGTTAACGTTTCTTGGAACATATGATACATATGGGCTATGTATCAGGTTTAGAGTTAGAAAAGGAAAATAATATTTTACAGAAGATGAAACTGAGAATCAGAGTGAACAAATGATTTGCCTAAAGTCACACAGCTATTAAGTGCTTGGGTCAGTAATCAAGCACAAGTTTTCCTGACTGAAAGTCTAAAATACTAACAAATTACATTGTCATATATTATGGTTGGTTAACTCTGAGCAGGTATTCTATGGTTGCCCATTAAAGCTACTTTCTCTTACAGACAACAATATAGCATTGTATCTCCCCCAAGAACTCTATGTAGGTAAAATTATGACCTCTTTTCCTAAACCATGTAGGCTATTTTTCTAGCCCACACCCATTTCAGTCCTTTTAAGATAAAATGCCTAGAAAACTCCAAAGATATAGAGCTAACATGCTAATTCCAAAACATAAGAACACACTCAATATAAGAATTACAACTGTGATTTTATATGGATAACAAAACAGAATAAAATCATTCATTACAACAATGCACATAGAGACATACACAGTAATCGTTCCTTGGCTATACATTAACTAATTATTTTCTGCCAGGAAGTGAGAGAAGAAACTTAAATAATTGCAAAAAACAGTACCAATTTCCACTGATGTGACCTTAATTTGGAAGTTCTTCAAGCCACAAGATATGCAAGAGTCACCCTTCAGTATTGCTGAATGGCTATTTGAGTGAGATTCATGCTTTTTTGAAATTTCTAGAGAAAGAAAATTTGCCTTTAAAGAATACTTTACCCTTGTTCTTCACAAGAAATGAAGTCCTAGAAAGTGAATTTTTTTTTTTTGGTAATTAGGGTTAAGTGACTTGCCCAGTTCACAGCCATTAAGTGTTATGCATCTGAGGCCACATTTGAACTCAGGTTCTCCTGAATCCAAGGCCAGTGTTCTATCCACTTCTCCACCTAGCTACACCGAAGTCACTGATTTTACTCTGCCATCTTGACTCTACGCCCTCCAGAGGGGCGACAAAATGTTAAAAGGTCAAGTAATAGACTGGGAAAATAAGCAAACAAGTGAAGACAATAAAAAAAATTGACTTATGGTGACAAGGAAGATTCAAACACACTTTCAGAAGAAGACAACAAAGTCAAAGTTCCTACATCCAAGGCCCCCAAGAAAAATATGTATTTGTCTCAGGCCATGGAATAATTCAAAAAAGGCTTTTGAAAAGCAAGTAAGAGATATAGAGAAATTGTAAAGAGAAATGGAGTGATGCAAGAAAACCATGAAAAATGAGTCAATAGTTTTATAAATGAGCACACACACACACAAAAATACTGAAGAAAATAACATCTTAAAAATCAGACTAGGCCAAATAGCAAAAGAGGTCCAAAAAGCCATTGAAGAGTAGAATGTCTTAAAAACCAGAATTGGCCAAGTGGAAAGGGTGACGCAAAAACTCACTGAAGAAAATAATGCTTTAAAAATTAGAATGCAGCAAATGGAAGCTAATGACTCTATGAGAATTCAAGAAACAAGAAAACAAAACAAAAAGAATGAGAAAAAGAAGACAATGTGAAATATCTCATTTGAAAAAAAAAATCTCATCCAGAAAATGTATCCAGGAGAGATAATTAAAAAATATTTGACTGTCTGAAATCCATGATCGAAAACATCATCTTTCAACAGATTAACAAGTACAACTGCCCTGATATTCCATAACTGTAGGGTTAAGTAGAAATTGAAATAATCCACCAATTGCCTCCTAAAAGTGATCCAAAAATAAAAATGCCAAGGAATATTTTGGCCCCATTCCAGATTCCCAGGCAAGGAGAAAATATTGAAATCAGCCAGAAAGAAACAATGCTCATATTGTGCAGCCATAATCAGGGTAAAACATGATTTAGCAGCGTCTACGTTAAAGAATCAGCAGGCTTTGAATATGATATTGCAAAGTGCAACCAAGAATGATTTATCCTGCAAAACTTCAGAGGACAAAAAAATAGACGCTCAATGAGTTAGAGGACTTTCAAGCATTCTTGAGAGAAGACCTTAGCTGAATAGAAAATTTGACTTTCAAATACAAGAATAAAGAAAAGCATAAAAAGGTATATAGGAAAGAGAAAACATAAGGGATTTAATAAGGTTTATGTATTTACATTTCTTCATGAGAAGATATTTGTAACCCATAAGAACTTATTATTAAAGTAGTTAGAAAGAGTATATATGTAGATAGTAGACATAGGTGTGAGTTAAATATGAAAGGATTGTGTCTAAAAAATAAAATTAAGGGGTGAGAGGGAATATACTTGGAGATAGAGAAGGGGAGAGGTAGAATTGGATAAATTATATCACATAAAAGAGGGAAGAAAACTCTCTAATAAATATTTTTTCTTTTTTATTATTAATTTATTTTGTTTTATCAGCAATCTTCCATAAAAAAACAAACTTCCATAAGATTTTGATTTTTAAATTTTTCTCCCTCTCCCTCACCACCTTCCTCCCCAAGACAACATGTAATCTGATATAGGCTATACTTATACATTCCTATTAAATGTATTTTCACATTAGTGATGTTGTAAGGAAGAATTAGAACCAATAGGAGGAACCACAGGAAAGAGAAAACAAAACAAAACACAAGAAAAACAATAGCAAATAGTATGCTTCAATCTGCATTCAAACTCCATACTTCTTCTTTTGGATGTGGATAGCATTTTCCATCATGAGACCTTTGCAGGTGTCTCAGATCCATTTAATTGCTGAGAAGGGCTAAGTCTGTCAAGATTAGTCATCATACAATATGGATGTTACTGTGCACAACGTTCCCCTGATTCTGCTCGCTTCACTCAGCATGAGACCATGCAAGTCTTTCCAGGTTTTTATGAAGTCAGATGGTTCATGATTTCTTATAGTACAATGGTATTCCATTACATTCATATACCACAACTTGTTCAGAGATTCCGCAACTGATGGGCATCCCCTCAATTTCCAATTCTTTGCCACCACAATAAAGAATGCTATAAATATTTTTGTACATATAGGTCATTTTCCCATTTGTATGATCTCTTTGGGATACAGCCCTAGAAGTGCTATTGCTGGGTCAAAGGGTATGCACATTTTTATAGCCTTTTGAGCATGGTTCCAAATTGCTCGCCAAAATGATTGGACCATCCTAATAAAAATTTAAAAGAATAAAAATATATAGATGTATAGGCAAGATGTAGAGGAAGAGAACAAAAGCAAACAAACAAAAAACTTTTATAGTGGAGGAAAAGAAAGTGGTGGTGAGGAGGAGTGAGTCAACTTCAATCTCATCAGAATTTGCTCCAAAAGGGAATAATATCCACACTCAACTACGTAGAGAAATCTATTTTACTCTAGAGGGAAGTAGGAGGGGAAGAGAATAGGAGAAGGTGGGTGGTGAAAGAAAGGAGGTCAGATTGGGGGAGGGGGTAGCCAGAAGCAAAACACTTTTGAGGAGGGACAGGGTGAAAAGAGAGAGAGAATAGAATAAATGGGGGGGGTGAGTGGAGAGAAATACAGTTTCACAACATGACTATTATGAAAGAGTTTTGCAAGGCTACACATATATAACCTATAACAAATTGTATGCATTCTCAATGAGAGTGGTTGGAGAGGGAGGAAGGGAGACAATTTGGAACTCAAAGTTTTAAAAATGAGTGTTAAAAATTGTTTTTACGTGTAACAAGGGAAAATAAAATCCTAAATAGAGCTTTTTTTTAAAAAAAAAGGCATAAAACTTTAAAAAGGGAAGAGAAAAACGTAAGGGATTCCATATGCTTGAGAGTAATAACCATATTTTGCTACACCCCCCTTTAAACTCTATAAACAACAACAACAATAGCAGTAGCAGCAGCAGCAGCAACAAAAACAACAACAGCAGGAACAGCAGTAGAATGACCTGATTCAGGTTATCTCAACTGGCTGAATTTTTGTTATTATGATTTATCAGTACCAATGGTACTTAAAAAGTATATTGGTAGAGCTTTCTGTTTGTAGTCATGGATATCCCCAAAAAATGTGGAAGGCATCAGTGAAAAGAGGACGGGTGATATTTAGAAATTTGGTGAGCCTTTGGGATAGAGACTGTGAAGACTGACTACTAGCCAGAAAATTCTCCCCAATTCAGGGCACTATAACTTCCTGGCTTGGTGAAAGGTGCTGAATACATTTTGATACATTCATACTAAGATTAATATATTTTAAGAAAATAAAACTTGATAGGTTTCCAACCAAACAGCAATAGCGCATTTGAGGAGGGTGTCATGAGAAATTATTCAAGTCTGAATGTGGACATCAGTAATAACACAGGAAAGCCAACACCCTTTAGAAACAAGTAGGCAGGTTGAGACATTTGTTCTTAAAGCTCACAAAAGACAGTTTTTCAAAGCTACAGATTTGATAAACAAACTTTATTAAAGTTTTATAGGAAGCTTAGGGGAGATTTTATATAGATCCATATACCAGAGCTAAGCTTTTCTGTCAATTTAAAAAAATAACATCTCCCTTTGGCATTCTACTCTGTTCTAGTATCTATGATAGCACTTGTTTTATAAACCTCTCTGCTACTCATAACTGCTTAAATCAATTTATAAATGTGTATCTATGCTGCAGGATTTTTGAAGATGGGGAAAGGCTCCTCTTCATTTTTCATATCTCTCAGCATTTACACAATGTGGGAACTCAAATATTTGTTTAATGAATGATATAAAAGAACATATTCAGTGTATCAATTTCCATAATTATTTCTAAAATTATCTGCAATGTGAAGAGAAAGGGAGAATAGGCTCAGACTTCAAAAACTGAAGAAGTTCAACAATTAGTTTCTGATTCTTGTATAAATTTGACAGAACATTTTTTTCCGTAAAGAAAAAGACAATTTAGATAGTTCTATGAATTAGTGAATTTTAAAGGTTTTGTAAATTTAATAATATATAAATACAAATAATTTTAAAAGGTAGCTTTCAATGATAAAATGATTTTGTGTCATTTGATATTGAAATGGCCAAATGGAGGCTGGCATCATAGATGTTGATATATTAAAAAAAAAACCCTATGACTAGTAAATTACTCTCTCTTCAAATTCTTGTGCCCCAGCATCAAAACCTACTCTACCTTGAACACTTATCTTCATTTCCTTCAATTATAGCCCTACTGAGTACTTGTGCTATTATGCTCTCTTCTTGGATTGTGATTCTGATACCTCATTATATTATCAATGAACTACCCTTAGTATTATACCACATCCTTTCGTGTTCCTACCATCTTCCTGTACCTTTAGAAACCTGCTTGCCCCAGAGTGTGCTACGTTAATGGGTACCTTGTTCATTAGTAGATAGGCTTTCTCTCACTTACCTGGCATGATAAAGACAGGATGAGGCATAGGCATATCAAGTTTTCTCATTTCTATTTCCAGACTCCACTGCCATTACTTTTATTGCATTTTATTTATATTTCATGCCATTCTTTTATTCCTTTGAAATTAACTTTTTGTGTTTATATCACCTTATCTAGATTTTGATGTTAGTTATCCAATGACACAGAGACTACTCTCCCTCCTTTATTAAGGAGATCAATGCCTGTCTAACAGTGTCCCTCTAAAGCCCCACCCCTACCCCATCCTCTTATAGGGGTAAATGCTCATGTTAGCATCTCTAAAACATTCCTATTTCTCCATATACATTAGATATTCCAGTGGAACCACATTTCTTGTTCCCTATACTCAACATTACATCTCTTACCTCCGTCTTCCATATCTAGAAGGCTCTTCCTCTTCACTTTTGCCTCTTTGAATCTCAACACCCCTCCACTATTCAGCTAAGTGCCACATCTTATACCTTACCTTTCCTGATTATATTATGCCTATTGAAATTTTCCACAATATCTTTGCATCTTTTTTCTTTCTTTGAATTTCATGTTGATTTTCATGCTTGTTATTGAAGTTTATGCCAAGAGAAGGAAAGCTCTAACAGTTTTACCCAAGTATGTAGATGACCAGTAAATTAGCCAGGTGGTGAATTCTTTACACACAGCAATGTATGAAGCTTAAAAAAAAAAGGAAAATGAAGGTTATAATTAAATAAAGTTACATCACATATAATTAAGACCTATTTTTCAAATAATAAAGTTGGAAAACAACTATAAAAGTTGAAACAATAGCTAATCTGGTATTAATATACATGATACATGATTTTGATTTTGTGTGTGTGTGTGTGTGTGTGTGTGTGTGTGCGTCTGTATCTCACAGGCACTGTGGAGTACAACTATATATGTCTATATCTATATCTATATCTATATCTATATCTATATCTATATCTATATCTATATCTATATCTATATCTATATCTATATCTATATCTATATCTATATCTATATCTATATCTATATCTATATCTATATCTATATCTATATCTATATCTATTTCTATATCTATATCTATAGTAGTGGTAGCTAGGAATTTTAGTATATTGATTATAGGGATTATGAGTTAAGACATAAGACAATGATTTGTTGTGTCATATCTAATAGCAATGATTATATAGATTTTATTATTGGTCTCAGAAAAAACACAAGTATAAGAAGTAAAAAGGGTTTGGATGAAGATAGAGTACATAGGAGCTGGAAAGATGCTAAAAATAACTTGCTAGTTTGGAGCTGGTGTCCTAGTAGGTAGCTGGATAGAAAATGAAAACTGTTCTGAGGCTGTTCTGTAGAGTGGGTTGACTGGAGTTTTCATTAGCTCACCTAACAATTAGAACAATTCAACAAGTAGATTAAATACCTTAGAAATGGGGGCAAGGGGAGAAGGGAGAGCATGACTTCTGGATCTGTGTCTGGACAGTAATTATTCTAGACAATCAAGTTTTATACAAGCTCCCTATTGTGACTGAGTTCTTCATCAGTTTGTCCATAATCCTGAATCTTGGGGAATATGTACTTAAAATCTACCTTTTCCAAAGTAATTAATCCACTCCCAATTTATATCTAAAACTGTCCTAACCAATTAAAATTACTCAAAGTTCCATTAACTATATTGAATCAATGAAAATTGATTGATGAAATCACAATTAAAATTTTCCCTAAAGTTACTTAATTTTAATTAATAACAGAAGAGTTTTGTGTGTTGTCTGTATGAAATCAGACCATTGTGAGAACTAGAATCAAACTAAAAGAGACATAGATGAGCAGAAGTTACTGTATGACAGCAACATCTTCAGGTTGAGTTTTTCAAAGCAGCTGCTGAAAAATGGAAAATAGAAAAAAAATACTACACAAGTTTAAGTTATATAAATTAATTACCACAATGAAGTGGCTAAATAATTCTAGAAAGTACCTTAAATTCATAAATCCTTTGTTATGTTATCATGCAATTGAGGAAAGATGCAGAAAATCTGAAATTTCAGTGTTTACTGTTGTTGACTGCAAAAAGTATTTGATTCAATAGAGCAAAACTTAGCCTTAAAGAATCTTCTTCTCCAGTGAGTCTCTCCAGACACAGAAATAAGTCTGTACAATAATTATTAGCATCAACTAAGTATACAGTGTTCTCCATAAGCATCTCTCATTATCACTTGGGTTATCCTAGAAGGTTTCTAAACTGAAAAGGAATTCCCTGTGCTTGATGAGGTTTCTCAGGTGTTCTTCTTTACAGATGATGTGGTTTTGATTACATCAAGCACGGGAAATCCTAAGTTATCAGCCACCATCAAAATCATCAGTTTTTTAAAAAATATATTTCAAGAAAAACTTCCAATATGTTAAGTAGATTCTTTGTGAAAGATTAAGGAAAGAACATGGACAATAGTGACACAGGTTTAGATTGCTTGAATAGGTTGCTTATCTATATGATAAAATTATCTACCCTGCTGAAATCAATGATGCATTAAAGTATTGCATTATATGAAATATACTGTCATATTTGTGAAAAGAAGCAATGTAGCATAGTGCACAGAGAACCAGATATGGGATCAGAATTGGGAAGGCCTAGAGTCAAATTCCATTCTAACAGATGCTGGCTAAGTCACTCTCCCCAAGTCCATCATGTTCCAGTCAAGTCTCTGAGAATGCAAATTTCCAAATAGTGGAATAGTGGAAGCAATTGTGGTTTCCATATATTCTAGGCCACGGACACCAAAGACAACTTAGGTCAGCAGGAAAGGTCTATCGCTTGGAGTGAAAGTGGAGCACGATCCTTTGTAGACCACATCAGCACAGGCTTTGCCCAGCAAACTAGGAGCAGGCCTTGGAAGCCACTGAATCAGCAGAAGCACAGGTACTTCAGAGTTCTCAGCCAACAGACAGTAAATGGGTCAAACAACTGGTCAGAAGTAGATTATAGGGATCTGTGGCCACAGCAGTGTTGAAATTCTCATCACAGTTCCAGGGCAGAAAAGAGTGCTTATGGTTACTCACAGACCAAAGCACAGACCAGGAAAGTTGTTAGCATTGCTACTCACATCATCTAGGAAGAACTGAAAACTTACTGTCCCTAGAAGTATCTCTGAAAAGAGCTGCACAAAACAAAAACAAAACAAAAAAAAAAAAAACAGAAAAAAACCCTGAAACTTTGGACAATGCACCCTGCACCTTGGAAGAAGAACTCTAACTTAAAGAACAGTTAATAGTCAAGTCATGAGCTAGGAATATGAGCAAGCAACAGAAAAAAATCTGACTATTGAAAGTTACTATGGTGGCAGGGAAGCTCAGAATACACCCTCAGAAGAAGACAACAAAGCCTACATCCAAAGCCTCTAAGAAAAATATGAATTGGTCTCAAGACCACTTCAACTCAAAAAGGATTTTGAAAATCAAGAGAGATAGAGGGAAAATTGAAGAAGAGAAATTAGAGTGATACAAGAAAATCATGAAAAATGAGTCAACAACTTGTAAAGGAGACAAAAAATAATGAAGGAAATAAGATCTTAAAAAAAAAAAGAGTAGGCCAAATGATGCAAAGAGATACAAAAAGACAATTAGGAAAGGAATGCCTTAAAAAGCAGAATTAGCCAAATGCAAAAAGAGGCGCAAAATTTCACTGAAGGAAAACTGAAAATCCTTTAGAAGTAGAATTGGTCAAACAGAAAAGGAGTTACAAAAACTCACTGAAGAATGTAATTCCTTAAAAATTGAAAGGGAGCAAATGGAAGCTAATGACAACAAGAAATCGAGAAACAATAAAACAAAGGCAAAATGTTAAAAAAAAAACAGAAGACAATTTGAAATATCTCATTGGGAAAACAAGTGACCTGGAAAATAGATTCAGGAGAAATCACTTGAAAATTATTGGACTACCTTAAAACCTTGATTAAAAAATAAGTAGCCTGGACATCATCTTTCAAGAAATTATCCAGGAAAATTTCCCTGATATACTAGAACCAAAGGGTAAAATAGAAATTAAAAGAATCCACTGATCACCTCCTGAAAGATATCCCAAAATGAAAACTCTTAGGAATATTATAGCAAAATCACAGACCTTGCAGATCAAGAAGAGCATGTTGCAAGCATCCAGAAAGAAATAATTCAAGTATCATGCAGCCATAGTCAGGATAACACAAGATTTAGCAGCTTCTGTATTAAAGGATCAGATGGCTTGGAATATGACATTTCAGAGGGCAAAGGAGGTAAGATTACGACCAAGAATCACCTACCCAGCAAACATGAGTATAATACTTCAGGAAAAAAAATGGATATTCAGTGAAATAGAAGACTTTCTAGCATTCTTGAAGAAAAGACCAGAGCTGAATATAAAATTTGATTTTCAAATAAAAGACTCAAGAGAAGCATAAAAAGGTAAATAGGAAAGGGAAATCATAAGGACATAACAAGGTTAAGCAGTTTACATTCCTACATGGGAAGATGATAATTATAAGAACATTTTCATTATGGCATAAGGGAGTATAAATAGACAGAGGTCAAAGCTGTGACTTGATTCTGAAGGGATGATATCTGAAGAAAAAAAGAAATCAAGGCATAAGAGAGGAATGCACTGGGAGAAAGGGAAAGGGAGAGGCAGAAGGGGGGGTAAATTATCTCACATAAAAGGGTCAAGAAAAAGCCTTTACAGTGTAGGGGGAGAGGGAGAAGGTGAGTGGGAGTGAGTCAACTTTCTCGTCAGAATTTGCTCAAAGAGAGAATGATATACACTCAGTTGGGTAGAGAAATCTATCATACTCTACAGGAAAGTAGTAGGAAAGTAGGAGGGGAAGGGGATAAGAGAAGAGGAATCATGAGAGAAGGGAGGGCAGACTGGGGGAGTAGGTAGTCAGAAGAAAAACATTTTTGAGGAACGATTGGTGAAAGGAGAGAGAGAACAAAATAAACGGAATGGGGTGAATAGGATGAAGGTAAATACAATTAGCAACAGTAACTGTGAAAACAAAATTGAAGCAAGTCTTTCTGATAAAGGGCTCATTTCTCAAACATTTAAAGAACTGAGTCAAGTTTATTAAAATAAGTGCCATTTCCTAAGTGATAAAGCATCAAAATATATGAGCAGTTTTCATATGAAGTAATCAAAGCTGTCTTTAGCCATATGGGGGGGGGGAGTTCTAACTCACTATTGACTGTAGAAATGTAAAGTGAAATAATTCTGAGGTGCTAGATTGACCAACAGGATATAAAAGGAAATTCACAATTTCCTTTTGGTGGAGTGGGTGTGGGGAAAGTGGGGCATTAATGCACTGCTGGCAGAATTGTGAACTGATTCAACCATTCTATGGAGCAATTTGGAAATATTCCCAAAGTGCTTTGACCTAGCAACACCACTACTAGGTCTTTATCCCAAAAAATGATTTAAAAAGGAAAAGGACCTATATGTGCAAAAATATTTATAGCATCTCTTTTCTGGTCAGAAGGAATTGGAAATTGACAGGATGCCTATCAATTGGGGAAGGGCTGTACAAGTTGCGGTATGTGATTATGATGGAATACTATTATGCTATGGAAAATGGAGAGCAAGATGCTCTCAGAAAAGACTGGAGAAACTTTCATGAGCTGATGCAAAGTGAAATGTACTGTGTACAAAGTAACAGCAATATTGTCAAATGATCAGCTGTGAATGACTTAGGTATTCTCAGCAATACAATGATCCAAGACAACTCTGAAGTACTTATGATGAAAAATAGTATCCATCCCCAGACAAAGAATTGATGGTGTCTGAATATAGATTGAAACATAGTTTCTTTTTCACTTTCTTTATTTCTCTTTTGTTTTATTTTTGTCTGTGTTCTCTATCACAAGATGATTATTATGGAAATGTTTTCCATGACTACATATGTATAACCTATATCAAAATCTTCTCAATGAGGGGTGGGTTTTAGAGTGAGGAAGGGAGAGAATTTGGAATGCAAAGTTCTAAAAATGAATGTTCAAAAGTGTTTTCTATGTAACTGGGTAAAAATAAAATGTAAAATTAAACTAGTTGAGGACCTTAATTTACCTCTCCCAGAATTAGAAAATTCTAACCATTAAAAATAATAAATAAATTAAAGTGTTACTAAATCTATGGAGAAAATTGAAAGGGAATACACAGAAGTATATACATTTTTTCAGATATATCTTCACAAAACTGACTTCACAAAACATCTTCACAAAAACCAACTATGAAGTAGGGAATAAAAACCTCGTCAAATGCAGAAAAGCAGAAATATTAAAGCACCCTTTTCCTGACCATAATGCAATAAAGTTACATTTGATAATAGGCCTTGGAAATAGCTAATAATAATATACATGTAACAATAATAAATATTCATCTAATAATAACAAAATTTAATGCCTAATAATCTAAAAGAATGGGTACATCAAAGAACAAATCACAGACACTGTCAATCATTTCAATAAAGATAATTAGAACAATGAGACAATCTGAAAAAATTTGTGGGATGTAGCCAAAACAGTACCTAAAGGAAAATTTTTATCTCTAAACATGTATATCACTACAAAAGAAAAATAGTAGCTCAATGAATTAGACATGCAACTAAACAATTCCTAGAAAAAAAAACCAAATTTATCAATTAAACATTAAAAGGGAAATATTGAAAATCAAATGAGAGATTAATAACACTGAAAGTAAAAAACATAATGCCATTGAACTAATAAAAATACCCTGAGAACTGGTTATTTGAAAAATAAAATAAAATGTAGGAAAGCATATATTAATATGATTTTAAAAATGGACAGAAGAAAAACAAATCACTAATATCAAGTGAAAAGGGCAAATGCACTACTAATGTAGATGAAATTAAAGCAATTTTTAAGAAAATATTTTGCCCAATTATGTGTCAATAAAGCTAATAATCAAAGAGAAATAGATGAAAATTTATAAAAAATATAATGTGCCCAGATTAACAGAAAATGAACTAGAATATTTAATTATCCCTATCTTAGAAAATGATATTGAATAAACTATGAGCTCCCAAAGAAAATATCCCCATGAATAGATGGATGTACAAGTTGATTTTATGAAATATTGCAAGAGCAATACATTATAGTACCATATAAAAGTTTAAATAAATTATATAAACATATAAATTATTTGAATTAATAGGTAAAGGAGGAATACTACCAAATCCCTTCTATGAAGGAAATATATTGTTGTTACCTAATGAGGAAGAGCAAAAAAAGATAAAATATAGATCAAATTGGCTAATGAATATTAATGCAAGCAATTTAAATAAATATTAACAAGGAGTTCATAGCAATATGTCAGTAAGGTCATACAGAAGGACCAGTTTGGATTTTATACTAGCAATTCAGTGTTAATTCAATATTAGGAAAACTATAGGCATAATTGCCAATATCAATAACAAAAATAAGCATAATTATATGATTATATCAGTAAATGCTGGAAAAACATTTTTGATAAAATATAACATTCATTCTTATTAAAAAAAAACAATGGAAAGCATAGGAATCATTGAAGTTTCTTTAAAATTAATTTATTTGGAATTATCAGCAATCACTTCCTTAGGCTTTTGTGTTTTAAATTTTTCTCCCACTCCCTCCTCACCACCTTCCCCAAGACGGCACATGATATGATACAGACTGTGCATATACATTCCTAATAAACATATTTTCACATTTGTGATATTGTAAGTGAGAATTAGAACCAATAGGAGGAACCACCAGAAAGAAGAAACAAAACAAAACAGAAGAAAAAAAAGCAAATACTATGCTTGGATCTACATTCAAACTCTTTCTTTGGATGTGAATAGCATTTTCTATAATGAGGCCTTTAGAGATGACTTAGATCCTTGTATTGCTGAGAAAGGCTAAGTATATCAATATTAGTCATCACATAACATGGCTGTTACTGTGTACAACATTCTCCTGCTTCTGCTCACTTCACTCAGCATCAGACCACAGAAATCTTCCCAGGTTTTTCTGAAGACAGCCTGTTCATTTCATATAGCACAATAATATTCCATTACACTCATATACCACAACTTGTTCAGCCATTTTCCAATTGATGGGCATCCCCTTAATTTCCAATTTTTTGCCACCACAAAAAGAGCTGCTATGAATATTTTTGTACGTGTTGGTCTTTCTTCCATTTGTATGATCTCTCTGGGGTATAGATCTAGAAGTGTTATTGATGGGTCAAATGATATTCACATTTTTATAGCCCTTTGGGAATAGTTCCAAATTGCTCTTCAAAATGATTGGATCATTTCACAATTCCACCAATAATGCATTAGTGTGCTGATTTTCCCGCATCTTCTCCAACATTTAACATTTTCTTGTTTTGTCATGTTGGCCGATCTGATAGGTGTGATGTGGTACGTCAGAGTTATTCTGATTTGCATTTCTCTAATCAATAGTGATTTAGAGCATTTTTTTACTTTGACTATAAATGACTTTAATTTCTTCATCTGAGAACTGCCTGTTTATACCCTTTGGCCATTTATCAATTGTGGAATGACTTGTTTTTCTACTTTCCTTCTAATCTCAGTTGCATTGGCTCTGTTTGTGCAAAAACATTTCAATTTAATGTAATCAACGTTATCCATTTTGTTTTTGGTAATGTTCTCTATTTCCTGTTTGGTCATACATTCTTCTCCATGAATCTTATAGGTAAAATATTCCTTTCTCTCCCAGTTGTTTACAGTATCAGGGTGCAGACTCCTTAATATTTTATAATGTCTACAGTAAGTTTCAATGGAATTTCTCTTTCTATCTCTTGATGTTGGGCTTTGTTGGTGACATATAGAAATGCCGATGATTTATGTGGGTTTATTTTATAGCCTGCAACTTTGCTAAAAGTTCTTTTTTACTTGATTACTTTCAAGGAGGTTTTTTACTTGATTCTCTAGGATTCTCTAGTATATCATGATATCATCTGCAAGGAGTGTTAACTTTGTTTCTTCTTTGCCTATTCTAATACCTACAATTTATTTTTCTTCTCTTAATGTTAAAGGTAATGTTTTCAGTATGATATTGAACAACAATGGTGATAATGGACATCCTTGTTTCACCCCTGATCTTATTGGAAATTCTTCTAGTTTGTACCCATTACATATGATGCTTGCTGAAGGTTTTAGGTAGATGCTATTTATTATTTTAAGGAAGACTCCATTTATTCCTATACTCTCTAGTGTTAAGGAAGGTGACCTAGCAATATCAGCTTTCAAAAACATGTCAATTTATCATTTGATAAACCAAAAGATCCAAATTTTGGGGCAAGAACTCACTATTTAACAAAAACTACTGAGATAATGGAGAGCAGTTTCACAGAAATTAGGCATAGATGAACATCTCACATTGTTTACCAACATAAGGTCAAAATGGGTATATGATTTAGTGATAAAGGATGATATAAGCAAGCTCAGGCAATTGTGACTGTTACTTCTATTAATAATGGAGGGGTTTATGATTGAACAAGAGAAAGAATCATGGAAGGTGAAATGTATAATTTTAATAACACGAAATTTAAAAATGTTTTGCACAAACACTAATAATCAGAGAAATACAAATTTTAAAAACTCTGAGTTAATAACACCTATTGTATTTACTAACAACAGAAAAGGAAAAGAAAGATACTGGAAGAAATACAGAAAAGTTGTTGGACTGTGAACTGGTTCAATCATTCTATGGAATAATTTGATGCTAAACCCAGAAGACTACAAATCTGTGAATATACTTTGTACCAGCAAAAGCATTACTAGGTATATATATTGTAAGGAGATCAAAGAAAAATGAAAATTATTTGTATATACAAAATATTTATAACAGTTTTTTTTTTCTCTAGTGGCAAAGAATTGCACATTGCAGGGATACTCATTAGTTGGGGAGTGCTGAAAAATAATATGCTGTAAGATATTATGAAAGAGATAATATATGTGTGAACTGATAAAAAGTGAAGTGAGAAGAATGAGGACACAATTTTACACAGTAACAGCAATATAGTTTAGATAATCAACTGTGAAATTTTTAGCTAATGTAATCAATATAATGATATTTGACAATTCCAAAGGACTCATGATAAAAAATACTTTTCACTTCCAAAAAGAGAGCACTATAAGTGCAAATTGGATCATATTTTTTTTCACTTTCCTTATTTTTCTTGCTTTTTTGGAGCATTTTAATAAGGAAATATGTTTTGCATGACTTCTAATGTATAAAAGGTATGATCTTGCTTGCCTTCTCAATAGATGGGGAAAAGCTGGAGGGAAGGAAAACATTTGGATGCCATAATATAAATTAATTTAAATTAAAAAAAAGAAAGAGAAAAAAGGAGTAACAAAAAATACAAAAGTGAAAAGTGCAATGGAGGTAAGAAGGAAGGAAGAAGGAAAAAGAGAGAAAGAAAAGTGGAAAGACAAAGGGAAGTAGGAAAAAGAAAGGTATGAAGCAAAGAAGGTACAAAAAATACTCCCTCACCTAGTAGATTTTATATACTATCAATATTGTTCATTTAAATACTGTAATGGTATTTGTATATTGTAAAATAGTGGGCAAGCATGGTAGAGACTTTATTTGCTACAATATTCCTAAGGATTTAGAATCATACATAGGAAAGAGTATGAAAAGTCAGTAGCTCATATGTGGAAGTTAGTGTGAGGGTCTTCAACACATTGAAATAGTTACAGACCACTACTGGATCTCAAACCACTAGGATTTCACTTTTCTTCATTAGAGAATAAAAATAACAAACATAACCTCTTGAAATTTTAGTTATCACAAAAGGAGGATGTCCTAAGTTATGAGTCAAATCTATTTGACATAGTGGAGATTGAGCTTGCCCCATTCCTAGTCATAAAGTAATTCTTCAAAATAAAATTTAAAAACCTCAACTGATTAGAATAAAATGGAATTAGATTGTTGCTTTTTACCAATTGCTCACAATTTCTCAATTATCTTTCATCAAAGCCTGTCATTGCTCTATCAATGCAATAAAATATTAAGGAAGACAATATTAGTGTCATACAATTTCCAGTTATATTTTATTATATATAGCTTTAAAAAGTGTCTTATTGCCTTAATCTTGCAATAATTTTTACTGATTTTTACTAGCAATCACATCTATACTTAATTATATAATTTAATATTATTCTCATATATTTAAAAACAGTTACATTTAAAACTGTGTGCTCAATCATCTGCAGGATTTAGCTGCAGAATCCCTTTGCCCTTCATCTAATTGCTTTTCTACCTGCTGTGCTGACTACTGAAAAGAAGCTTATTGGGACTGAAATGAGATCCTATGAGTGCCAAGGGATGTTCCATTTGAAATGACTGAAAGATTCAGAAGAACTTTTCTCCCTATATTTCAGCAGGTAGAACTGTAAAATGGAATTTAGATGAGCATTTTGTAAGTTGTGTGTTTTGTAAATTGTCATTATAGAGGTAGGTGAATGATGCCCATGATTAAGTCTGGCTACAGTTTGTCCCTTAAAAATATTCAGGCCTATGAAAATCAAATCTTTTTCCTATTAATCTGAGTGAAAAACTAGTCACCTGGTATATGCAATCTAATTGCCAATATCCAGGGAGAGATTATAATGAAAAGTATCCATAATATACTTTATGAAGTAGCTACAAAGATGACCAGCAGAGAACACTTCTCTAGGGAATTTTTTTTGTTAGGGGGAAAAAAAAAAAACCTCTTCAGATTTAAAAAAAAAAAAGAAATTTCAGGAGATAAAGGGTGCAATAAAAAAGAGAGAAGAGCAACAAAGTATTGGCAAGATGGAGAGCTCAGAAGGCTCAGGAGAGAAATTGATTTTTAACAGAGCCAAACTTTCAGCAGTGTGATTTTTTTCATAACATTAACCTTGCTGACTTTCATTTTCTACCTTTTCCAGTCTCTGTTCTTAAAACTTGAATCCTCATTTTTAAGATTCTCTTACTTTACTCCTCTCAGAATCTCACTTTTGAAGATTTTACAGATCTAACATTTAAGATCTATACCTTGCAAATCTCTTCCAAAGCTTAATTAGTCTTACTTCCAATATTTTTAGTATGAACAAAGTCAAACCTGAGGGCAAAAATAAATACTCATACTAGCTGTTGAGGGAGGAATATATTCTCTTTGAGTTCATGTAGTAGGTAACCTACAAAATAAACCTACCACAACACACCCATTTTAGAGGTAAAAAAAGCCTATATTTTATTATGCTCAAACATAGCTTCAGATCCCAGATTAAAAAACAACAACAACACCAACAACAAATAACAAACCTGAACTCTGATTAGGATTCTAACAAGGTCTCTTATAAACAAAATTCCACCCAAGTGACAAATTAATTCTTATACATATCTTAATCTTGTATATTCCTCTTAGAAAATAAAGTTCAAGTAAAATTTTCATAATCCTATGCATCCTTAAATGTAAACATGTGAACATGGGAACAAAATTAGCTAACCAAAGTCATAATTTCCTATGTTCCCTAAAGAGACAAAACTAGTTAAACAGACTCTATAGGTAAACTAAGTCAGGTTGCATATTAAACTGCAGACGGTCCACAAATAGGCTAAAAGAGTGAGAAAAGATTTATACGATACCAAAGAGTCATGGTCAATGAAAATCTTCCTCTGACTCCTTATTTAAGGAATGCTTAAGGCCCTAAGCAAATATTCACATCCCATTGGTCTGGCACCTCAAAAACCTCTCAACTAATAGAAACAGCCTTCATCTTCCCTTCATATTATTACTCCATGAACCAGATGGGTGGGATTAGTATTAATGAAAGACAGGCTTTTAATTAACATAAAGTTGCAGGAATAATGGATCTGAGACCCAAATAACAAAAATTAATAAAAGGAAATACAACATTCCCATAACACAGCCAGCTCATAAATTCATGATATTAAAATTTAGATCAGTATACATATATTAATCCTGAGTAAAAGCAAAATAAAATCCTATGATCTCAGATTTGGAAGAGACTTCAGAAGTTATCCAGTTTATTCTGTAAAGAACAAGAATTCACACCCACAGCACCTTTGACAAATGATCAGGGTACCTTCATCACATTTGGCTTGAATCCTACCTCAAATACTGACTAGTTGTTTCATTTTGGGCAAATCACTTAAACTTTCTGGGCCTCAGTTCCCTCATCTGTTAATTAGGACTTGATGATCTTTAATTTTCCTTCCAGTCTTTCATTTCTGATGCCTTTGAGATATAGAAAATTGTACTTAACTTTATATAGGTACAGAGAGTGACACTGTTTGACTTACTATTCTTTTTTTCCATTCAAGTCCATTTTGTTACTGGTTTTATGTGTCTCTTACATATCTTACAATAGAGTAATTTCCTGGATAGGACTTTGAGCTAAAAGTTAGAGTTATTACCTCAAAACAGCCATAGTGAATCTGTAAGTAGCAATAGAAGCATGTTAGCTTTGTGTATGTGTGTGTGTACATGTCTGTGTGTGTGTGTGTGTGTGTGTACATGTCTATGTGTGTGTATGTAAGGCAATTGGAGTTAAGTGACTTGCCCAGAGTCATATACCTAAGAAGTATTATTATGTATCTGAGGCTGGATTGAACTCAGGTCCTTCTGACTCCAATGTAAAAGCTCTATCTACTGCACCACCTAGCTGCCCCAGCATGTTAGCTTTCCAAGGGCTTAGGAAGGATTTGTTTACATAACAAAATCAAAGATCTTCAAATTATTAGAGTGAGGAAATTTCATTTAGAATCAAAAACAGTGCACAGATATAGTATTGGCAAGAAGACATAACTAGACAACATTTCTTCATGTCTTGTTGAAAGATCACATGTTATTTAAATGAATGATAACTTAACGAAACACAGTGTGTTGTGATATAAAAAAAAAAATTAAATAGATTTATAGGTTATATTAATAAAAGATTAGGGTCCAAAGAGGGTATAGGAAGAAATGAAAGATTTTATTTGCAGCTGTGAATTCTATAGTTTAACATGGACTTAAGAAATTAGGAACATCTTCATAGGAAGTTATCAGCATGGTTAAGGATATAAACATCTGAATTAGAGAACTGGTTTAAGTTTAAATTTGGGATTAAAGGGACCAGGTTAAAATACTACTGTTCTATTCAATACTAAGGTGATTTTTGGTAATTCAAATTTAAGACTTTCAGTTTCCTCAGGTATGAAATGAGATGATTGGATTTGTTGTATTCTAAAATCCCTTTCAGCCTGAATATGTGACCACATGATCTTATATGCTGGGATTGTTCATATTATCATTACTGATACAGTAAGCACTAAATCTCTTTCACCCTCCCTTATTGACCTTGAAAACTCCAGAAAATATTACCCCAGGAAAAGTCCTGAAATATTGGAGCCAGCAGAAAGACTAGATGTGGCAATCTTTTAGCTCGAGAGGTTGGGGGATTAACAAGAAACATCCCTCTTGCTGTGGCTGAAGAGGACCAGTACAAGATGGGAGGCATTCCAGCAAGACAGCAACAAGCCCCACCTCAGCAAATCAGTGGGAGATCCTGAGACACAGGGTAATGGAGCAGGCAAACACAAATACCTGGCACACACTAGCCACCACCATCAGCTCCAGCTCAGCATCTGGCAAGCTACCAGACACCTACAGCCTCCAGCTTTCAACATCTGAGGCCCAGCACACAAAACTAGTAACCAGGGCCCTAGCCCCCCAACACAAGAAGCCTGGGACAGTGTCCCCTGTGCCCCAGAAGTGGAGATCAACTTAAAAAAGGCAGGGAAAAAAAGACAACAACGTGAGCAAGAAGCAACAATGAAAAACAATGACCATAGAGAAGTATCCTGGTGACAGGGAAGATCAAAACACAAATGCCAGAGAGGGTAACATTGTTAATATATCCACATTCAAAATCTCAAAGGGAATATGAACTGCACTCAACCCAAAAAGTCTTCTTGGAAGAGCCTAAGAAGGATTTTAAATGTCAAATAAGAGAGGCAGAATAAAAATCGAACAATTCCTTTAAAAATAAAAGACAAAATGGAAAAAAAAGTACACTGAAGAAAACAACTCCTCAAGTAGTAGAATTGGACAGAAGGAAAAGGAGATACAAAAGCTAAATGAAGAAAACAATTTCTTAAAAATTAGAATTGGGCAAGTGGAAGCTAATGACTCTGAGACATCGAAAGTCAGTCAAATAAAATGAAAAGAATGAAAAAAAAGTAGAAGAAACAATAAAATACCTCATTGGAAAAACAACTGACTTGTAAAATAGGGAAAGATAATTTAAGAATTATTGGTCTATCTGAAATCCATGATCAAAAAAAGAGCCTGAACAACATCTTTCAAGAAATCATCAAGGAAAATTGTCCTGGGGTCCTAGAAGCAGAAAGAATCCACTGGTCACCTCCTGAAAGAGATCCCAAATTGAAAATGCCAAGGAATATTATAGTCAAATTCCAGAATTATCAGGTCAAGGAGAAAATAATGCAGGCAGTCAGAAAGAAACCATTCAAATATCATGGAACCATAGTCAAGATTACACAGGACATTGCAGCTTCTACATTAAAAGATTGGAGGGCTTGGATATGATATTCTATAAGGCAAAAGAGCTTGAATTACAAACAAGGACCAAATACCAAGAGAAATTGAAAATAGCCTTTCAGGGGAGGAGATGGACATCCAATGAAATTGGGGACTTCCAGACTTTCCTGACGAAAAGTCCAGAGCTCAAGAGAAAATTTGATCTTCCAATACAAGACTCAAGAGAGACATACAAAGGTAAACATGAAAACAAAAAAAAAAAAACATATTATTCAATATGGGCAAATTATTTGCATCCCTACATGGGAAGATTATAGTTATAACTCTTGAGAACTGTATCTTTATTATGACATTTAAAAGGGATATACAGAGACAGAAGGGGAGGGTTTAATTTGACTTTGATGTGATGATAGAAACCCTGATTAAGTGGTGAAAATGGATTATAATCAGAGAAAAGGAAAGGAGAAGGCATAAAAAGATAAATTATATCACATGAAGTGGCATGAAGACAGTGGATGTAAAGAAGGGAGTGAGATGAGCATTATTTGAACTTTACTCTCTTTGGATTTGGATCAAGGGGGGAATAACATACTCAGGTATGGAAATTTAACTTTCTCTAAAGGCAGTAGGTGGGAAAAGGGGAAAGAAAAGGGAGAGGTGGATAAAAGGAAGAGAGGTAGTACCAGTGAAGGGAAAGAAAATGGAGTGGGCTAATATAAGGGTGGACAGACTAAGGGGAGGTACTGGTCAGAAGCAAATCTCCAGTGAGGAGGGAAAGAGAGAAAGGAAAAAGAAAAGCATAAATGGAGGGGATACAATGGAGAGAAAGAATCACATAGTAATTATAACTGTGAACATGAATGGAATGAACTCTCCCATAAAACAGAAGCAGATTGCAGAGTGCATTAAAAACTATAACCCTACAATACATTATTTACAAGACACACATTTGAACAGAGGAATACACACAGGGTAAAGATAAAAGGCTGGAGCAGAATATATTATGCTTCAGCTGAAATAAAAAAAAAAAGCAGGGGTAACAATCCTGGTCTCAGACAAAGCAAAAGCAAAAATAGGTCTAATCAAAAGAGATAACGGAGGAAATTACATCCTACTAAAAGGTACTATAGACAATGAAGTAATATCAATACTAAAAGTACATGCAGCAAATGGTATAGCATTGAGATTTTTAGAGGAGAAGTTAAGGGAGTTATAGGAATAGACAGCAAAACTATACTAGTGGGGGACCTCAACCTCTCCCTGTTTGAAATAAATAAATCTAATTCAAAATCAATGAGAAAGAAGTTAAGGAAGTGAATAGAATTTTAGAAAAGTTAGATATGTAGACCTGTGGAGAAAAATGAATGGGGATAGAAAAGGATATACCTTTTTCTTGGCAGTACATGTCACCTACATGAAAAGTGACCATTTACTAGGGCATACAAACTTCACAATCCAATGCAGAAAGGCAGAAATATTAAATACATCCTTTTCAGAATAAGATGCAAAAAAATTATTTATAATAAACAGCCATGAAAAGATAGACTAACAAGTAATTGGAAACTAAATAAGGAATAAAATATTTACTGGAAACATTATTACTATCTTTACATATTTGAGGGACTAGAAAAAATCAGGAGACTTGTTTTATATGATTCTAGAAATCAAAATCGGACAGGTGGGTGGAAATTTGAATTCAAGATAAGGGAGGGTGACTTCCTAAGAACTAGATAATAACAGTTAACATTTACATAGTGCTTTAAAATTTTCAAAGTGCTTTACATGTATTTTCTTGTTTGATCCTTAGAATAATGTGATAAAACTGTTGCTGCTATCCTCATTTTGCAGAAGAAAAACTGAGGCTGAATGAAATTAATTAAATTGGCCAGGTATGCATCGCAAAAAAATGTGTGAAAGAGGAGCTGAAATCACATCTTGCTGATTATAAGTCACTTGTGACTGTCTATGCAAAAGTTTAGTAAACTGTCTTTTGTGTTAGTAAGTTCTCTGTCATTTGAAATTTTCACTTAGAGCTGAATGATTACTGGCTAAGTATGCTATATTGAGTGGATTCATGGTTTGACTGTTCACTTGTCTTGACCTAGAGCAAATGACCTGTTTCACACCTCATTTACATAGAATGAATCATCTTGGTACACTGATGATCTGGGAAGACAATAAGGGAAGTGATTATAGTGAATTTGTGTCCCCTATTCCTTTGTAAATCTCATTAAATGAATGAAGCTGGAAGAATGATCAGTTACAAATGAGAATTTTTATCGAGTCTATAGTTTAGGTTCCATGCTTTCTGGGCAAATTGATCAAGAGATCTAAGACTTCTCCTTCTGTAAAAGCATGCTGGTGACACACAGTTTCTAAAATCTAAGTTTAAAACAATTTATAACAATAACTGATTGATGAATAGAAAGCTTTGGAAATCTGAGCCTTGTATCATACCTGCTCTCCTGCATCAACTCCGAGAAAACAATGAGCTTCATGATAGAAAATGCCATCCACATCCAGAGAAAGAACTATAAAGTCTGAATGCAGATTGAAGCATACTCTTTTCACTTTTCTTCTTTCTTATGATTTTTTCCCTTTTTTCATGATTCCTCTTTCACAACATGACTAAAGTGGAAACATGCTTAATATGGTTGTGCATGTATAACTCAGATTGCTTGCCATCTTTGGGAGAGGGGTAGGAAGGGAGAAAAGGAGAAAAAAATTGGAGCTCAAAATCTTATAAAAGTGAATGTTGAGAACTATCATTACATGCAATTGGAAAGAATGCTATTAAGTGGGTGGAAAAAGAAAACAATGAGCTCAAGTCTCCATTATAATTTCATATACAGATTCAGAAAAAATTTGACATTTTTTCTTCATAAAAGAATCATCATTTGGCTATGCACACCTCTGGATCAGCACTAAGAAATTATATTTCTACTTCTTACCATTTACTTCTTTTCATTCTGACTACTAAATTATCTCTAAATGGAGGGTATTTAGAGAATTTTTATTGACTAACTGTAAATGATAATCATTTTTTCTTTTTATGCTAATCACATGTCTAGCTATTTTTCAATACCAAAAACATATTATCAATCTTGTAAATGTGAGAAAAAGTAGTTTTATTCTGAAGTCCAACTGTCTGTCAAAAGTTCAGTTATAAACTATCATTGTCTGATTTAATGGCATTAAAAAGGTAATAAAATAGCTAAAGTTTGCTTCATTTTCATCAATTAACTGTAGCACAAATGGATAAAATCAACATATTTCCATTTAAATGTATCTCATAGCTACATTACAACTATATTATGATCTAACATTCCCAAAAAGATGAACTACTATGTGTCCCTAGAGATTTAAAGTGACATACTGCATATTTATCTACACCAGATGTTCATTTGTATGGTCTTTTCTATTATTAAAATTAAACTATTTGCTACAAAGATCAAATATTCACAGTGGACAGATTTGTCTCTTGATATTTTTGCACTGGAGGCACATATACAAGTCATCTACCATATGTCTATAATTAGTATCTTTATTTACCATTTCATTTTTTGGATTTCCTTAAAGGTAAAAGAATTTTTTTCCTGAAATTTACCAAAAGAAATGATGCAAATGCCTTATGATAATAATAATGTGACAATTCTTTTTTTTTTCCCTTTAAAGTCTTATCTTCATACAAACATAATTTGAATATATGTCTGAATTCAATTATTTTTGTAATAACTAGCTAAATCAATGAAGCAAAAAATTCAGGGGGGGGGGTCAAGATGGCATAGCCAAGACAGCAGAGTGAAAGCAGTGACTTCCTTGAGCTCTCCCCCAAACCCCTCCAAATACTCATAAAAAATGGCTCTAAAAAAATTCTGAAGCAGCAGAACCCACAAAAAGACAGAGTGAAACAAATTTCCAGCCCAAGACAGCCTGGAAGATTAATCAGACAGGTGTATCATGACAGGCTGGGAATGCAGCATAGCACGGCATGGGATAGCAGGCCACAGCAAACCTGGAGCAGGCCTCAGAAGACTGAATCTCAAGCAGCTGTGGTGGTTTCCAGACTCCTCAATCCACGAATGCCAAAGACAACTTAGAAGGTCAGTGGGAAAAGTCTGTTTCTGCGGTGCTCAGAAAGGAAGGTGGGGTGTCAGCTCCATTCCCGAAGAGCGTGGCACTGGGGGGGGAGCTGCTTCCTGAGTTTTTGGCCCACAGACTGAGGGGAAATTCAGTAGGTGATCAGAGAGGGATTGCAGGGATCTCTTTGCCATTTTTGAGGCAGGAATCTCTTGCTTTGCCCATGTTTGGATCTGGGTCACAGTTCTGGGCAGCGGTGCTCTGGTGAGGAGAAGCGCTGGCATGGAGGAGCTTGTAGTGGCTGTGAAGAGGAGCCCCTCCTCACAGTTACAGGAGAAAAAGTACTTGGGGTCACAGGCCAGGAAAGGACTAAACACCTCGCCCCTTATCATACCACCTTGGAAGAACTGAAAATTTACAGGTCCCTACAAGTATCTCTGAAAACAGCTATACAAACCCCTGAAGCTTGGGAGAGTACACTCTCCACATTGGAAGCAGACTCTTACCTTAACAAAGAGTTTAAAACTCAAGTAATTCACTGGGATCATAAGCAAACCTCGCAAAAAGAGTCAGACTATATTATCTTACTTTGGTGAAAAAGAAGCTCAAAATGTACAACCAAAAGAAGACAAAAAAATCAAAGCTCCTACATCCAAAGCCTCCAAGAAAAATATGAATCAGTCCAGGCCTTGGAAGAGCTCAAAAGGGATTTTGAGAAGCAAGTAAGGGAAGTAGAGGAAAAACTGGGAAAGAAATGAGAGTGATGCAAGAAAATCATGAAAAAAAGTCAACAGCTTGCTAAAGGAGACCCAAAAAAATACTGAAGAAAATAACACCTTAAAAAAGCCTAACCCAAATGGCAAAAGAGGTCCAAAAAGCCAATGAGGAGAAAATGCCCTAAAAAAAAATTGGCCAAATGGAAAAGGAAGTCCAAAAGATTACTGAAGAAAATACTTCCTTAAAAATTAGAATAGAGCAATTGGAAGCTAGTGACTTTAAGAAATCAAGACACTGTAAAAAAATCCAAAAGAATGAAAAATTAGAAAACAATGTGAAATATCTCATTGGAAAAACAACTGACCTGGAAAATAGATCCAGGAGAGAGAATTTAAAAATTATTGGACTATCTGAAAGCCATGATCAAAAAAGAGCCTAGACATCATCTTTCAAGAAATTATCAAGGAAAACTGCCCTGATATATTAGAACCAGAGGGCAAAATAGAAATTGAAAGAATCCACAGATCTCCTCCTGAAAGAGATCCCCAAAGGAAAACTCCTAGGATATATAGCCAAATTCCAGAGTTCCCAGGTCAAGGAGAAAATTTACAAGCTGCCAGAAGGAAACAATTCAAGTACTGTGGAAACACAATCAGGATAACACAAGATTTAGCAGCTTCTACATTAAAGGACCCAGGGCATGGAGTATAATATTCTGGAGGGCAAAGGAGATAGGATTACAACCAAGAATCACTGAGTATAATCCTTCAGTGGAAAAATGGTCATTCAGTGAAATAGAGGACTTTCAAGCATTCCTGATGAAAAGACCAGAGCTGAATAGAAAATTTGACTTTCAAATACAGGACTGAAGTGGAACATGAAAAGGTAAAGAGGAAAGAGAAATCATAAGAGACTTATTAAATTGAACTGTTTACATTCCTGCAAGGAAAGATGATATTATAACTCATGAGACCTTTGTCAGTATTAGGGTAGTTGAAGGAAAAAAATATATATATATAGGTATATATAGATAGATAGATAGAGGACACATGGTGAGTTGAAGATAAGGAGAATAAAATTAAGGGATGAGAGAGGATGATACTTGGAGAAGATGAAAAGGAGAAGAATGCAGTAAATCATCTCACCAAAAAAAAAAAGAAAAGAAAAGCCTCTTACAGTGGAAGGGAAGCATAGGAAGGTGAGAGGGAATGAGTGAATCTTATTCTCATAGGATTTGGCTTAAGGAGGGAATAACAAACACATTCAATTGGGTATGGAAATCTGTCTTACCCTACAGGAAAATAGGGGGAGAAGGGGACAAGGAGCAGGGGATGAGAGAGGAGGGCAGATTGGGAAAGGGGGTAATCAGAAGAAAATACTTCTGAGGAGGGACAGGGTCAAAAGAAGGCATAGAATAAATGGGAGGGCAGGATAGGATTAAGGGAAATAGTTACTTTTTCACATTATGTCTACTATGGAAGTGTTTTGCATAACTGCACATGTATAACCTATATTGACTTGTTTGCCTTTTCAATGAGGGTGGATGGGGAGGGAAGAAGAGAGAAAATTTGAAACCTAACGTTTTAAAAACATATGTTTTAAAAAAATGTTTTCACTTGGTACTGGGAAACAAGAAATACAGGAGATGGAGTATAGAAGTCTATTCTGCCCTATAGGGAAATAGAAGGGGAAGGAGAAAAAAAAAAGGGGGGGGAAAGATAGAAGAGAAGACAGACTATGGGAAGGGACATTCAGAATGCATGCCATGTTGGGATGGGGGAGGGGTGAGATGGGGAGAAAATTTGGAACTCAAAAACTCGTTGAAGTGAATGTTGAAAACCAAAAATATACAAATGTATATTTAAAGCCTAAAAAAATTCTGTAAACTTAGTTTGAGTCAATTTTTAAATAAAATAGCTGATTCTGTTGATTCCAAGTAAACACACTATTTGAAACTATTAAGATTAAAAAAAAAAGGAATCCTAAGGACTAAGCATGGAAATTTTGAGCTTTCAGGTAAAAACTGAAATTTAAATTACTTAAATTAAAAAGATTCTTGATTATACACACTCTTTGGTGAAGTACTCCAAATGTTCTCATTGGCTATCAATAGAACCCTAGACCATTTACATAATTTAATGATACACTTAACATGCACTTTTTCCCTAATAATCAGTCTTTATACATTGCTAGATGAAATATACTCGATAATTATTGATTTCTTCCTATCAATTAAACAAGAAAACATAAAAAAAGATATAGCTTAAAAGTAAGAATATGTCAGATTAGCCATTTGGAGAAGTAAATAGAAGAATCAGTTATGTTGTTTCCTTTCAACACTCAAAGACAAAAAGCATAATTTCATTGGAATACTTGGTAATCATGTTTCTCACAAAGAGTCTGTGAAATTCTCATGGAGATAATTATAAGTTATACAACAATCTTCCTTGTAAATGTTAAAACATATAGAAATTATGAAAATGTCTAGAGCAGTAGTATCAATGTCAGACAGAAATGAGACTGCTAAATCATATAAAGGATCCTTACAATTACATAATGAGATGGAAAAAAAGAACACATTAACATTCTCTATGTCTTAGTGTATTGTTATTTTGTTAAATATTTTGCAATTACATTTTGATCAGATTTAGGCTTCACTGAAGAGTGTTGTGGCAAATAGCACTGTTTGCCACCTTTGATTTAGAGTCTTTTGCTGGATTCTTATCCTAGATTATTGCTACCGTGTCACCTTTTTAGGGTTCTGTGGATGCCCCAAATGTCAGGGATTCCTTAATACTATCACTTCAAATCCCACCAGGTTGTATTCCCCCACTATTATCCACCAATGAGTGTCCAATATTATTGAATCACTAAATATCAGTCAGGTTTTATAAAGGAACAGTTATAGCCATAAAAAAGTACACATTCTCCATAACTTCATGGCATCACATGCTCTACTATAAGATTACTTTATTCCTTAAGAAGAATAGATTCAAGCAATATATTTTTTGCAGATCATTAAACCACTAAGTTCATTTCCCAACATGGCACTGGCACCAATGAGTTCATTTCTCAGTTATCATTGGGCTTGATCCTGAGTGTCTCTTCTCCATCTTTGGGACAAAAATAACACAGCATAGATTCAAATCTCAGAATCATACTTTGTGGGCTCCTGGGCTCTGAGATTTATAGTAACCTAGCCTCCTTGAAGCTCACTCTCCTGAACTTTTGAAATTTGTAAGTTTGCTATCTCCAATTCCTCCACCTAAAATGAAATAATAAACAATATATTAAATGAAATAGTCCCATTTTCATGATGCTCCATACTGGCCAGATTCCAAGAAAGACTCCAGGGCCAGTACCCTTACAGAATTATCTCTCACTGAAGTCAAGCTAAGAATAAAGTTCCACCAAGAATTAGGAAAATAAGAAAAGGCTGACAAAGGCCTTTTGAAAGCATCCCCAGTATGGATCTGCTTTTGCATTCAGTCAGAGATACAGTTGTTCACCAAATGGTTGGCAGACTGGAATCAATCGTAGGATATCAACACATCCTCCAAAGTCTATTCAAGGAATATCCATTACACATTTTCATAGTTTTCCTGGGAAAAGGTGCCTCCGACTCTTCCATATGGGGAAATGCAACAATAGCATCTTGCATTCTGCTAGTCGCCATTGCAAAGACCTTATCAAGGTCCTCCAAAATATGACAACATTATCTTGATAGTGAATAAATTCATTTTGAAGAAGACACATAGGAATATAGTAAAGTCTACTCAAGGAAACATAGTTAAAGATCAAAGAATTAAGAGACAAAAATTCATAAACTGAAAAACATTTCTTGTCTTTATGTCCTGAAAAGTGACTTTAAGGAGAAAATCTAAAGATGCTAGATATAGGAGATATCTAATAAGTTTCCAAAAGGTAAATTTGATTCTGCCTTAACAAACCAGAAATGATTGATCTTAGATATAGTAGTCATTTCAGGAGCAATAGTTGATATGCTGTCAAATCATGTAGATCAAATGATGATCATGGCAAAGGTATAGATAAAGTGTAAGATTCAGGGTATAGATAAAGATATAAGTACACATGTGTGCTTCCTGAAGTTTCAAAATGATCTACACTAATAATCCAGTGGCTAGGTGGGGGAAAAAGGAAATGGATAACAGTTAAGACATTGACTCAATTTCTATTTTTTTAAAATGCAGCTGATATAAATAGTTAAAATGTTTCCATCAACTTCATCAGCCAACACACAGAGATATACCCCTTCCAAATGGAAAGATCATAGACAAGAGTAGCATTCATTTTATTTTTATTATCCTTTGTATTATATTACATAGTGCAATAAAAATATGACTAATTTGGATCAACAACCTTTTATTAAGTGCCCACTTTTAAAAACTCCTTCATGTCTCCAACACATAGCAAACTAATACAAGATTACAAGACAGAAATAATTAAAGGGATAGTTTGCTGAAGGATGATCTGACAGGTATTAATCTCAAGCAAGAAGGAATAACAACAGGGATGTAGCTATCTATCTGTATCTATAGCTATCCATCCATTCATTCATTCATCTATTAGTCTACCGATTAATAGCTAAATGGCTCAGTGGACAAAATGCTATCTAGGCCTGGAGTCAAAAACACCTGAGTTCAATTAAACTCAGACACTTAATAGCTCTTTGACCTGGGGCAACTCACTTAATTCCTGTTTGATTTAATCTACTGCAAAAGGAAATGGTAAACCACTGTAGTATCTTTGTCAAGAAAAACTCATGGACAAATATGGTCAGTATGATTCACAGGGTCACAAAGAGTCTGATAGGACTGAACAACAACAGCAACATATACACATTTATGTTTATACTTATATCTATACATACCACTATATATTATAAATATAAATGTATGTGTACATATATATATGCACATATGTATATATAAAATGTTGAGTCATTATCAACTCTGCATGTATATACATGTGAGTCTGTGTTTGCATACATCCACACATGTATGTGTATGTATGTATGTGTATATATATATATGTATATATATATGCATATATAAATAACTACCATAAACATTCACACGTGCCTGTAGTTGTATGCACTTGTATGTATGTCTAAAACACCATATTTATCATGATTTCATAGTAAATATGTGTACATGTCTATACATGTATATAACATAATACACTATATATTTATACATACACGCATTCATATACATATACATACAAACACACATAAGTGAGTATATAATCTGAGGGTACACAAATCCATATATATGTATATATATATCTGTATAAATATCTGTAGATATCTATATCCAGATAAAACGTGTGCATGAATATATATATGTACACATATAAATACATGTGTATGTACATACATGTATATAAGTACATCTGCATATGTAATGTACATGTGTGCATATGTATATAAATACATGTATATGCATATGCATATGTATACAGATATAGACAACATAAACATAATATAATATATATGCATGTATACACACACACATACACACTCACTCAAACACACACACACATGCACGCACACATTCCCCTGGTGTGTTTGGTAGTGACAGAGATGGCGTTTCATGAAGATTCAAAATGGATTCCACATTCAATACTAGTTAGTCTTAGGTGCTGAAGATATAAAAACAAAATTAAAAGGCCTTGTCCTCAAAGAGCTTACATTCTTATATTCTACAAGTGAGTTAAGTTGCTCAAAATGTTTCTATTTTCATATGATTTTGTACTAACATGAATTATTTTAAGTGAAATATACATTTGAAAGAGATTGGTTTAATTGTTCAAAAAAAAGGTAAATGATAAGTACATATTGCTCAAATTGTAATATGCACCTGTATAAATATGCATATTAATTTAGTTCATTCAAACAGTCAATGAGCAAGAATATAAAAGGACAGTGAAATGAACTCAGGCAAGAATAGTCAGTTGAGATCAATAGAGAATGCATTGGAGGGGCAGAGCCAAGATGGTGGAGTAAAAACAGTGACCTGCTTAAGCTCTCCCCCAAACCTCTGTAAATACCTGTAAAATATGGTTCTAAATAAATTCTAGAGCAACAGAATCCACAAAAAGACAGTGAAACAAATTTCTAGCCCAAGACAACCTGGATAGTTGATTGGAAAAGTCCATTGCATCAGACTGGGAGAGGAGTATAGTTTAGCATGGGACACACAGGCAAAGACCAGGCCTCTACAAACCTGAAATAGTCCTCAGGGGATTGAATCAAGGGGATCTGTTGCAGTTTACAGACTTCTCAACCCATAAACACCAAAGACAACTTAGAAGGTCAGTAGGAAAGGTCTGTCGGACAATGGTGAGAGAGGAGCTTGGTCTGGACTCAGTCCAGGCACAGCCTAGGGGTGGTGGCTGCTTCCTGAGCTCTTGGCCTACAGACAGAAGAGAGGTTGAACAGCTGACCACAGGGGGATTGAGGGATCTTTTTGCTGGTGATGAGGCAGCATTCTCTTGCTTTGCCTATACTTGGATCTGGGACATAGTTCTGGGTGGCAGAGGAGGGCTGGTGTCATAGAGCTTGAGGTGGTGTTGAAGAGGGAATCCTCTTCATAAGTCCAAGGGAGAAAAGAGTAATTGTGGTCAGTCATAGACCAGAGCCCAGGACAGGAGATCAAAATATACAACCAGAAGACAAAAAAGTCAAAGCTACTGCATCCAAAGCCTGCAAGAAAAATGCGAATCAGTCCCAGGCCATGGAAGAGGTCAAAAAAGATTTTGAGAGCAAGTAAGAGAAGTAGAGGAAAAACTAGGAAGAGAATGAAAGTAATGCGAGGAAAATCATGAAAAACAAGTCAAGAGCTTGCTGAAGGTGACCTAAAAAAATACTGAAGAAAATAATGCCTTTAAAAATAGCCTAACAAAAATAGCAATGAGGAGAATGCCTTAAAAAGTGGAATTGGCCAAATGGAAAAGGAAGTCCAAAAGCTCACTGAAGAAAATACTTCCTTAAAAATTAGAATGCAGTAATTAGAAGCTAGTGACTTTATGAGAAATCAGGACATTGTGAAACAAAACCAAAAGAATGAAAAAAAGTAGAAGACAATGTGAAATATCTCATTGGAAAAATAATGACCTGGAAAATAGATCCAGGAGAGAGAATTTAAAAAATATATATATTGGACTACCTGAAAGTCATGATCAAAAAAAGAGCCTAGACATCATCTTTCAAGAAATTGTCAAGGAAAACAGCCCTGATATTCTAGAACCAAAGGGTAAAATAGAAATTGAAAGAATCCACTTATCACCTCCTGAAAGAGATCCCCAAAGGTAAATTCCTAGAAATATTATAGCCAAATTCCAGAGTTTCTGGGTCAAGGAGAAAATATTGCAAGCAGCCAGAAAGAAACAATTCAAGTATTGTGGAAACATAATCAGGATAACATAATATTAGAAGCTTCTATATTAAAGGACCTCAAGGCTTGGAATATAATATTCTGGAGGTCAAAGGAGCTAGGTATACAACCAAAAATCAGCTACCCTGCAAAGCCAAGTATATTCCTATGAGGGAGAAAATGAATATTCAGTGAAATAGAGGACTTTGTAGAATTCTTGATGAAAAGACCAGAGCTAAATAAAAAAATTGACTTCAAATGTAAGACTCAAGAGAAGCATTAAAAGGTAAACAGGAAAGAGAAATCATGAGAGACTTATGAGGGTTGAACTATTTACATTTCTACATGGAAAGATCATATTTGTAACTCATGAGACCTTGTAAGTATTAGGGCATTTGGAGGGAAGAAATAAATAGATAGATAGATAGATAGATAGATAGATAGATAGATAGAAAGAGAGAGAGAGAGAGAGAGAGAGAGAGAGATAGAAGGCACAGGGTGTGTTGAAGATGAAGGAGTGATATCTAAAAAAATAAAACTGAAGTGGTGAGATAGGATTATACTGGGAGAAGGAGAAAGGGAGTAGTAGAATGGGGTAAATTATCTCACATAAAACAGACAAGAAAAATATTTTAAAGTGGAAGGGAAGTGGGGGAAGGTGAGGGGGTATGAGTGAATCTTATTCTCATTGAATTTGGCTTAAGGGGGGAATAACATACACACTCAATTGGATGTGGAAAGCTATCTTACCCTACAGGAAAATAAGGGGGAAGAGGATAAGAGAGCGGGGATCATAGAGGAGAGGGCAGATTGGAGGAATGGGTAGTCAGAAGCAAACACTTCTGAGGACAGGGTCAAAAGAGAGAATAGAATAAATGGGGAGTGGGATAGGATGAAGGAAATGTAGTTAATTTTTCACAACATGACTACTTTGGAAGTGTTTTTTGTGACTACACACGTATAACCTGTATTGAGTTGCTTGTGTTCTCACTGAGAGTAGGTGGGTGGGGAGGAAGGGAGAGAATTTGTAATCCAAAGTTTTAAAAGCAAATGCTAAAAACTGTTTTTTCCATGCAACTGGGAATAAGACAGACAGGCACTGAGGTATAGAAATCTATCCTGCTTTACAGGAAAATAGAAGGGAAAGGAAATAAGAGAAGTGTGTGGTGATAGAAGGGAGAGCAGATTAGGGGAAGGGGTATTCAGAATGCATGCCATCTCAGTGTGGGGGGAAGGGCCAGATGGAGAGAAAATTTGGAACTCAAAATCTTGTGGAAGTGAATGTTGAAAACTAAAAATAAACAAATTAATAAAAATATAAAAATTTAAAAATAAATGTTACATTTAGCAAACCATATAATACTTTCAATCTTTTTAGCACCAATATTCTCCCAGTGATATTGTCTTGCTTAAAATCAAAAAATACTACAACCTCAGAGGAATCAAAATTGCAGGCATACCAAAGGGCAAGGGAAGGAATATATGGTGAATATAATTGAGTTTCAATTGCTTACCAGCAATGATTTTTCCAAAAGAATTGATGTAAATATTATAAAAGTGGTGGGCTAACCAGCTGGTGAGAATGAGTCCTAGTAAATGCTAATTCTATTATTATATCCATATCCTTGAGATACTTCAAGTATGGGTGGAATGGGTCCTCTAGCATGTTGCTTGGGTTATCTGTACAGGATACATGGAAAGACTTAGAAAAGTCTTGCACAGGATGAGGAAATATACTTGGGATTTGATATTCACAGTTGGAGATACTATATATAATGATAAACTCACTTTATATATGCAATCAAGATATAAATGTATCAATACAGAATATGGAGGATATCATGTGTGTGAAAATACAGCTATATACATCTAGGAAAAAAATGACAAAATTCATCTGGAAGAACAAAAGGTCAGGAATATCACAGGAATTCATTAAAAAAAAAAGTAAAGGAAGGTGGCCTAAGTGTACCAGATCTAAAACTGTATTATAAAACAGCAATCAAAACTATTTAGTACTGGCTAAGGAATAAAGCAGCAGAAGATTAAGTGTACAAAATATAGTAGCAAATTATTATAGTAATGTACTATTTGATAAACCCAAAGACTACAACTTCTGGGATAAGAATTCACTATTTGACAAAATCTGCTGGGAAAACTGGTAAACAGAATGGGAGACACTAGGCATAGACTAACATCCCACAGCATATGCCAAAATAAAGTCAAATAGTTTACCTGTCACATCTATGGAGAAAGGAAGGATTTACGACCAAATGAGAGACAGAGAACATTATGAAACACAAAATGGATAATTTTGATTACATTAAATTCAGAAGTTTCTGCTCAAATGAAATCAACCAAGATTAGCAGGAAAGCAGAAAGCTGGGAAACAATTTTTACATCCAGTGGATCTGACAAAAGCCTCATTTATTTTTTTGTGTGTATTTTATTAATTTATTTTGATTTATCAACAATCACTTCCATATGCTTTTGAGTTTAAAATTTTTGTCCCCCTTCCTCTCCACCTCCCTCCCCAAAATGATGCACAATCTGATATAGGCTATACATTTACATTCCTATTAAACATATTTTCACATTAGTGAAGTTGTAAGTAAAAATTAAACCAATAGGAGCAACCATGAGCAAGAAGAAACAAAACTCAACAGAAGAGAAAAAAAAAGATAGTGATTCAACTTTCATAGTTGTGTCTTTTTCTCCATCCTGTTTCCCCATTTATGTTTTTCTTTCTCCTGTCTCCCTTTCCCCCCTCACCAGTACTTTGCTTTTGACCACCGCCTCCTTCAGTCTCTCCTCCCTTCTATTAACTTACTCTCCCCTCTTTCCCTTTGCCCCCACTGCTTCTTCCCTCCCTTCCATCCTCCCTCCCTTTTCTTTCCCCTTTTCCCTCCTACTGCCCATAGTGCAAGTTAGATTTCCATACTTAATGATTATGTTATTCCCTTCTTGAGCCAAATCTGATGAGAGCAAGGTTCAAACAATGCTCACCCCTCCCTTCTTTCCCTCTGCTGTAATAGGATTTTCTGTCTTTTCCTGTAATGTAATTTACCCTTGTCTGCCGCCTCCTTTCTCAGTACATTTTCTAAGATGAGACTAATCTACTTACTTGAATCCATTTAGCCCACTTGATTAGAGTTTTTTTATCTATACATCAAAGTCAACTAATATCCATCCCCTTTATGTATACTCCTTTAACATGATGTAATAACAATTCAGTTCTCAAGAGCTAAGTGTCATCTTCCCTTGTAGAGATGTAAACAGTCCGCCCTTATTAACAACATTTTGTATCTTTCTGTCCCATTTATCTATTTATGTCTTTCTTGAATCTTGGACTTGAAGATCAAATTTTTTGTTGACCTCTGGTCTTTTTATGAGGAAGGTTTGGAAGTCCCCTATTTCATTGAATATCCATCTTCTCCCTTGAAAAATCATGCTCATTTTTGTAGAGTAGTTGATCCTTGGCTGCAATCCAAGCTCCTTTGCCTTACAGAATATCATGTTCCATGCCCTGTGGTCTTTTAATGTGGAAACTTCAAGGTCCTGTGTAATCCTGAATGTGGTTCCATAATATTTAAATTGTTTCTTTCTGGCTGCTTGCAGCACCTTCTCTTTCATCTGGTAATTTTGGAATTTTGCTTTTATATTCCTTGGCATTGTCAATTTCGGATCTCTTTCAGGTGGTCAGCAGTGTATTCTTTCTATGGTTATTTTATCTTCTGGTTCTAGGACTTCTGGGCAGTTTTCCTTTATGATTTCCTGAAAGATACTGTCCAGGCTCTTTTTTTTTTTCATCATGATGTTCAGATAGTCCAATGATTTTTGAATTGTCTCTCCCGGATAGATTTTCCAGGTCGGTTGTTTTACCGATGAGGTATTTTAAGTTTTCATCCATTTTTTCATTTTTTTGTTTCTGTTTCACTGACTCTTGTTCTCTCATAGAGTCATTAGTTTCCATTTGTCCAATTCTAATTTTTAACAGATTGTTTTCTTCTTTCAGTTTTTGTACTTCCTTCTTCAATTGGCCAATTGTTTTTAAGGGATTTGTTTTCTCCAGTGTACTTTTTTTTTCCAGTGTGCCAATTGTATTTCTTAAGGACTCTTCTACTTCTCTCATTAGGATTTTAAAATCCTTCTTGAGCTCTTCTAAGAAGGCTTTTTTGGCTTCAGACCAGTTCATATTCCCTTTTGGTGTTTCAGATGAGGATTTGTTGACAATGTTGTTCTCTTCAGAGTTTCTGTCTTGATCTCCACTCTTCTCATAATATGAACCTATGGTACATTTCTTTTTACTTGTGGTTTTTTTATTCACTGGCCTTTAAAGAGATAGAGCTGTCCTGCTGGGGCACAGAGGGTACTGACCCAAGCTTCTTGTGTTGGGAGCTTAGGTCTTGGTCCCTGGCTTTGTGTGTTGGGGCCTCTTGTGTTGGCAATTGGAGGCTGTAAGGTTTTGGCAGCTTACCTTCTGTTGGACTGGAATCAACAAGGCTGGAACTTTCAGGCAGTTCTATGTTGCCTGCTTTTCCTTTCCTTTAGCTTTCTTCAGCTCCTTTTATATGGATGCTTCAGGGTGTTTATCTGCCTGGGGCCCCTTGCAATGGTGCCTCCCTTGTTTTGCTAATGCACTGGGAGATTCCTTTGCAATGGAATGCCAAGGCACCTGGTGTTTTTCTGAGCTGGTTTCCACCGATTCCTCTGCCCTCACTAAGGCACTCAGAGGTCCAGGTGTTGGTATTCACCTGTTCTACCACCTGAGTTTCAGGATCTCCTCCTGGTTCGGAGTTGGAGGTATTGGGTTGGAAATAGCAAGGCTGGGACTTTAGGAAGATGCTAGGTTGTTTTCTTCAGCTCCTTTCAGATGAATACTGCAGGGTTCTTATCCTCCTGGGGCCCTTTGTAGTGCTGCTTGCCTTATTTTTGCTGAGGCACTGGGAGACTGGTTTGCTGGGTTGCTGCACTGCTCTTCCCCATCTTTCTTCTAGTTCAACTATTCCAGGGTTTCTTTTTTCCTATGGTGATATTTTCTGGGATTTCAAAGGTTGATAGGAGAGGGTGAGAGTGGCTGCCTTTTCACTCTGCCATTTTGGCTCCTGACAGTGGAACCCTCTCTTTTCTTAAATGTGCAGAGAACTAAATCAAATTTTTAAGAATACAAGACATTTCCAAATTGATAAAGGGTCAAAGGATATGAACAGGTAGCTTTCAGATGGAAAAAAATTAAGCTATCTGTATGATATATCCAAAATTTCTAAATCACTATTGATTAGAAAAATGAAAATTAAAACTATTTAAACTATCTTAAGGTACAACCTCACACCTTGGAGGAATTCATGTGCTTGAAAATACAATTCTCACTGATTGACTAATATGATATAAAAGGAAAATGATAAATGTTGGAGAAAATGTAGTAAAATTGGGACACTAATGCACTGTTGATAGAATTGTGAACTGATCCCACCATTCTGGAGAGCAATTTGGAACTATGACCAAAGGGCAATCGAACTGTGCATACCCTTTGACACAGTAATAGCACTACTAGGTCTGCGTCTCAATGAGATCATAAAAAGGTAAAAGGACCTACACATATAAAAATATGTATAGTAGCTCTTTTTGTGGTGGCCAAGAATTGGAAATTGAGGTGATACACATTAATTGGGGAATGGTTGAGCAAATTGTGGCATGAATGCAAATCGAACACTATTATGCTATAAGAAATGATAACCAGGTGGATTTCAGAAAAATAAATCTGGAAAGACTTGACCTAATACTGAGTGAGGTGAACAGAATGAGGAGAACATTGTACACAGTAACAGCAACGTTGTGTTATGATCAGCTAAGTTCGATCTTTTTAGCAATACAATGATCCAAGACAATTCCAAAAGACTCATGATGGAAAATACTATCTACATCCAGAGAAAGAACTATGGAGTCTGAATGCAGATTGAAACATACCATTTTCACTTTTTGGTATCCTTTCCCTTTTGTTCTGTTATTTATTTCACAATATGACTAGTGGCGAATATGTTTATAGATCATTGCACATGTATAACATATTTCAGATTGCTTGCCATCTTGGGGAGGTGGAAAAGGAGGTAAGGAGAGAGAAAAAAATTGAAACTCAAAGTCTTATAAAAATGAATGTCAAAAGAAAAAAATACAGCTTGCTAGGTATTGAATTGCTGAAGAAAAAATTAATCCAAAAATACAACTTTTATCTTTTTTAAGGAAACTATAATTGCTGTGCATTGTACTCTAGAATCTCATACTCCTAGATTCCCAATAGTCTCTTTGCCTGCTGGGACATATACTTAAAATCATATATACAGAAAGACTTGTATAGCCGGTCATGCCTGACTTAGGCTGTTCTAGTACCTCTGGTTTAGATTGGAATGAAATTGTGCTCTTATAGAAGCCCTGATGTTAGTAAAAAAAAAGTTTACTTAGTCATAGCAGTAGAAAAATGATAAGAGGATAGGAAGGATACTCAAAGAAGAGAAAACGTCAGTTCAGCTGAGCTCAATATCCCTGTGATTGGGATAGTGATTTGTTTTTCTAGCAATCAGAGAAGCCTTTGGGGGGAGTGAGGTGATTCATATTGTATTTGTCATTTATACAGACCCACTTTCCAATATAGATTCTTGATTATCTTTTCTTGTATATCTTCATTTCTGTGTTCTACTTAATTTCTCATGCTATGTTATAGGGAAGGGTGCCAGAAATAAAACTCCAATTTTGCTCTTCATTTCTCCAAAGAATTTAGCAATGTTGATCCTGAATAGTATGGAAAGGTTTGCTAAGCAATATGTCATCATCTACTGTTGATGGCCAGTTCTGGGGAGTTGGAGGGCTTAGGCCAGCCCGGGTCTTACCTGTAGTTTGTACTAAGCCAGACAGCTGTGAAACTCAGGATGTCGACTCACCACCCCCATGTTCTGTTTCTTGAGAAAAGGATGTAGGAAGGGAGAAAAGGGATAGAGTACAGGACAGGACGCAGGAAAGAAAGTAACAGACAAGGTACAAGGAAGTAAGGAAATCACTTAATTGGATTTGTGCTTTTCATGGAAAATAATGTTCCTATTGCTTGATTTAGTACTATATAAGCCTGAGCCCTCAGATCAATAAACGGAGTTTGTTCTTCAATGCTCCCACCTGGCCCACGATTCTTTCTTTCTTCACACTCCACCACCATCAGACCATAGCCATGGATGCAGGCGCTCAAGGCAGTCTACTTAAAATAAGGAATGGAGATTATAAAAGCAATTAGGCATAACATAAAAATTCAGACCTCTTATTGAAACTCTGATCCTTCCATCTAACTTACTGTCATACTTCACACTTCTTTTGTCCTTCCAGAATGTGCTGATAGGCTATCTCATCTGTGCCTTTTTTAAAAAACCTGAATTACCTCTCTCCCCCAAAATCCATTTCTTTCTTAAATTGATGTGAATTAGATGCTTCTATGTGCTGCGTAAAATATCTTATTTTTATTCTTCCCGTAGACACATTCCTGGGAGAATATTAAAAACAACAATAATAGCAATAGTAATAATATTTGCTAGTATTAGAATATAACTTTAATATTTGCAGCACTTTACATGCTAATTAATTATTAAAAGAGGTGCTATTATTATCCCTTTCACAGATGGATAAATTGAGGCATGTGGAGGTTAAATGACTTCTCCAGGGCTCCACAGCTAGTTAAGTGTCTAAGATAGATATGAACTCAATTCTTCTTGATTCCAAGTCCAACATTCTATCCACTGATCCATCTATCTGCTAAAGTTATCACACATTATCTTGTTATAATTTAGGTTGTCCTTTATGTATCTATGTATATATTGTGCCTCAAGACTCCTAGTGAATTGTTAAGTAATACTTGGTTAAAGGGGGCACTAAGACCTTTGGAATGCTATGTACTTTCAACACAAAGAACAGATGGAAGGAAATTCACCACTGTTCAGCTTTCTTATTCTTTTCTTATACAATCTATGCTGTCCTGCTATGCAACATTCAAAGTTCTGATAAAGCTAGGAATTATCACTACAAGCAATTATCACTATGTAATAACATAATTATCACAATTATCATGAGTTTTTTATCATCTTTCCTTCTTATCACTCACAAAAATACAGAGGGAAGCCTAGAATAATACTTTATGGTTCATCTCCATTGAGGAAAACAATAAGTCACATTTATGTTTACAGAATCCTTTCTTCATGATTATTTTTAGGGCAGATATTTCAAATATTGCTCTTTTTATTTTGCTTATAAGGAACCTCAGAGACATTTAGAGAGGTTCAGAAACATGAAACATTTTTTTTCAGGGCCACAGGACTGAAATTTAAGTCTTCTTATTCCAGGCAGTGCACAACTTAAGCGAGAGTTAATGTTATATTAATATATAAATAAATAACTGCACCTCCCTTTGTATGCTTTGCATCTTCTTCCTTTAGTGCTTTATGCACTACATAGCACATAAGCTCTACATAAACATTTGACATTTTCCAAAATATGTAAAAGTCAGAAGATAACCTGAAAATTAAGAAAATATTTGGATGAGTGAATTTCGTGAAATTTCAATGTGTCTTATTATTTGGAAATCACGTATTTGCAGTTCTACATTTGTTTATCTCTTGGTGTGGTTCATTGGCAGCTAGATGGGCCACTGACAGAAAAATCATTTTTCTTTCTTTAGACAAATGGAATTTACAGAGTTTGCACTTGATTGTATCAATACTATTTTTCTTGGCAGATCATATTCCACAATTTTTCAAATATCACATAAACATTTTCATTTTCTATCAACACCAATAAACCAAAAAGAGAAAATATGTTAGAATATTTGGCTGCAAAGGATTTTTTTTGGAGCTCTTGGTAGCCAACAACAGATGTGAAAATAACATCAGCAAGTAATCATTATTCTTTACATATTTCTGATTTCCTTTGTTCCCTTGAATTTCACTGTATTCTTGTTTCCTAAAATGCATAAACTCTCTGATTAGTTTGTCACAACTTGGAATTAAACTCTGGAGTATGACAAAATTAAATTTTGTTGCAGATGAGCCAGTCCCTTGATGGCCAAGATCATCCAATCAAAACCTGAGCAAAGGCTGGGAAATATGCCCCAATGTGCATGTCAGGAGACATTTGATAGAAATATGAATAATCTTATCCTCTTCATGACTTGAAAATGGAGCAAAAAAAAGATGGATGCAATAGCCTTCCTATTCAACAAAACGTTGCCTCCATTTTTCTTCTGTAGTCCCCTTCATTGTGAACTCTTCTAATGGAGGAAAACTTCCAAAGCAAAAGAAATGCAACATAAATATTTGAATACTTTCAGACTGAAAATATCTTATGCAGAGCAGAGCCAAGATGGTGGAGTAAAAGCAGTGACTTGTTTGAGCTGTCCCCCAAACCCCTCCAAATACCTACAAAAAAATGGCTCTAAATAAATTCTAAAGCAGCAGAACCCACAAAAAGATAGAAAGAAACAAATTTCCAGCCCAAGATAACCTGGATCAGAAAGGTATATTGCACCAGGCTGGTAGAGGAGCTTGGTTTGGCACAGGCGTGCAGGCTGCAGCAACCTGGAGCAGGCCTCAGAAGACTGAATTGTGGGCAGCTGTGGTGGTTCCTGACTTCTCAACCCATGAAGGCCAAAGACAACTTACAAGGTCAGTGGGAAAAGTCTGTTTCTGTGGTGAGAGAGAAGAATGGTGGTCTCAGCTCTAGTCCACAAGTTCAGCCCCGGGGTGGCGGTTGCCTCCTCAGCTTCTGGCCCACAACTGAGGGAGAATTGAGTGGCTTATCAGAGCAGGATTGCAGGGATCTTTCTGCTGGTGCAGGATTCTCTTGCTTTGCCCATGCTTGGATCTGGGTCACAGTTGTGGGTGGTGATCCTGGGGTGAGCAGGAGAGCTGGCATGGTAGAGTTTGTGACTTGATGGAGAGTGAATCCTCCTCACAGTTCCAAGACAGAAAACAGTTCTTGCGGTCACTCATAGACTAGAGCAAAGGCCAAGAAAAGAGTAAACACCTCACCCTTCAAGATAGCACCTTGGAAGAAGTGAAAATTTACAGGTCCCTAGAAGTATCTGAAAACAGCTGTGCAAAGCCCCTGAAGCTTGGGACAGTACATTCTACAAACTGGAAACTGACCCCTACCCTAACAAAGAGTTTATAAGTCAAGTAACTGGCTGGGATCATGAGCAAGCAGTGCAAAAAGAGTCAGACTATATTATCTTACTTTGGTAACAAAGAAGATCAAAACATAAAACTAGAAGAAGACGACAAAGCCAAAGCTCCTACATCTAAAGCCTCCAAGGAAAATATGAGTTCATCTCAGGCCATGGAAGAGCTCAAAAAGGAGTTTGAGAAGCAAGTAAGAGTAGTAGAGGAAAAACTGAGAGTGATGCTAAAGGAGACCCAAAAAAATACTGAAGAAAATAACACCTTAAAAAATATTGTAATCCAAATGGCAAAAGAGGTCCAAAAAACCAATGAGGAAAAGATTTCCCTAAAAAGAAAAATTGGTCAAATGGAAAAGGAAGTCCAAAAGCTTACTGAAGAAAATACTTCCTAAAAATTAGAATGGAGAAATTGGAAGCTAGTGTCAATTTGAGAAATCAAGGCACTGTAACACTAATCCAAAAGAATGAAAAAATAGAAGAGAATGTGAAATATCTCATTGGAAAAACGTCTGATGTGGAAAATAGATCCAGGAGAGATAATTTAAAAATTATTGGATTATCTGAAAGCCATGATCAAGACATCATCTTTCAATAAATTATGGAGGAAAACTGCCCTGACATTTTAGAACCAGTAGGCAAAATAGAAATTGAAAGAATACACCGATCTCATCCTGAAAGAGATCCCCAAAGGACAACTCCTAGGAATATTGTAGTCAAATTTCAGAATTCTCAGGTCAAGGAGAAAATGTTAGAGGCAGCCAAAAAGAAGCAATTCAAGTATTGTGAAAACATAATCAGGACAACACAAGATTTAGCAGCTTCTACATTAAGGGACCAGAGGGCATGAAATATGCTATTCTGGAGGGCAAAGAAAATCCGACTACAACCAAGAATTATCTACCCAGCAAAACTGAGTATAATCATTCAGGGTTAAAAATGGTCATTCAGTGAAATAGGGTACTTGCAAGCATTCCTGAGGAAAAGACCAGAGCTGAATATCAAATTTGACTTTCAAATACAAGACTCAGGTCAAACATGGAAGAAGCAAGCAAGCAAGAGAATTAATAAGAGGCTTATTAAAGTTGAACTGTTTACATTCCTGCAGGAAATATGATATTTGTAACTCATGAGTCCTTTGTGAGTATTAGGGTAGTAGGAGGGAAAATACATATATACATATATATATATGTATATACATATATATATATGTATATATGTATATGTATATACATATATATATATATGTATATATGTATATGTATATACATATACATATATGTACATATATCGATAGATAGATAGATAGATAGATGTCACAGGGTAAGTTGAAGATGAAGGGTGATATCTGGATAATAAAATTAAGGGGTAACAGAGGATTATACTGGAAGAAGGTGAAAGGCAGAAGTAGAATGGGGTAAATTATCTCACATGAAGGAGAGAATAAAAGGCTTTTACAGTGGAGGGGAAATAGGGGAAGGTGAGAGGGAATGAGTGAATCTTAATCTCATAGGATTTGGCTTAAGGAGGGAATAACATACACACACTTGGGTATGGAAATCTGTCTCACCCTACAGGACAATAAGGGGGGAAGGGGACAAGAGAGTAGGGGGTTGATAGAGGGGAGGGCAGATTGGGGGAGGGGATAATCAAAAACAAACATTTCTGAGGAAGCACGGGGTCAAAAGAGTGAATAGAATAAATGGGGGGTAGGATAGAATGAAGGGAAATATATTTAGTTTTTCACAACATGACTACTATGGAAGTGTTTTGCATGGATACACATCTATAACCTGTATTGAGATGCTTGCCTTTTCAATGAGGGTGAATGCGGAGGGAGGAAGGGAGAAAATTCGTAACCCAAAGTTTTAAAAACACATATGAAAATATCTTATGCAGTTTGATCCTCAAACATAGTGGAAAATGGCAAAAAAATAGGATATGAACATAAATATCCTCTTCCTTTGACTCAAGTGAATGGTGAAGAAGAAACACAGAAGATGTATGCTAGATTGTTCCTATCTGTAATATAATTTTGCAAATATGTTTATCCCATATTTATTTATGACTAGAGGGCAGAAGGTAAAAGAGACTGATCAAATGGGAAGCAGCATAAACCTTAGAAGACCCATTAGATTTGGAATTAATAACCAGTTAGTCCTGGATTAATATCCTTCTGCTGATGCTTAACACATGTTGATTTTGGGTAAATCACTTTATCTTTCTTGACCTTGATTCACTTATCTATGAAATAAGCCATGTGGATGGTATGGATGAGATAATTTCTGAGCCTTCTCCCAAAATTGGTTAAATGACCTAAAAGATGCCAATAGTGCTGATCACTAGGGCATAGCTTAGAGAAAAAAAAACCTACTGTCAAAATATTAAAAGAAAGAATGAGAAAAAGATAGCTCTGCTGGAAGTTAGATTTAGCACCTTTCTGATTTTCCGTCATGGTCACTCTGGAGTTCTTCACTATACATGCTTTTTTTTTTAAGTCTAAATATACTATACTATACTATACTATACTATACTATACTATACTATACTATACTATAACTATACTATACTATAACCAACATGTTTTCTACTTATAACTATGATAAACCTGTGTATACCTAAAAAAGTCAGGGAAAAGCAAATAGAGATTCTGTATTTTTTGAGGCCTAGAAAAGTGATGACAGTGGCCTAGAATAAAGGTTCTTGTAGGCACTATGTTTGGGTCTGGTTCAAAGTCCATCATGCAAGTTGAAATCAGGTGAAAAAGAAGCCAGGTGAAAAACAAAGTGTGTCTTATCAATCAGAAACTTAGGTCAAGATAGAAGGCTTGGTGGGATCAACAGCATACTGACTCATGTATATGGTAAGCAGGTTAAGTATAGATATATCAAGAACATTAAGCTATGTATTAATTTATACGTAAGTTACTAACCTGACCTCTTTTTTTGTTGGATATTCAGTTATATTTGTAGAAACAACCCCACAGTTAATACATGTTACTATGACTTCAAGGCCTTGCAAGTGTCTTTTATTCAAAGGGGATAATTGAATTATTTATTTTGTAGAAAATAAAATTGTGTTCACTTGTTCAGTCTC